>NW_003307555.1:742658-866041 GCF_000143455.1 Volvox carteri f. nagariensis | reverse complement strand
GCCACCACCACATTGACATGGTCTTCGTTTTCCGATCGACCAAATCGATTGATGGATCGACCAATGGCGCGCGTGAATACGTGAACGGGCAGAAGCCCGGGCGGGAGAAGGATGATTGTGAGAGCTCGTAATAAGAGCAGTGTTTCTCTATCTTAGACGTCAGCTGTCAACAGACAACTCGATTGCATAGGCTTTTCCTGCCGTGCTCTATTCCTTGCATAGCGTTCTGTCGTACCATTTATCGCGTTGTCCCTTTTGTTTTGTCCCCCGTTTACCTTTGCCTTGCTCACATGAGCAGTGGCAGCGTCCCAAAGCAGGTTGATGCGCGTACCAATAGGCGGTGACGGCACATGGATATAATAATGCTGTCATAATGTGAAGCAGCCTCCACTGTCTGCCCTAGCTCCCTCGACAAGGGTGGATGCCCAGGGTGGCTGGGTTGAGACTGCTGGCTGCTACTGGACATGTCGTGGGTTGCGCATTATTGGCTTTGCCAACCTCTCCCAACACACACAGATGGGACACCCGAAAGGGCGCCCCAGCCAGCAGCCAGTTACGTGCGTACCGCACTCTCATTCCGCAGTGCTCATCAACTGTGTGCGGAGTGAGTGAGTGAGTGAGTGAGAGAGTGAGTGAGGAAGTGGGTGAGTGGGTGAGTGAGTGATACACCTTTTTGAGGTCGCCCGGTGCAACGTACAGCCGTAGTTGACGTTAGCTATAACAACCCTGTTTGGCGGTATGTTAGGTGTCACGCATTATTCTCGGTATTTAGGTATATATGTCGGTAACACGCTACAACTAACTGCAAACAGTAGTCTCAGTATGTATGTATGTATGTATATGCGTACGTTGTGCTGGGTGATGAAGCTATGTACTCTAGGTAGCCCTCCAGCAGCACTTGATACGGAAGTACGGCGAGCACGAGTGTACGTGTGCCCTGGCTGTGTAAATGATCGGGTGCAGCGGCTTTTGAATTGGGAAGAGTCGTTAGGTATGAGTAGTGCTGGGCAGAGTAGGGAGGGCCATGTGCAATACGCACTTGTAACGGTTTTATTTGTTGTATATTTGTTTCTGTCTTTCATAATGGCATGATGGTTGTTTATGTGTGCAAGGTTTTCTGCGGGCGCTCTGTTAAATTCGTCGATAAACCGCGACAGCCGGCTGCTTGGTAATGTGTTTTTTCTGCGCATTGAGAAAATTGAAGAGATATGTATCCGAGATTGCGGCCTGAGCAGGATCTTTAGTTGTTTCAAAAAGACCCAGACTAAAGTATTTTCTTCCCGTTGGTTGTCATCGAGGCGCATAGGTAGGCTTGGCGAGTTTTAGGGATATTGCCATCTTGTACTTTTCTGTTGTGGCGATGCACGTGATGGGGCGCGAGCAAGATGGCCGAGAGGGGCAAGGCTCTTTATAACTTAGAGGCCGTGCGTTTACACGCGGGATGAGAAACGCAACAACAGCAGCTCTTGTAACACAACACGTACACGACCTTACCTTAGACAGGGCTTAGGTTTCCCGGCTGGTTTGTTGCTGGCTGCTGGCTGCTTGCATTCTTGCAGTCGACCTACCTGAAAATCCTTGCGACAACAACCTGGATACGCAGCCGGCTCGCGCCTCTACCTGCAGACCAGGCCAGACCAATGGGGCCTCATATTCCCTTAGCTGCATAAGTAATGGTGCAAAGCCCCCCCCACAAGCTACGCTCAGGCCAAAGCTTGTTTCGTCTTAACGGTAATAACGGAAAGTTTACGTGAAAAAACGCGGTCGTCTGTCGTTTTGTAGTATCCGTCGTCTCCGAGAGGGGTTCTCATTTGAGTACCCGCAATACCCGCAATCTTTCTACAGCCAACTCATGCACACCCAACTAAGCGTGCAAGTTGGCTGATACGCTCTGCTGATTGTGTGTGTGTGTGTTGCAACACCTGCCTATTATTCATGTTACGACTCCAAGCTGTATGTCCGAAATAGGTAGATATCGTAAAAACGAGCAAGGATAACTCTCCGGTCTTAAAATTCCCAGGGAATTTAGCCTCTCCACGTTCCATGCACATTCAGCCAAGACCGGCTGCAGGTACACCATACACTCGACCGTCCATTATCCGGGTACCCTCTCGGCGCTGCTCCGGATGGGGGAGTAGCGCCCCGGCTATACACAGCAGCCACGTTGACATTTGGTTGGTGCGTGGGGTTGCGACTCCAAGTCACGTGGGCTCAGCCGCTGTCATGCGGAGTATTGATGACCACTACAAGATGGGCTGTGACGTATGATGTGTGAAACAGGGGGGTGTATCTTCGCCCGTGGCAGCTACCCTGCGAAACCCTGCCTTCCCCGGTATTTCGGGGCACCCTCATCCAATGACCCTAGTCAACTTCTCAGTGGATCGCTCAGGTTCCGCACCCACCACCAGCATCCAACGGAATCTGCCGGGTCGACAGCGGCCCAACTCCGGCTCGCAAGTTAACTTTAACCCAGGTCACCACCGTCCATCAACCAGGGGCGCAATGCCTTCCACCATCGGAAGGATTTTTGACCCTAACGGGTATCGATCCCGGGATCTCCCGGGGGCAATGGTCGCGCCTTACCAGTGGTGCCAAACCCTTAGTATAATGTTTATGTATGTATGTATGTATGGGGGCGGGGGGAACTGGACCGTGGAGCCAGTACAGTGCTACAGGAGACGATTCGTTGCCATTCGCTGTAGGTCTGCTGGATCATACCACACGACGTAAAGAAGCGTTTTATTTGTAAAATTTGCCCAGTTGCTTTTACCCTGCCTGCGAACAGCTTGCCTCTCTTATTTGCACATGAGCAACCTCGTCGAAGCGCGGTGCTACCCTGTAAGACAGGTAGGACGCCTCTACGGGGATAATCATTAGGGACGCCCGATTCCGCCAATGATGACGGCAATGAAGGGTGCTGAATGAGCAACACAGATGACTCTTCTGACCATCAGGGAATAGCCGGGACGATTATTTCGGCGCCCGGCTTTCGTGCCCTTGAGTTGCTGCCCTTCTGCACCCAAGACTTCACCCAAGAAATGAGATAATAAAAGTCGCATTACATACGCACGCTACATTTCTATCTTACAAAGTATGCAGCCGGACAGCCAGCCATGCATCCACGACCAACAGCGACATATACCCAGCATCCTTGTGATTCCGTATTTCCATTGCGTGTCTTCGCTCGAGCCTCATTGCTGCCCAAAGCCCACCTACCTACTTAGCTGCCAATAATTAGGTCACAACCATGTAAAATAACGCACACCAATAATTGAACGGAGAGCCTAGCGGTGTAAAATATCGGATGTCACGTCTGCAAGCATGCTGCAAGCGACCGCCAGCTCTCCCTGGTGAGAGAGAGCTGGCGGTCGCTTGCCCGCCTTCATCCCGACCCCCCACCCAGAAGTCCAACGCACAGTACGTACGGCATCTGTATGTACGACAAGGGGCACAGGACATGCTCTCCATACGTATATATATAGATTTCCTGGTAGAGGACGTGCGGCACGGCTGGATGTAGAAGCACGGGGTACACCGCGTCCTTTCCGGAGATAAAAAGATCCGGAAAAAGGGCGCTCACGATAATGGCGCTTAGATGTTAAAATGTGTTGCTGTGTCCTCATTGAAAATACCTTTTTGATAAGCCACCTATGTTGTCTGCGTGCACACACTCCTGCTACAACAAAAAATTACTTGAAAAGACCACCATCATCAGCACATCATCAACCCATTCTTGCCCTGTCTTGCATGGCGCGTCGCTGCGCCTATCAAGTAGATATCGCATCGCCTTGTTACGTTCCCCCGGCGCCCGCCAAAGCAAGCATGGCCTTGCACATACATATAATTTTCCTAACACGAACGATTATTAAGGCGAATGCGCAGAACACTACGGAGAATTGCCTGGACATTTTCAAGCCCAGCGAACTGTTGCCAACAGCAGCGTGTCAACCGACGTACGAACCGCCACCACGGTCTAAGGACGGAAGAAATAAACAGCAGATGATTTCCGAGGTGAGATCCAAGGAACTGTACGGCATGGAGACAGCACGCATAATCACACACATAGGGAGGCTGAGCCGCCGTCCCCCACCCAACAATGCAACCAAAAAACAAGCAACTTTTGGCGATAAGTGGCCGTGTAGAAAGTATACAATTTTGCGGAAGCGTACAATGGGTGCAAGGAGGATATTACGTCTTCGGCGGGGCCGATATAGTCGTTCGGCGAGTGATTTTGTTTTGAACCAACCCACGAGGTACAGCAATACACGATGAAGGCATCATTTAAGGCATCACACATGTGCATTTGTTCATACTGAAATTTAGGCACACACACACACAGCAACACGAAAATACACCTGGCCAAGCGAACACGTATTCGTCCCCTACGCATAACCTGATGACACATCTAAAGATCTAATTCATGCATGGGGGGAACATACACCAGCATTACTGACCGTATGGCGATTGCCTAGCTCTCAAGCCGCCAGCGATAGCTGCATAGGAAGAAAACAGAATAACGTGCTATAACATCTATATTCATCCATTCACTCGCACTAAAATTATAAAAAAATCAAGGTGCACTAACTCGCAAGCTTGGTGGATCCATCCTGCTCGTCCATGAAGACAACCGCCATCCGTGTCTTTCAGTTTAATTAGCCGTGCATAGTCCGCACATCTATCCATCCATCCATCCATCCATCCATCCATCCATCCATCCATCCATCCATCCATCCATCCATCCATCCATCCATCCATCCATCCATCCATCCATCCATCCATCCATCCATCCATCCATCCATCCATCCATCCATCCATCCATCCATCCATCCATCCATCCATCCATCCATCCATCCATCCATCCATCCATCCATCCATCCATCCATCCATCCATCCATCCATCCATCCATCCATCCATCCATCCATCCATCCATCCATCCATCCATCCATCCATCCATCCATCCATCCAGAAGACCGTAACGTGCTGTGTACGCGCATGCGCACAATTAATGAGATCAAGACCTTCACATTGGCAAAGCACGTAGCGTTGGTGTATATAAAGCCGTAAACCTAACGGAACGAGTTGCCGCGCAGGAAGTCGTCCCGTTCCGCAAAAAGCCTTTCTTATTCCCCCCAAAGCGAGATTACCCACCCCTAGACAGCTCCTACAACTTTCTATCCACAATCCACCAGCGAATCAACCATGTACACAGCAGCAAAACAGATCATATAGGCCTCTCATCGAGGTACCACCAACGATGACCTGCAGCAGCAGGAAACATGTGGTGTAGTACGCGCCTGCTACCTGCACGCCTAGAAATACCTCCAACCATCCAGCCGCATTCCGGTCATGCAACGGAAGCACGCAGTTCTGGGCGCACACAGTTCTGGGCGCACACAGTTCTGGGCGCACACAGTTCTGGAAAAAGCAATGAGGAGAGTATTGGAGGTGCGGTCGACAGAACCTGATGAGCCACATGCAGCATCTCCCGCCAGCAGATCTGGATGTCTACATGCCTCTCATTCTTTCTTTCTTTCTGTATGTTTGTCTGTCTGCCGGTATGTTTGTCTGTCTGCCGGTGCCCTAGCAGCTACAGAAAGCTAAAGGTGGCTTACCCGGACGACACGCTTCCATGAACAGTTCGTCACACCGACCCTTTTAACTGCTAACAACTACCCAGTTTGCTCCCCGGTTCGGCAGCTTGGCTTGACTGCGCAAACTGTCGGACGCAGCGCTTAGACTATCGCTGTGGAGACATAAAAGAAAAGGAGCAACCTCAATTTCGACAGGCGGATTTCCGCATACCTGCTTATGTCGCTCCTGGCCCCCACCACGCCCCCTCATTAGGCCGATAACTAGGCGAATTTAGCAAAATCAATTGCCACGTAGTCAGTTGGTGGTTGGCTCCAGGGTGGTGGGGAACTAGGGAACCTGTCCGGTGGCTGCTGATACTCATCCGGCGGCGGCGCCATGTCGGGTGGCGATACAGGGTGGCTTGGGCGGCGTGGCCGGGTAGGGCGGGGAGGCCGGTCGGGGCGGGGTGGCGGCGGGATGGGGCGACGGCGGCGCAGCACCGCTGATAAGGTCACCGGCGATTCCGGTGGCGGGTTGTTAGGGGGTGGAGGTGGGCGGCGAGTGGGCACGGGCGGTGGCGGGGAAGGTGGCTTGTTGCTTGGTGGTGGCGGTGGTGGTGGTTGTGATCTTGGTGGTGGTGGTGGTTGTGATCTTGGTGGTGGTGGTGGTTGTGATCTTGGTGGTGGTGGTGGTGGTGATCTTGGTGGTGGTGGTGGTGGTGGTGGTGGCGGTGTATTACGTTTGCCGGCCTGGAGGAGCCGCCGGTTCATCAAGAGGTTAGGAACCTGTGCCTGCGGATTTTTAAGCACAAGCAAAATAGAAAGAAGAGGTGGTCCTTCAGCAAATTCCTGATGCCCTGCGCTGGGCGGACCACAAAATGTCGTACTTGCGTACATATCTGGGAACGGGCATCGGCGATGGCAGAATCCGGACAAACTGTAACGTCGTTAATCATACTCTAACATTATTATTAACAACACATTATACCAATATACCGTAAGCCTGGCGTGTGCTAAGCAAGGAGGTACGTGGCACTGTGGGATTTCATTGACTTTACCCACCGAGCACAGACACATGCGGGTGTGCCCATGGGACACACACACTAGCATACATGTAAGACATTGGAAAATGCCGAGCATCAGCAGGAGAATCGCAAGGTAAGGGATGTCAGGGATGTCAGGGAAGCGCCCGCCGTCCACAGCCCGCCGAAGCGGCCCGCCGAGACAACGCAAAACATAGAACACACATGTGCGGTCCTTGTGCTCATGTTAATAGATACTGAATCATATGCCCTTAATCCCGCACAGACACGTTCCTTTCGGATGGGTTGTGGCATGGTTCAGTTACGCAGGTCAGCTACAATTTTACACTAATGCATGAGTCATCCATGCCAAACGCCGGCGCCTCGGTGGATAAAACGCCAACTCAAAGCAG
Organism: Volvox carteri f. nagariensis; assembly: GCF_000143455.1. NCBI lineage: Eukaryota > Viridiplantae > Chlorophyta > Chlorophyceae > Chlamydomonadales > Volvocaceae > Volvox > Volvox carteri. The sequence continues at coordinate 859,035 of NW_003307555.1, read as the reverse complement.
ATTTCCGCCACGGTACATGCCGCTTGGGAGTGTCGTACGTGATCTGCTGCTTTAGGCCCATATTAACGGCACACCCCGCTGAAGAATCGGCTGATCGGACTGGAAGGCACAAGAAGAACTCATCGCCATCCATATACAACGCAACGATCGTTACAGAGCTGCTGAAACTGCAATTGGGGATGTCCTTATACTGTTTTACAGTTTCCCCGATGTGGGCTTCTATGCTTGGAGCTGCTGACCTGCTGCAGATCAACGGCCTCAGCGCCTCTCTCATCCACGCCAATCGCAGCAGCCGACAAACCTGCTGTGGGTGTAAACGGATAAAGTAATGAGCAAGAACTTAGGCGACGTGAAAATGAGTAACAACTAGAAGAGAGGCCGCCCGATGTAAGTGCACGTTGAAAAAAACGCAACCGTCATCCACATCAATCCGCGCGCCAGTTATAATTGCAGACTGTTATTTGTATTATAAATTTTTGTTTCTGGCAGCGAGGCGGGTCCCTTTGCCCAACCCGTTTTGTCCTAAATCATTGGTCTACAGCTGCAGCGGTTGGTAGACCTTTGTTTCTTACCGTTAGCAAGAATAAATATGATGAAATACATAGAGAATAGGCCGGGGACCTGTGACGCCAATCGCGTCCGATCAACGGTATGGAAAGCCATCCTTCTGTGGTGCTGGCTTGTTAGCACCTGGGCCCTCACTGTAATCGATTAAAACTCCTAGCAGCAGAATTTATGAGAGCAGTGTTATTTATGGAACTTACTAACAGCTCAGATGGGCGTGGTCAGGGTGCAGTACTTCGATAGCTGCAGACGCATCTCTCTATGCTCACGCAGAGTCCTAAGCCCCAGGATGAGCTTCAAAAATTATGCAGTGTAATTTTAAAAACTTGCAAATATCTCATGCATTTTATATGCCCACATCATCTTGTCGATTTAAGGTTGGATCCAGACTTTCTAATCAGACTACGACCTTCGAACCAGCTGTCGTATGGTTAATTTGTCCCTCTTTCTAGAAACCAGGCACAGATGTAAAGCATACAAGCCAAGTAGTTAGCATAATCCCACGTAATGATTTAACTGTACATTGCTTTTCCAGCAGGCGGGCCCAAGTTGGCGTGCGAGCACTCTCTATGGCCGCCAGGTCTGTCTCTCTCTCTCTCTAGATGTTAAAAGCCTTGAACGACCACCTCTTTCAGCATTCATTCATTGTACTATCTAGCTTTGATGGCGCACTTCAACTAAGTGCGTCGTCTTGTGCGGCCCCTACCGTGAGGCAACCACGCATACACAACGCAGGTGGGGGGGGGGGGAAACATACAAATAGCCGTGCCTGGTATAAGAAACGCAATCTTGTTGCAGGACTCAAGGAATCTGCATAGCGGGGAACAACCAGTGGGAAGCCCTCGTAAGCCCTATCGTTCAAATCAGCATGGTCCGTGCACTTTAATGCCGCGCGTTTCAAATCTCGCTCCCCATCCATCCACGCTTTTCAGGCTTCTTTTGGGATACAGCTGTATTTGCCAAGGACATCGCCAAGATAAGAAGGAGAGCAGCAGGAGGCATTCTTAAGGGATGGGGAACGGTAGGATTGGTATCCCCCCACATGAGTTCATGTGCGTTACAGGGTGGGCTGATGCGCTACAGACGTTTTACCTAAACGCATCTGAGATGCAGTCCAGTGGTCTACATGCATCCGACGGCGAGACGGGCGCCAGGCGCAACGGCGCAAGTGCAACAGCGCAAGTGCAACGGAATATTCAAAGCTTAGTTTTCTTGACTAGAGGGATGTTGCTGAGAGCATGTGTGTCAGCGGCGGCCGTACTTGGGCTTCATGGAGAAGCTCTCTCCATCCGCTTAACAAGGAAAACTGCACCGGGCGATTTTTTCATGCAGCTATGTGGACAAGCCCTGTCCTTAAAGCCCTACATATATTGGCTGCTTATGTTGACTGACAATGGCAGGCTCTGAAGCCATCGACCAAGGTGAGGATTACTGTGTGGGACTGTAGCACCGAAAAGGCTGTTTGTCAATTACTCATGCATCTACATATCACCAATCTGAACTATGGACGCTTTTAGATGTTCAAATCGGCGTGGGACAACCGCAAAACATCCCCTAACTGGGCCGTAATAACGGGTCGGCCGCGACTACTATTTCCGGGATTGCCTGGCCAAGCCTTGTACATGCGCTGCAATTTCAACTTCAAAACGCCCGTGGTGCCGTTGCGCAGTTTTTGCAACTGAGCATTTCTCGCTACGAATGAGGTGAGCGTCTCGCCTGTTGCGGGTGCATGCAACATCTGCAATTGTTCAGTGTCGAGCCATTGATACACTCCATAGCGACCTTTGTGAACACTCCATAACGCAACAAAGTTCAGCCTAAAATGGACATGAAGGAGTTTGATTGAAATCCTGTATTTGTAGGGTAGCGGCAATGCCGATGCCCACGTTGTTTTCTGTATGTTCGTTCAGGAACGTGGAACGGTAGAAGGCTCTGCTGCTGTTGCAGATATAACGCGTCGCACGGGATTAGTTACCATTCAGCTCTCCCTTAACAGCAGGCAATCAGCTGCAAAGCTGCATCAAATGATTAGTTTATAATGCCAGGATTGAAATGTCGTCTTTTAACACTGGCATCTGTATGCGGCTTCCTCCTGAGAGGTTGCACTACCGCGAGAATTGAAGCGATGAGCATCCACCGAGATGCTGTAAAACGAGAGCATTATTATAATTTTCTGTGGACATTTTCTTTCCTGGCCTTCATCCTTTATGTTAGCCCATTCAAGCCAGCCCTGGTCGCCTCATTCTTCGGTCGGCATGGCAGTTAGAGCATGGAACTAAGAAGTGGACTGACAAACCATTAATTAAGGGTAGAGAGATGCGCAACTGATGATCGGGTAACCTAAAACATTACACTTATACGTACGTTCGTAAACCACCCCGCTTTTCTGGCATTTGTCGTCACGTATATGGGCTTGGAAAAAAGTATAGACGAGCGCTCCTTGAATAAAATATTATAACGAGCACAAAACTATTTAGAAAGGCGGCGAAAGCGCAACAACTCTATGGCCGCATTAAGTAAGCGCTCCGCCTGCCTTTAGTCTTGCGTTGTGCTGAACTGGGTGGGACGATATGATTAGTTTGATTTTATATTTTGTTGAATCTGGGCGCTGGTGGCTTATTTAGAGACCCTCCACTTCAGCTAGTACGTCAAAAGTACTTCGTTACCGTACTTTGGATTCAAGCGGCGCATCGGCTCCCACTGGTGGAGCTAACGCACCTTAAGAACCAAGCGGATATACTAGGCCTAATGAATGGTTGCTACTATGGCTTGCTAACAGTTATGGGAGCCATTCTGTCTCAATCCGCTGTGGGCGTTAGCGCCCACATGCAACACGTCCTGCCCGGCCGTTAGTATGAAACTACATAGCATGACAATGATCATTATTCCTGTCGTCAGATGTGGCTGAGCATACGGAAATAGGGCCAAGACCTGGAAGGTAATGCAGTGCCAAATGACGATAATGCAAACAGATTTCCCATCGGGAGTCTCATATATTTTGCGAGATATGATGTGTAGTGCATCCAATTACCGCATCTGTCAAAGGTTGGATGCAAAGTGCGACGGAAGGCACACCGGTTGCGGGTCCAGATTGGCACAGTAAACTACGATTTGTGACGCAGGTTGCAAGTCCAGGGTGTTTACACAAGAGATTTCAACGTGCTCTGAGACATGGGGTGCAGCGGCCGAGCTTCGCTGTCCCCGACAGATGCTCGCATCGTAGCCTTTACGCCGCACCGTCCCTATTTACGCTTCCGAAAAAAGAGAAGCTATACAAGATTATCATTTCGGGATCTCTTGGTGCTGCTGCTTTTAGCAATTACTTGGAAGGGTGCGTACCTGGCGAGCAAAGACATTTTGGCGAGAGGGCCGGCCATTAGCCCGACTGAGGCTGAAAAGGTGTTTCCAACGTATTATGATCTATAGCGAACACGTCTTCCGTTTGGGGGCCTGTGGAGGGCCCGGGGGGGGACGGTAATGTGTAACTCATGGCACATGGCAAGTGCGACGTCTGAGAGTATGTTACCTTTCTGTGCTCGCACAGGCATGTCAGAGGCTGCAACGACAAGCTTCACCGCCACAACGCGCCTCAAGGTACAGCAACGGCGAAGTGCTGTACCGTATGGGTACTTCCGCAACAGCAATACAAGCATACAATTAAGCCCTGCTCGCGCACGTTGACAAAATCGGGATACTAACCCCCTTTGTTATCTCCTCGCGTCTCTCGCCGGACAGTAAGAATTCGTCGCAACCCACAGCCAGGCCCCTTTCTTGGATATCACGCTGTAAGAGGTCGTCTCCAACCTCCAATCCAACTCCGATTTGACCTTCTTCCGCGAACTAGGTCTTTGACCCGATCCTCACGGGAAGTCCCCTCTAGTTGTCAATATTTAAATCCTGTCTGTACTTTTTAGGTCTTTAAACAGCCCCTGGAGCTCTTCTGTTTAAAAATCTGGCTGCGATGGCTCTCTGTACACCTATCGGCCCACTGCATTCAAAATGAAATCGTCAGCATTTGCGCATGGCCTGCCTGCAGGCTCGCTGTTTGGCCACCCTTGGCGTGACAGGCCTTTTCCTTAGACAGCATACTGAGGAGTGTTGCGGTCTTATGTTATCGAACCACCATGGTACTCGAGATCCGGAGCCACTCCATGCAAGGCAGGTTGCCTGTATGCGAACCACCACCCGCCACCCGCCACCCTCCATGGTGCACGGTTGCACCCGCCCGCCATCAACACCAGCCCCTCGCCAGCCAGTGAGATGGCTGTTTCAGCCGTGCGTGTGCACCTGTCCCGGCCGCAGGGCACGCTGGTACTCAGGCATTCCCACGTGGGATACAACTGGAAGCTTGTGTCGGCAAGTGGAGAGGTCTTTTCGTTGCCCCGACAGCCGACGGATCCCACCAGGGCTCCTATACCTCCGGGAAGTTTCATGGCCCTGGTAGGTCTCCAATTCGAGGCCCATGCCCAGCAGGGACGGGCCCAGCCGTATAAGAAAGGATGAGGATAAGGAAGGCTTTCTACGTGACATGTGAGAACATTCTGATTTGCACATGTGAGAACATTCTGATTTGCGGGATAGACTTAATAGATTCACGTTACTATCAATATTTTGATGACAAGAGAGTGCAAGCTAGGTAGGTGCCTGGGCCGAAGCGACGCGTTAAAATGTACACCAAGTCCGCCAGCTTGCTCGCTGGGCCGCAATAGCTATCGGGGCCGGCGTACAGCCACCAAAAATGGCGTGCAAGTTGCCACGGCAAGCCATGGCGTGCAAGTTGCCACGGCAAGCCAAGGTGCTACAAGTGCCAGGAGTGGAGCCCCCTCACCAGGCCATAATACCCGCCAAAATTTCGCCGCGGTTGCTCCCGCCGCTATAATGATTTTTTGTCGTGCCCGTGAAACTTGATGTAGACCGCCATTTGCTTTGATGTTTCAGCTCATTAGTTGTGGGGGATCTTGTCCACGCGACTGGGAACCTGTGTTGCGTCATACGACTGTGGCATCGACAAAACATTTCTATCACAACGTCAGCTGCCCCGCCCTACTTGTCGGTTTTCCCGTCGCGCACGGTTATCATTACCCGTTGGGCAAAGCATTCAAGCAATTGTACGTAATTAGCGTCACGTACTAGGCGTCCCTTACTGAGCTGCGCCGCTTCTGGGGGGGGCCCCCCCTGTCTTCATTCCTTGTGTCCATATCACGCTCCAGGATTGCACCTCCGCTGTCGGCAGCAGCGATGCCACCTCCTGTGTCAACATCGCCAATGCCGAAATCACCAGGCTGGCTGCCCCCGTCGTATCCGCGGACCTGGAGGTGCGGCTGCTGGTAATGGTGGTCAACGTCACCGGTAGCTGCGTCAAACAAGGAGCTCCGGTGGGTGCATTTGTATTCCGGTGCCAAGGCTGCAACCTTACCCTGCACGTCTGTATCATTAAATTGAAGTTAAAAAAGCAAGGTTTATTCCCGGAGGACCATTAAGGCGTGTATTAAGGGAACCAGGGATGATAGGCGTGGGGATCGCTGCTGGTCATCCGCATTTTGTGGGATATTTGTGTTCGTAGATATATAATACGGTCATGCGGTTCATGTCCGAGTTACCAAAACCGAAACCCTGAAATCGCCCACCATCACGCGTTTGTATGTTTCTGGCTCGCATTTCGAGCTGGGAATATAATCCGGGCTTGGACTCGAGTCCTACTGCAAAGCTGATCTGTTCAAGCTGCGCTCTCTGAATTTGTGCTGACACTTAAACTGTAACTGTATTTGTACTAGGACGCGGAATTGATGATTAAATATGTTTTTACAGTAAGGTTAATTTACTACCTTTATATGTTCTTGTTTCCAGTTCGGCGGTTCATGAGCCTCTTGGCTCGTTTGGACCGTACAAGCTCGAAGCTTGTAACACAAACGTCAAACGTCAAACGCGGAATTGGACACGTCATGTTGCAATCATAAATCCTTATCTTTTTGAATGGATTATCCTGCCGATTTCCGTACGGAGCCTTTCAACCATACATATACGGAGCCTTTCAACCATACATATTCCTGGTCAGACCCCCGACATTGTTCGGGAGGTCTAGGTTTACTAACGCTGCTGAGGTGTGGAGATGAGGTCTAGTTGATGGACTAAGTTTCGCATGCTGAGATGGTGATGGTGGCTGATCTGTCTCTACGGATGTTGGGTGACTGGATGAGGAGGGGTCTAGTTGGCAGGACCCAAACCGCCGTCGGTCGTACGGTGTAATCAACTTTCAATACATATAGTCCATGGCCTCCCGGCTTTGACGGACACCCCCCGCACTCGTGCGGCACTTGTAACTTGTAACTTGTATAGGCAGCTGGACTGAGTGAGATGGAACGAGTATCATGCAAACGGCACCCAAACACACGTAGTGAATTGCGTTGCGGGAAAAGGCCTGGAGGGAGAGGCGACACATTCCCATGAATCAATCATGTCACACTGGATTCGAGCGTTGTGAAAACGAAACAGAAATGCTCGTGTGCGTGCGCGTCGCGCATGCGTCACCTACCGGTTACAGCTCGTCCATTACAAATCCAAAACCTTACCAAAGGCCGTATTGTGTCTTCTCTACGGTGACATTTCTTTACGCAATGCTAACGTAGCCTGGAAACTGCAGGGATCGTGAGTGGTTTCCCCTGGGCGCAAGACAGCTCAGCAGCTCTCGTGAGTGAACAAATACCGTTACAGGTCGTTAATAGTAAATCCAAAAGGACCATCAATCGTTGCACACTGCGAGCCCCGCACTGCATGGGCCGAATCCGGACCTCCGCCCAAGTGTATTAACTTCTTAACCTGTGCCGTACAGGTAGGGCTGGTACGGCAGGCGTACACGTCATCAAGGTTTGGTTACGCCAGCTTCTTGCGTAACTGCAGCTACGGCAAGCTGGTGTTCGCTTCGGATCCGGATAGCGTGACGGTGCGTTGGCGCAACCCGGAAAACGTTCAAGTGCTGGGTTGTGCAAGCTTGCGAATTTCATGGGGGGATTTATTTACTGTTAGAAGCTTATATATGTTCTCATTTTCAGTGACCCCTGCTGACGGGGATATGGCATTTACAAAAGCCATCACTTCGGGGTGGGCCAGACTGCCAGCCAGCCGTTGGTTCCGCGTTCAGGGTCCAGGGCCAAAGAACCCGGATCCGGATTGTGGGGCAGACTGCCAGCTACTCCGCTGGGAGGGGCCCCTCCTCCGGGTGTCCCGCTTCGGGTGTCTCAATTTGCTCCACCGCCGGGGTATTTTGTCCCTTTAAAGCGTTCATCATTTCTGTCGCCGTGACGGGGACCACATGCCCTTTTCCAACTCTTTTTCGATAGGTCATTGGGACAACAATAAATTGCAGCACTGCAATCTTGCAGTGCAGCGAGGACGCGGTGGCATTTGCGGCCACGACTGTGGCCACGAACCTGCACGGAAAGTGTGAGTAATGTACGGCGCCCCGTGCTTCAGTGTGCTCCATTAAATAGTATGGTCACTTGTCGGACAGTTTCAAGGGACATAGCCATGGCCTTCGCCGATCAGCGGCCCTGTGGCTGAGGACAGGGAGAGAAAGGGACTCACATACTGACATGGCCTTTCAAGTTGCTAGGCAGGGGAGACGGGACTTGCATGTCTCGCCAGAGCCATGGAATGGCATAGAGGGTTGAACTGCCGAGATAGTGTCGCGCATGTATGTAAGAGTGTGTGTGTGTGTGTGTGTGTGTGTGTGTGTGTGTGTGTGTGTGTGTGTGTGTGTGTGTGTGTGTGCGTGTGTGCGTGTGTGTGTGTTACACCTCAGTTGCGTTACCTCGAGAGGTGTAACGAGTGCCCATACGTGCATGTTTACGCTGTGCGTGCGGTCCAGTGCATGTGTACCCAAGCAAGCGGAACCGCGTATCGTTAACGTCGTGTCCTTGATGAAGGTCTGCTGTTTAAACCTCTCCATGCGCGGAACCTCTTCCGCCACGACGTTGACCCTCCGCCCCTGCTGCGGCTTGTGCTGCTGCGGCTGGCCCTGCCCTGCTTAGGCCATGCCTAACCACCTTTCCAGGCTGACCAAATCGGATCTCAATACGTATAGCAGCAGCATACCGTAATTGCATCCTAACGCAGCATTGTCAAAACCCCTCGCCTTGTTCCCTACCTGCAATCTGCTATCCTCTTACCCTCTTTCTCTACTCTTACACTCTCCTGTTAGCAGAACTCTTATTTTCCGATCGCACAACCCGCCTGCTGTGTGCCCAAACCACCGTCTTTTCGCGATACAGCGTTTGTGGAGTCCTTCGACCGCTACAGCTTTGTCATGCCCGCAAATATCGACGCTTGTCGCTGGGTGGGCCTGGCGGATCTCCCGGGGAGCAACACCTGGTATTCACCGAGCCTCGATGTGCGTGTACGGCAAGCACGGTGTACGGTACACCTCAGCAATTTGAGCCCGTCTGAGGCCAGAGTTTAAGATATAGTTGTAGGGGGTCCATCGTAGGTTATGCATCCATCGCGTGTTTAAGGAGTTTCAGCGGGTGCCAAAAGCATGACATGGGTGAGTGGGCCAATGGGATCGATCTTGCGTTTAAAGCATTGGGCCCGGTTAGTGGCTGCACCGTCGGGCCAGTTTTGCGGTTGGGTCGCTGAGCCGTTGGGCCCAGCTGGAGGTTACGACGTCTAACTGGCCAATCTAACGGTTGAGCCACAACCGTCGCACAACTCTAACCGGCGGCAATTTCCTTATGACAGCCTATCGCAAAGTATAATCTGGCAGCTGCACCACTGGCAGTGTACCAGCCTTGAAGCAGTGGCGGTAGTGATGACAGAAGTAATGGTCGCAACATGGTATGATGCATTGCTTGCTTGATCCGATCCGCTAGGTGGCAGTATGTCATCGTTACTCAAGCGACAGCAGGACAGCCAGGTGACAAGGCGAGCAGATAGAACCCGTAACCCCACCTTGGCCTGCATTGCCACTTTCTGGCCCCCAGGGCATCTTCAACAAGGGCACAGTACTCCAGGAGATGCTGCACAACTATGGCATATATCACGGTTGGAAAGATGGCTACGAGTACGGCGACACCTCCACCTCCATGGGCAGCGGCAACAGCTGCCCCTCAGCCCCAGAGCTTTGGCGCCTGGGCTGGACGACCGTATTGGACCTGCTTAACTCAACCAGCTTCATCCCCGCCACTTTCAAGAGCTACATCCTTCCAGCGACCTCCTTGGGGCCCGGCAGGAACGTGATTAAGATAAGGCCTGACTGGCAGGGCGTGTCGTATAGAAAGTGAGTCGTTAGTGCTCATCGGTTCATGCTGTCTGTACCTGTCGGTGCGGGGGTTGGTTTGACAAGCTCTATGTTAGGGCCTGCACGCGCATGGATGTGTGGACGCAATTTTGCTGGAAATTACTATCGAGGCACTAATACACTGGTTCGATTGATTGTTGCACGCACGCACGGTCTCTTCGCCGGCAGGCCAGTAGCCATGACTTCTCTATGTGTGAATTATTGTGTAGTTGCTGGCTATCTTTTTCGTATTCTATGTTCCTACGCTGGCTATCCTTCCAGACGAGAGCCATGGTCGGGGTGAGCCGGAACTGGAAAGTCCAGCCATCGCTGCACTTGCCTGGGCGGTTAAGGGCATAATGGGCGAGGGAACATGACGAAGGATGGGCCTGATGGTAGACCGGTCGGATGCCCCCAGCGCACATATGGCCAAGTCCATAAGCATGTGTCCTGCCGCCCCGTCCCAACCTGCCCTGCTCCCGTCCGCCGGCGTATCGTCGTTGCAGAAACCTCTACATAGCGCTGCGGAGGGCGGTGGCGGGTGATGAGGATTTGGATCCTTCCTACGACCGCAAGGTGAGGATTATGTTGGACCCTCTCCCTTCCTGGCAGATGCTCCAGTTTAGTACAGTGTACTGCAGGGCGGAAACACTCCTAAAGCCTGCCGGGGACGGCGGGGGTGAACCTTTTAGTAGGACTCAGCGGAGGTTGTTTCCAAGAAATCCACTGACCTCCGGGCACCAGCTAGCGCGGGTTCAAACGGTATAATTCCCCCAATACTCCAGGGAAAGGGTTCAGCATGCCCCGCCCGGTTCGCTAGCAACTTAGCACTGCTCACACAATATATGATGTGTGAAACGGGGGTATATCTTCACCCGTGGCAGCTACCCTGCGAAACCCTGCCTTCCCCGGTATTTCGGGCCACCCTCGGGCCACCCTCATCCAGTCACCCTAGTCAACTTCTCAGTGGATCGATCAGGTTCCGCACCCACCACCAGCATCCAACGGAATCTGCCGGGTCGACAGCGGCCCAACTCCATTCCTGGTCGGCTCGCAAGTCAACTTTATCCCAGGTCACCACCGTTCATCAACTAGGGGCGCAATACCTTCCACCATCGAAAGGATTTTTCGACCTTGATAGGTCTCGATTCCCGGAATCTCCCGGGGGCAATGGTCGCGCGTTACCAGTCGTTACCAGTAGTGCCTATCCTATCCTGTTCTATCCTATCCTATCCTATAGCATATATATACTCCATGGCCTCCCGGCTCTGACGGAAACCCCCGCACTCGTGCGGCACTTGTAACTTGTAACACAGCGCTCTCTCCGGGTGTATGTAATCCAACCGCGTGGGTGTTCCCGTAAACTTTTCATGCACATTCCTGAGCGGGCGGATCGTGCAGCTGATGATTGTCCTGACTGCAAACATCGGATTGGTTGCACCGTATGTCCGGCCGCGGCCCTGCCCACCCCGCAGATTAGCGTCCATGAACTGGACAAAACCATCGACAACGACTTCTGGGCAAAGGGCGATCCAAGAATCAATATCATCTCCGCCATCGCCAAGAACAGCATGGTGAACTTGGTGGTCTACAACCTGCTTGTGGTGACAGGCGGTAAGCGGCGTTGGGTAGTAGTTACCTAGCAGTCAAATGGGAAGAGGCAATTGATGAACCCCAAACCAGACATTATTGTAATGCACCAGCAGCCGCAGGACGCGTGCACCCCGCACCGCACCGCAATAAATACCACCGCTCTGTCACAAATCCCTGTTGGTCACTCGTCCCTTCCACTGCGCAGACCTCCAACAGGACGGCTCCTACATCACCGTGTCGCTATGCCGCTACCAAGCCTATGCGAGCGAATGCTATGATAGTATCACCACCGTAGATGGCACCAGCTCCAGTGCCCGAACAGGCGACTATGACTATCGTGATGCCTCGTAAGTGATAGATGTTGACGTCTACGCAAAATGGCATGCATACATGTTAATAGGAGCTCCACTACAGTTGTCAGAAGTTGTATTAATGCCAGTCGCTGAGATATACATGGGATATCGTATTATGTAGCACCCGTTGGGGTTTCCTGCTTAGGATATGAGCCGCATGATGTTGGAATAAGTCGCCCACGGCCGGATAATGAATGTTCCACAAAAAGCTTCCGGGATGGATGTGTAGAGGTTACAGTTACTATGTACGCAATGACAGTGCGGTTGCCATCTCGGGTCTATGCATTTCCGTCTTTCCCCCCGCTGAAGATGCCCCCGCGCGCTTTTTACGGGCACCGCTCTGCAGGCCGCCATCGCCGCCGCCGCCCCAACGTTCAAGAGCGCCGCCGCCATCGTGGCGGCCACCTCGGTCGCCATCTCCGGCACCGCCGCGCCCGCCGATGCCTCGGCCGCCAAACCCCAAGCGGCCACCGCTGCTGACGACGGTATTGCGCCCGCTACCAATGGATTCGCCGCTAGCAGTGCCCTCACCAAGGTTTCTGGCCCCGCGAAAACGGCCCTCAAGCCCAAAGCCGCCGGCGAAAATGAATGCGCCACCTTCACAACGGCCGGGATAGGGTGCGCTATGTATGTATGTATGTATGTATGTACACTATGTATACATGTACATATGTCCACTTGGGAGTGGATAGCGGTAAGGGGGAAAAACCGATGGCCCTCTGGATGTTCAAGACGACGGATATTAAGGACATTGAAACACGGCCAGTCTTTGCAGCCAGCCAGTTGCATCAGGTTTTTGCCGCAGCAGGAGTTTTACGGCGCTGTCAGACTTAAATAAAGTCCGGTCCTGCTGTGTCCTGCACGCCTAATGAATATCGGTTCCCCCTTTACTTTAAGAGCTAGAGTTGTTTTCCCTTGTTTAAGCTGCTGTTAACTGCTACGTATGTTCTTTACACTTGCGTTTGTGATTGCTCGCGCTCAAAAGGGATCCAGTGCCGTCATTACGACGTTCTCCGTCCTGTCTTAGTGGAGAGACCCATTATAGAATTGCCGGGCCTCTGTCTGCTGGGGTACGTGTGAGGCCTGAAGGCTATTTCCGGGTGCCGCCAATGCTGCCGTCCCACCATGGATGGATTCGCCAACGAACTGCGCATCTCGGGCACCAGGTGCTGTTGATTTCTCCACGCGCTGTGTGACATGTGGGTAGCTTGGTGGAGAGCGCTGATTTTGAGTGATATGGTTTTGCAGGAGCTCTAGCATCACGACGTTCGTGGCCTGTGGCCTTGCCGTAAGGCAACACGGTCGATGGAGCAGCACCGTCGGCCGCGTATCTATACATTTCTGTTTATATTTCGTCTTCATGCATGTGTGTGTTACCTTGTGGGGTTTTGGGGTTTCAGCTCCCGAGGGAACGAAGCTTGTGTCCATCATTTTCTCTTTCCTCGCTCTTTATTCCGTTCTTACTTTCTTACGTGTCGTGCACCCTTTTTTATTTTCTGCTACTTGCCATATTCCTTTGTACGTACTTACGGCTATGTATACCGTGTTTTTTCGTTCTCGCATCCGCATGCATGTTGGCTGCAGCAGCGTTTATCCGTCTTGCATCAATATTGTTGTGCATGACCAGTATCAGGACCACTGGCATATTTGTATTTTTCATATACGCTGAAGGCGCATTGGTTCTCTATGTATGGGCCTCTGCTTGTGCAACGGCTGTATCTTTGGAGCCAGCAAATTTCCTGCGCTGGAAAAACCCTCGCGTGCCATGTATTTACCATATTATACACAACCACGTGGCGTGAAAGCTGGGAAGCTTGGATCCAGAAGAGGCCCCTTGCATGAGCATGCTTGTACTTAAGGGCGCGAGGAAGACGAAGGCCGCGGTGCGTGCCACTACTTCACATAAACTTCCCGGTTGTGTGAAGAGCTGAAGGTGATGGGATTTCGATCTTAGGTCATGGACGATAGGCAGGAAAGCACAGCATGGATGGTTTCATTGCTGTTGTCTTGCTGCTTGTTAGTTGTTAGTTAGTGAATGATTGGTGCGGTGTGGTTGGGGCCAAGGAAATGGCTGGGACACGGCATGCCATGCGCATATCGCGGTGAAAGAGCCGTCCTATCTAAAAGGCGGGTGATAGCCCCGAAGCGAAGGCGTTGGCTGGCCTTATTAGTCGTACATGTGTACAGCATCGGTACATTATTTGCTACACTTCCACGTATGTGCAGAAGTGTATGCATGTGTATCCATGCTCTAAACATAATTGAACTTGAACAACAGCACTGCTACACACAACGGGTCGAACGGATGAAAACGCACCTCGTTTGATGACCGGCGGCGGATCAATGATTCCTCTGTTGCGGGGGTTTCCGATGGCTTTCTGTGATGGCACGCAAGGTGTTGTAATCTGGGCATATCAGGATGATTACACCTGCCGAACGGTACTTTTCTGTAGCAGTTTTTTATTCATGATGTAACAATTGGTATCAAGCAGTTATCTCAGTTTTATCTTGGGATCGCATTTCAGCTGCAGCGGTTTCTGCTGAACGGGAGGTGACGGGCTCCGCAATCGCTGGTTATCCTTTGGGTGCAACCATCCCACGGGGACCTTTTCTGTAGCAGTTGTAGTCGTGATATAACTAAAGGTAGTCTTCAAGCAAGTGCCACCTTCCACGTCGGCTCGTTACAGTTGTCGGGGTAGTTTCATGGTGGTTATTGCCGTTTTCGTTGACGGACGTTGGCGCCGCGGCGCCGAATATAACTAGATCTGTTGATTGCCTGTAAGGAGTTGCAAACGGTAGCGTTGTATATTGTAATCCACAGCACTGTCCGTCCCTTTCTCCCTTATCACCGCCATGAATGGCCACGATTGCATTTCTCTTCATACTGCTTTTGCAGCTCCTCTGTTGCTAGCCAAGATATCCATCACGCTTTACATGCAATGAACCGTTCGCACGAATTGAAGGGAATGCCACCGCATTATACATTATTATGGCACTGTTGGCGCAGTTAAGTTAAGCCGCGCTAAATGCATCGCAAAGCTGGTGAAGCTCAGACCGTAGCTGTACGGCAATCATTTGGTGCTGCTCATGTCCTCCGGGATGGGGCCGTGCGTGATCGCAAACCTGGGGGAGAGCTAAGTGCGTAGTGGTTACATACATATATACATACCTGCTTGCGAGCTAACCAGGAACTAAGTTGAGGCGACGTTGATCCGCTAGATTTGGTTGGATGCTGGTGGTGAGTTGCTGAACCCAACGAATACATTCTGAAGTCGGATGGGGTGAATGGATTAGGGTGCCCCTCTCGCAGGGGAGAGCAGGGAACTGCCTCGGGAAAGGGGACCGCTGGTGAAGCTATACCACTATATCATACCTGCTGGTTTTGTTGTTGTACGTGCGGTAATAAACTGGTAAAGCCCCCGCTTCGGCATGCTCCAATGTACGTTGTACCATGACCCATCAAAGCTCATCAGGTGTTCGAAGCAGCCTACTAGTTGAAGTGCTTTTAGCATAGCCGGCATTTCCTTCGTCTGCGACTGTGTAATAGCTGGCCGCCGAAAAGGCCTCTCGAGATGCTGGGTAGCGCGTATATGTACTAGATGGTGTACGCCGTACTGTACGACAGCTACTACAGACAGCCATGGATAGCGGAGTGACGGAACGCGGCAATCTTCCAGCTGCGCTCAGGCAGTGGATGGATGCGCCGAAATGATTAGATGCAACTTGAAGCTTTTTATTCTCGTTTTGTGACAACCGAACTTAAGGGCCGCCCAGGACGCCACACTGTGTTATCTCGCCCTCCTCTGCCCACTCCAGTCTCTATCACTCCGCTAGCCACCTTCCAGCAGCCGACTTTCACTTCTATGCACACTCCGCTTACTACTTTATTTTCAATACACCTCAATAAATTAAGCCTTACAACAGCAGATGAAGGGGGCAGTATGTATGCGGTGTTTTTACAGGAACAGGTATGAATTTTTGGGAGGGGGGTGTAAAGCATTTCAGTCATCCACCACCTTGCTGTTCCAGGGTATGGGCAGGGGAATGCATGGGGAATGCATGCTTGCCGCCAGCTTGGAACCCATGCCGCCTTCTAGCGTACAGTACTGCGCTGTCACAGCGCCAGCTGGAAACCTTTCACGTTGCCACCGCACTTGTTAACTGATGGAGCCCCGCAAACTGTTTACATGGACGAGGCTTAATCCCAAACTAACGCTTGATACAATCAGCGCGATATAGGTGTCACATCATATGCATCAATGGAACTTCCTGCGCAGTGCCGTACAGCACGCACCGCACCTACTTTAATCAAAAAGCGTCGCCAATCCAAAAGCAACCAAGGAAATCTACATTGACTGCCACATATAAAGCAGCTGCTACAAGCTAACACACTTTACGGAGACACAGTTCATGCTGCATGTACGGAAATTATGTACCTAATGTGTCATTTGCCCCATTAATACCTTCCCTAACCGGGTAAACAAACCCAAGTAAGGACCAACTGCACCGCCAGAGGAGAAGAGCGATACGTGAACAGCAGGAGAGATGTATGTCGGAAAGCTGTAATAGCTGGCCGCTGAAAAGGCCTCTCAAGATGCTGCTGGTGGAACGCCTTAGCGCGTATTTGTAGACGATATGTGTGCCGCACTGTGTACGGCAGCTACCACCAAGGTGGACAGGCCTGTCCGCCTCCCTAGGAAGCACCATGGGACCCGGGAATGAAAAAGATCTTCTAGAAGGCTATAGCTAGGACTAGGAAAAGAAGGAGGCCGAGCGCGTTGTCTCAGACTCGGAAATAGGTTAAAAGAGATAACGAGTTAAAATGCCCAAGGCAGGAAAGGAGGAAAAGGGGATTAGAGCGTGGCAGCAAAAGTACGAAGGAAAAATATGCCGAAACAACAAGGAGCTTCACCGCTTAGCTTCACCAATCACCGAACGCATGTGAAAAGCGGGCAATCAAGAAACACATACAGAAGGCAAGTAAACACAAACAAAATACTAGCTGCGTCGCATCCCCCTCGACGGACGACCCGCATACAGCAGCACCACTTCACACAGCTCCATACATTAGGACGGACCACCATAGCATAGCGTGATGAACATCTCAGTGGTAAGGAACTACCGGCAGGAATAATTCATACGCACAACGGAAATGCAAACACCTGCTACCTAAAGAAGAACAAGCGCCAAGGCAATGCAGCCACGTGATAGTGGAACGTGAGCACAGAGTGTTTCTGTATGCACACGTGACAGCACGCTGCTTTGCCACGGCGGTGGGATAAATGTGTATTCATGTGCGCCCGCGTGCCGCCGTCTGTGTCGCGACTGTGACGACCTCACGTATTTGCCGTCCCAGCCGCCGCCCAACCTTCATACACGCATATACTTAGGCATCAGCATCACCTATCCTGATACCTTGCCATTTGCCGCGATAACATCCAACTCGCCTGCCAGGCAGAGCGGCGGATACCTGAAGCACGAGAAAACTCAAGGAGTGCAGCATCGCACGGACCGAAAATTGCCGTTTTGGCATCATTATTGACCAGACCATCACCAAGTAGATGGCTTGAGTCGAGACGATATGAAGCCTCACCGTTTCGTAAGGACCGCTGCAGAACAGCTAGCAGCGGTTAGTGATTAGCAGATGTATGAAACTATTTTGGCCCGTTCTCCGCATCTCGCTCCGGATGGCCGCATGCACCGACCTTTAGCCTGAGTACATAGTTAAGGACGCGCACGCGTGCATGAAGAATACCATGCCTCGACATTACGTCGCGGTTAGGTGGGGTCACTCATCACAACCCTCGCATCCAGACAAAGTGCTCCAGATACGTTGCGCTGGAGTGATTAAATGGATAGATGCAGTCAACTCCCCTCCCTACCATGCTACTCCTAACATGCTTTCTATGTTTCTGGCTTGATATATGCAGGTACATAGCCAGTACCCCAAAAGGTTCTATTCTTAGCTGCAGGCCATGCTAGTTGTCATCACGCACGCAAATGCCCTCATCCTTTAAGCTTACTGATCTAAAGTAGTGATGTGCATACCCAACGTGCCAGGCACAAACGCTCCGGAGCAGGAATCACTCAGCAGCGCAATTAGCCGCTGACAACTGCCTACCTACCTAGCTAAATGACATCGAAGCGCGTTTATTTGGCACCCCGGTTGGATCAGCTGGCAGCGAATGGCATGACCGGGGCAACTCTGAACCGCAAATCATGGCAGCCGTAAGCAATTGACTGGGACGACTCTTTAGTTGGCAAGCCAACGCCGCAGCGGAAGATAATGTGGGAGGTAAACCAGCCACTGTATCGGTCCTAGTTACGTGCTTCATGCGCCGATGTCTTCGCCTGCTCCGCCTGTGTCGCTTGCTCCGCCTGCGGCGCCTGCTCCGCCTGTGTCGCTTGCTCCGCCTGCAGCGCCTGCTCCACCTGTGTCGCCTGCTCCGCCTGCGGCGCCTGCTCCGCCTGTGTCGCTTGCTCCGCCTGTATCGCTTGCTCCGCCTGTGTCGCTTGCTCCGCCTGTGTCGCCTGCTCCGCCCGTGTCGCTTGCTCCGCCTGTGTCGCTTGCTCCGCCTGTGTCGCCTGCTCCGCCTGTGTCGCCTGCTCCGCCTGGTGATACGCCTGATGACCCGCCTGCCCCATTTCCCTCACCACCTCCATTTCCTGTCACGCCTTCCCCATTGTTTCCGCTTGCTCCACCTGCCCCGCCGCCTGCCCCGCCCACTCCGTCTCCTGTCGCGCCGTCATCGCCATTTTCATCGACGATGAGCTTCTTGCACTCAGAAGCCTTAGTTGTGTAGCGGCAGATCTTGACATCCATTGTGGAGTTGATTAGGGCTGCACCGTGCGGGGACATCATATTAAGCATACATGCGTTGGTTAGCAGAACGGACAGAGCAGAACGGAATCTGGGACAGCCATGCGGGGGAGAGCGGGGATAAAAATTCTCTGTCCATGGCCTCGCATCAGCATATTTTGATTGCGCATGTCATGTATCGACATTTGATCCTTAAAAGACCCCAATGGCCCCGCGTTGACCTGCTCTGAAAAACGACCTCTGCCACAACGTCCATCCAAGCAGTAAACACCTGCAAATATCTCTTTTTCACCGCTCCTCTTCGCCTACAGCGCATTAATGCAGCGAGCGCATCCTGCCGCTTCCTGATGCTTCCGGCCAGCACGGCCAGCAGGCATACCTTCAATCGTTCCCCTCCTACCGGTCAGCATCTATCGTGCAGTTCGAGACGCAAATGTTCCAATATTCCTGGCAAGCTACCTGCTGGTTTCATGCAGGCCACGCTGCGCTTGCGCATCATTGCCCCCAAGCTGAATTGTAGGCAGGACAAGTTGCGGTGCTGCGGACCATCCCCAATGACATGTTCCTAGCACAAAACGCGGCCACTACAGGACACCCTAGCTCACCTCCCGTACGGATGAACAACTTGTAAGCTATCAGATCCATGGCGCTAAAAGGTGCGATGGTGCCGATAATTGAGACCTTGGGGTCACCCTTTGCCGCAAAGTTGTTGTCGATGTCCTTGTTGAGTTCGTGGACATTAATCTGCTTGGGGCCCACAAGAAGGCCGTTATTTGGGCTGTAGTAGCTGGCCGTCGAAAAGGCCTCTCAAGATGCCGTTGGAATAATGCGCTTGCGCGGGTACATGTTTGATGGTGTGTGCGGTACCGTACAGCAGTTACTAAGCGGGCCGTCTTCCCTTCAAGCCCCTATACCCTAGGCGGCCCCGTCATTTCACTCCTTGTAGAAACGGGGCAGGGACCGGGGCTTCACATGAGGTCCTCCCATGAACGGCTTCGTCGGTCCCCTGCCGTTAAAGACATGTGCTCCGAAATGGTTCAACCCATTTGCTGCCCGTCGCGTGCCGGACACCGACCCCAGGTGCAGCAACCCAACGGGCGCTTCAGACCAACCTGATTGACCACACACGCCTACTCGCTTATTCGGCTGGGCATGCAATTTTCCCGGTTTTTTTCCCGGCCCGCTGCTTCCCCATTCGTACGAGGTTGTTCCCCAAACCCCTTTTTTTGGACTCTGAAGCTGCTTAGTTGTGCAGGCGTAAGGCGCTTCTGGATGGATGGATTGAAAGCCAAATAAAGCTTCAGCAACCAACGAAGCTCGTCAACTCACTTTGCCGTCAAACTCGTCCTCCAGGTCGCGGTCTCCAGCATCCTTGACACGCAGAGCAAGGTAGACGTTTCTGCAAAGCGACACCCAGCAACAAATGTAATAGTCGTGATAAGGGCGGACTAGAGATTCCAGCCCGCCACACACGGGCCGGCAGCGCTCAGGAGTCGTTCACGCAAGCAGAGAGGGATATTTCTAACAAATCACACCGAAGCTACTATGTTACCCGCGGTAAGACTGGCATGTTGGTTGATGACATGGCTGGTGTGAGCTTTCCAGCTCACACTGCGCGCAACTGTGTATGTGTCACCAGATGAGTTCAGAGCGGCTGCTAGCAATACAGGCAACGGCATTTGTGCCATTGCCAGCGTATGCAGAACTATATATATATATATATATATATACGAGCACGCAAACGTTCCCAAGCAAGGTGACTTCTGCCTCTTACTTCTTGTACTTGGCCACCCAGTCTGGCTGGATCTTAATCATGTTCTTTTCCGGTCCGAGGTAGGTGGCAGGTAGCGTGTAGTTCTTGACGCTCCTCACGCGGAAATTAGTGGAGCTCAATTGACCCAACACTGACGCCCAACCCAAGCGCCACAGCTCCGGCGCGGAGGGGCAGCTGTTTCCAAAACCCATGGACGTGGAGTTGTCTTGGTACTCACTGCCATCGCGCCATCCGTGGTAAATGTTGAGATTGTGTAGGATCTCCTGGAGGACGGTGCCCTTGTTTTGCACGCCCTGGGGACGGGTAAACAGGGTACGGGCGTGGCTGACGGGGTGGGTGGTGGCCATTAACCCTATTCGTCCTGGCAGGAATGGCCCAACAGCATTCGGACAAAGCAAAGCAAAGCAAAGCAAAGCAAAGCAAAGCAAAGCAAAGCAAAGCAAAGCAAAGCAAAGCAAAGCAAAGCAAAGCAAAGCAAAGCAAAGCAAAGCAAAGCAAAGCAAAGCAAAGCAAAGCAAAGCAAAGCAAAGCAAAGCAAAGCAAAGCAAAGCAAAGCAAAGCAAAGCAAAGCAAAGCAAAGCAAAGCAAAGCAAAGCAAAGCAAAGCAAAGCAAAGCAAAGCAAGGCGTGCCAAATGAATGCCAACCAAATGAACGCCTGCGCTGGTCCTGCGTCGGATATACATTGGAGCGAATCTCATTTGCCAAGATGGTATATCCATAAGTGGATAATTCGCGGATGTGCTGTCAGCAGGAGGGCAGCCACTGGTCGGCAATTGGGTGAGGTGGAGGTGGGTTGGAGGCAAGCAGCAGCCCGTCCGAATCTGGTTGCTGCTGGTGCTCCAAATCGCAATGATGGTGGACCCTATTAGCCGTCTTTGCTTCGCCTGTTTTGCATTGCAACTTTTGGTGACAGTAGATGCAGTAGATGGAGTGCCGAAGATTAGCTGCTGGACTAAACCCTTAGGATCTAGATCTAGATTGCCGGCAAGAAAGCAAGGTGGCAAACCATGAGAAGAAGTGACAACAGGAAGGGGCGTATGCACTACACGACAGCATCATATACACCGTACATCTGCGTGTCGTACCTCATCATCGGGGGTATACCATGTCTGGGTCCCAGGCAACTCAGCCAGACCCACCCAACGGCAGGTGTTCTGGATTCCAAACGGCAACACATACGTATACCGTGTGTACGAGTCTACAAACGTCGAGCCGTACGTTTCAGAGGCCGAGCTCAGCGCGGTGGATGCGAGGGTGTCTGGGTCGCAGTTGTTCAGCACCTTTGTGCAATTTAACGGCGTGCTTATGACCTGCAACAAGATGTCAGCATCGCAGCAGAGTTAGGCTGGGCAGGGAAAGGTAAGCCATCCTGTAGTTAGTCAAAGACACCGCACGCGAGGTGTACGTAAATAAATTGGCCGATTAGGGCATCGTGGGGGACCAAAAGGCGGGCTTCATTCGGTATACATGACAAGCAACAAGCTAGCTCGTGCCGCACGTCGGCCAGGAACTTGTAGTAGGGCAACAGCAGCAGTAGCAAGGATAGCAGCAGCAGCTTGGTGCACGCGGCTTAGGGCCAAAAGCTTGTTGCAGGACGGTAAAGGGACAGTGATTGACGGCGCGGGGGCCTCACAGCCGGGGGAGGTTCGTCAAGGACCACACTCACCGTTATATTCTCGTACACCACTTGGCCATAGCTGCAGTTGCGAAGGAAATTGCCATAACCCAGCGGCTCGGTGTAAAGTGCCTGCAACTCGTCAACCTGTGGCCATCATGTATATTAAACACATATGTAAATAAAAAATATATAACATTATATAAAATATACATATATATTGTATATTACACAATGTGAGTGTGTGTAATAAAACATAAAATATAATAATACATATTACCGTGCCTGTGTATGAGTTATGTGCTTCTGGCGATTGTATTGACGACCTTACTACGTAGGTACGCAACATACACAACTTCAAGTAATAAATTATTACATAGGTTTCGATACCAAATGTACGTAGTAGCTGGCCGCCGAAAACGCCTTACTAGTACAACGTATCGTAGATGGAATAAAGAGCAAATGCAACAATTACTTACGTTCGCTCCCTGTTTGGCACCGCAGGCGGGGGAGGAGATGAACGAAAGCACCATGACTAGCAGCCGTAGCGACAAGCCCGAAGATTTCAATGGAGCGGCCGCGCGGGAGATATCCGCATTGGAAATTTTGGTACAGGTGGTGTTATCTTTCGCATCTCGTACACAGTCCTGGTCGCAGTTATACGTGGGACATTAGAGAAGGGGTGGAATATGGGAAGATGGTGGAGGTATATAGCGAGTCGACATTATTAACAATATCTATTATAAAAATGGGAAGTAAGGGTGAATGTGGGGAGAATGATACAGGCAGGATTGATGACTGCGAAGGATGGCCTAGCTGCATGAGGGGCCGTCTATGGGAGGCTACGAAAAGGTCCTGAGTGCGCTTGTGCCGAGAGCTTGTGCAAATGGAGCCACGTGCATGGGGTTGTGCACATAAGCGCTCTTGAATGAGCATGTGTTCATGCGTGCTTGGGCACCCACGATGTTTGCGTGGCTGTGAGTGTGCATCCGTAGGTGCGTGTGCGCGGGTATGTTTGTGCAATGTGTCAAGTTAACTGTGGATCATTCGCACTGGCCGAACCGCCACAACAAATTACCATGGCCTGGCCCCAACCTTCACACAGCTTTCCCGCGGGGCCGCTTTACTAGGCCCAACCCGCCCGATCCGCCCAATCCGCCCAACCCCCCCAATCCGCCCCTTAACTGGCAACAACATGCCGCAATAGTCCTTTTCAAGTAAAGATTGCACCTACCACTGTAATAATACTGCCTGGCGGAATGGGATCCCTTCCCGAATCCAGCGGTTGGCCCGGCAGCTTGTAGATGGCACCAGTTCCCAGCTGCTTTAGCGACCATAAGTCCCATACATGTGCATTCTTGTAAACCAGCCTGCCCTACAACATCACCATACATGGCATCTAATTACATGAAGTACGACACATTGGAACCACCGGTACGTGTATTTGCAGATTGAGGAACGGGACTGGCAGCCGGCAAGCGGTAATCGAGGACAGTCCGCTGATTAATGTTGGGTGCAAGTAAACCGTAAGTACTATGACACGTCGCGCGCCACGACTAATGGGAGTATGGGTACGTATGAAAAGCGGAACACGTGTGCGCACCTCTATCGTGATGGGCTGTGGAACAGGTCGGGCGGAATGTACCGTCAGCGGACCTGCAGGAGGGGTCGAGTTGGCAGGTAAGGCGGAAAGACGGGTGCTCGTAAGGGTAGGGGGGTGTAATAAGATGCTTACCGGGGCAAGCATATATGGGGGAAAGGAATGGGGGGGAGTTATGCGCTCGGTGACGCGCAACTCAGTCGGGAAGGCTTTAAATGTGTCGTGCAACATACAGACAACCAGCGCATATGTTGCAGATGGAGTCGACCTGTCCATGCGGGGTTGCTGCTGATGTCAGGTGGACTGGACATTATCCATTGCACAGGGGACACGGCCCTTTGTCTCAGAAGTGTCCGCACAGGCCTGACATTTCATACATGATACAAGCGTTAAAGTTCTGGAGGAAAAATCTTACCGGTCATCAGGGGCAGCACAACTACAGCCATCCATAGTCCCAAGCCTCTTGCAAAGGTGGGACGCAGCAATGTATATGGCATGGATCTTATGCCGCGCTTCATTAATCCCTTTGATTGCAGCTTGCCAAGGCGCGATTAGGTAGCTGCCCTGTGGCGCGCCACCCGTACAGGAACAAGCGCCCGTTGTAAGCCATCAGTGCGATGGTTGAAGGCTTGACATTTGAAGAAAAGAAAGCTACTTTCTTAATACATTATTTATATGTAACATGCGTAAGCTGCCACACAAGGAGGGCATGACTTATCTGAGCGTGCGACATATTCTTCCATTGGGAATTTTACCTTTGTCGTTTGCCTTGATTCGTTAAGGCTTGGTGTTCACTCTACGCACATGATGGATGAACCCTCGCAAAACACCCTTGCCTACCTACGTTACTCGATACCGCAAGTAACAGGCTGTAAGCTTAACAAGTTTGAGCAAAAGTTGAGCTTAAGGTATCGATCGCCAATGTGCAACCGAACTCCTATGACGCATGGATTCGTATTCATGTGGCATCCAGTATGGGTACATCACAAGCGGAAGGCGGGCGAGAGCCACGCCCACCTTCCCAAAACAGCAAAAGCAGACAAATAAATGCCCAAAGCGTGTTACATGTACATCAGATAAAGGCGCGGATAGGAACTGTCGGCAACTGTGTTGAAAAATGAAAGATCAGGCCATACACAGCTTGGATCATTCATAATCTCAGCCTCGGACTCTCACTCGCGGGCAAGGCTACCCGGGGGGAAGTAGCACTGCACCGGCTGTGGCATGCCCACGAGGCTCTGTGAAGGCCCACGCACGGCACTTCACGGTAAGCCAACACTTAGGTATGATGGAAGTATAACTTGCTGAAGAATGGCATCAGCTTGCGTCCTGTCACGTCGCAAGCCTTCGTAGGGGCAGCAGTTGCGTGCAGTTGGCGGCAGCTGCCAGCCCCTGATAGCCAAGCGTCGTGCAAACACGGTTGTTGTGTAACACGGTTGCCAATCCATAGCATCCCAAGTGATGCAGCGAAATTAGGGTTGCTTAAGAGAAAACTATTTGGGGAATGCATTCTACCAGCGAGTGCTACGGGTTATAGCTGTTGTACGTGCCTGGAGTTGTAAAGCGCGCTGCGATTTTATTCGCTGCGCATTGAAGAGGCAGGTACAGAAACGATACGTAGACGTCACCACTTAGGATAGCACAATCCCAGTGCAATTACCGCGCCAGACTTATGATTCGGGACTGAATTGGTCTCGGAGCACACACAGCTTTAGGCATACCTACACTACCGCACCTGCAACTTAAACACGAAGCATTGAAAACAAAAGTTCAAAAACATAAGTAAGGGGCGTGCAAGTGGTTAAATCCTTAAGCCAACTTCGCTTGGATTATGTGCTACATGCTTCCCTGGCTTGTATGGCGGCCTAGACGAGCCGAGAGATACCATACGCGAACGTTCTAAAATGTCTGAGGAACAACGATACAACCCTTGTATTCACGCTTCAGTAGCGGCTCACGCCACTTCCTTCCCATTAACTTCCATTTTTAGCAATAAATGTTTGCGTACTTCACCAGAGTTCTATCTGCTCTGACTATAAACATTACCAACAATCGCATCTTGGTGGACTAGGGTTTGAATTGCGCGCGCTTGTCCAAGTGTGCAATAGTAGTGTGCAACGCATGAAGGACAAAATGTGAAATGGAATATCATAGAATACATTTATTATTTAAAAACGGTACTAAACGGTACCCCGCGATCGTGCACTTAATCCTCCACCAGTACTAAAGCTTGGATGACGGCAGACACATCTCCTTTCGTTTGCACAGTGGCCAGGCGTGGGTGGCCTTGGTGATCGTTTCAGGCGGGTCGATCACAGGTGTAAGTCTGTAACCTATTTCCAGCTAGTTTTAAGGCAGCATTTGCCTCTGAGCCCTAATAAAGCTAGGCATTCATGTTGGCTTTCGCACAGGCGCGCAAACAGGTTAAAAAACGTGGATCGACTTCGGTTGTTGGCCCCCCTTGGACATTACATCCTAAACGCTCAGCTTACCCCTAACCGGGTGGCTTGTTCAAGCGGCGGCGCCAATGACTTCATGCCATCGCCAAACGAAAGGGGAATGCTGCCCTAAGGGCCAGCGGTCCACACCAACTTACACTGATTAGTTATTTAAAAGCCGCAGAACATGTGCAATCATGCTTTTAAATGTTTCCCTTGGCTCCCGCTCATTCCTATCATGATTGCATGTCGGTGGCCAGGTGGTCTTGGGGGGGATGTGCGGGGTCGTGGGGCTGCCGCCCCACTTCCCCGCACTTTCCCCCTCTCCTGCCCCTTGTTCTTGGAAAGTTTTAGGCGAAAGTTTTTATCGGCTGGCATTGGCAAGCATGTGGGCTGTGTGCCTTTTAAAATGATTGGAACGGTTTGTTTTCTTGCATTGGTCGTACAGTGCAAATTGCCCACACATTGCTAGTTGTTGCAACTTCCCGACTCTCAGCCGCCGCCGCTGCTGCTGCTGTCAGGGGGGCGGGCCGTCACTGACCGGGCCCAGCGGCGTGTGCAGGGACTGCCGTTGACTGCAGGTGTTGGGGTGGAAGGGGTGGTGTTGGGGTCGCCAGGGGTGGGGCGGCCGCTGGGGTCGGCAGCATGGCGGGTGGTGTAGAGCCGCCGATGGGGCCACTGCCACCGGGGCAGGCGGGGCTAGTGCCGAAGGGGGTGCCCGCCCGTTGTGAACCAGGCCGCGGCGGTCGTCATCGAAGGTGACATCGTTGCTCACAGTCACCATGCCCTTGACATGGACGCGGTGGGTGGCCGTGCCGTGCTCCGGTGGGCGGTAGGTTCCCCCCTTTGCACGAGGACCGAGTTTGTCCTGCTGGCTGGCTGGGATGCGGATGTAGGCCAGGCAGGTGAAGATGTGGAGGTGGCTGACGTCGGGGGGGATGCCGTGATAAGCTGCCCACGGTGTGGCCTCCCGGCCCTGAGAGGGGGCCGCATTGTGCAGGAGGTTTGTGTAGAGTGCAGCCTCCAGCCAGTAGCTGATCGGGAGTGCTGCGTCATGCAGCATCGCCCGAACACGGTCGAGGAGCGTAAGGTTGAGTCGCTCCACCGCTCCGTTCTGCTCTGGGGTGTACGGTGCCGAGTGGGTGTGTGCAGTACCGTGCTGGTGCAGCCACTGCTCCAGTTGCTTGGCGACCCATCGTTGTCGCTGTGCAGCGTGTGTACCCGTGCATGGTTCGGGTGGCGGGCCTCCAGCTGCGTCACCATGTCCTGCAGCACTTCACCCTGGCTCTTGCTGGCCAGCATGCGGACGGCGGACAGACTGGTGGGACCGTCCAGCAGCGTCAGCAAGTAGCATGCACCCCCTGGGCCCATGGCCGGCATGGGCCCGCACAGGTCAGAGTGTACGACCTCCAGTGCTATGGCCGGTTGCCACGGCTGGGGTGGGCGGTTGCGGTGGCCTTCAAGGTGACACAGGCCTTGTAGACGGCCTCCACCGCCTGGCACAGTGCCGCTGGAGTGACCTGTGGTCCCTGCACCAGCTGCTTGCTGATCCGCTGCTCCAGTACATGGTAACTGAGGTGACCATACTGGCAGTGCAGGCGCTGTGCTGCCGCAAGTTCGGCGACTGAGTATTCAGCACCCCCGGGGCTGCCGTTGCCTTGTTGCTCTTTGCCGTTGCTGTCACCATTCGGCTGGCCTCCACCGGTGTGGCTGCCGGTGGTGCTGCCGCCATGGGTGCTGGGGACAGCGGTGGCACTTCCGCCAGCACTGCTACCTGTGGCCTGGCCCCCGCCAGCTCTGTCACCCATGGTGCCGAGGGCATTGACGGTGATGTCGGTTGGCGCCTGCAGGTCCACGTCCATGCATAGTGCCCACACTCGCTCCATGTGGAACAGACGGGCTGTTGTGCGGGAGGCTGCTGCATGAGAACCAGCAGCCCGTTTTGTCCGTGCTGAACGTGACCGAGCAGCCGCGTGTCATGAGGTCTGTGGACCTCTCATGATTATATCGCTACGGAACTGCTCTGCCCGCTGAACGAAGTCAGCGGTCGTCTCCCCATCACACATGCTCAGCTGCTTCTGCGGCTCCAACAGGCTCAGCCGGGCCTGGGATGCAGAACGGAACTGTTGCTGTAAGAGCTGCATGGCCGCGAAGAGCGGTCTGGCAATTCCTGAGCAACTGCTTGATGGGCAGTTCACAGGACAGACGCAGGTAGCCGAGCGCCTGTGCGTCCTCCTGCAGGGTGTCTTGTGTGTTGCGGCTCGGAGGCGACGGGTTGTTGATGTAGTCTTGAACTTGGACGTTGCGAGGAAATCGCCTAAGTCACCGAGCCACTGGTAGTAGTTCGACCCATCCGAGAGGAGGAAACCCTTACATCCCTTCCCCATGATGGTTGCCTAGCGAGCATGACTGATCAAGCCGCGTTCCCCGCCACCTTTCTGGCAACTAGTTGCTGGTGTGATGCATCGTTCTTGCGGTGTACGATGGCTCCTGATGCGACTTATGCCCTTTCATCCTCCCAGGCATGTCCCCACCTGCCTCACAGCCACCGACGCATCTCACGGCGGGGGTCTAATTGTGTGCGCGTTTGGATGCAGCGCTCACCGCTACCTTTCTGGCAACTAGTTGATGGCATCATGCATCGATGGTCCGGCATACAATGTCGCCTGGTGCGATATATGCGTCGGGAAGCCCTTTCAGCCTCCCAGGCATGTCCCCACAACTGCCTGACAGCCAGCGGGGGTCTAATTGCGTGCGCGTTCGCATGCGGCATATGTCCCGCCGCCTTTCTGGCATCTCTCTGATGGTATGATGAATCGTTGTGCGATGTAGGGCTGCGCCTGATGCGATCTCGTTTGTGGAAGGCCCCCCTGAGTGCTGCCAAGCATGTTACTCTCTCATGAGACAGCATGAAGGTTAACGAACTGAGTATGCGACCAACACATAAAACATCGCATGTGAATTGTTATGTCATGCGATTAATCAAAGTAAATCGTGTGTGTTTGGTGTGTGTTAGCTTAGGCCGCGTTAAGCTTTACGCAATCAGCCTTCATACACATGAAACGCAACATGTATTCGCATGCGAATAGCCATGCGGACTGCGTGCGTTTGATGTGCGATTGGACGCGTATTGCTTTACGCATTGTCTCCCCACACGCACGATTCGGTAGATGGAATCGCATGCGTGTCGCCTTGCTACACATGCGCGTATGCTTCACGTTTCAACATAAGCACGGATGAATTGTTCAAGTAGACCAAAACGACGAAAGTTTATTTCCAAATGAACCTTTGCAATCTAAAATTTATAAAATTTTAGCCAGGAGGGCCGATTTCCGCTTTTCGATAGCCGTTGTGCGTTAGCTCTTTGCGTTAGAAAAACATGCTCATTCGCACGTAACGCTAAGATTCGCACCGTTACGCGAACAAACGCAAACTAACGCGGACTTAACGCGATCACCCGTCATCATAGTGTGTCGTGGTCATGGCGAGCATGTCATGCTCATGTCATTGACCACAATGCTGAACGTCAGCGATTGTACCGACAATGACAGCATTTATTAGCTTTATATTCACTAGCAGTCCAAGGCTTTAATGAATGTATTAACTCAAGGATCAGTCTATCACAACGATAACGGCGAAGGAAAAGAAGCCAAACTAACCTTACAAATTGTGAAAAGAAGAAGTCATATGTAAAACTGAGTGTTTGCTATTTATGTACTGGGTTAAATACTGGCTGAATAGCGACGCAGATCGGTCGTGCGATGATGCCGTGCGAAATCTTGCCGCCGCCGAAAAGTGCGTAACAGCACTACCTACATTTTCGTTTTTATGGCATTGTAAATTTGCATTTGATTAAGTGGTTCACCACTTTTGGCAGGCAAAATGGACGCTGACGCGGAACACAGTGCTTTAACCACACAGCATCAAGCACGCTACAAGGCTAAAAATCAATATGCTTAAACTTGCTGTCATATACTTCAAAGAAAAATTGCTGCAGATTCCGCTTAGCATGTAGAGACAGCGACGGATAGAATTCCCTTTAGGCTTTACGACTTGAGGGCCCTATAGAGACTGTACGGCATCATTGGCCTTCTTCCCTATAGGGACTGTACGGCATCATTGGCCTTCTTCCCTATAGAGACTGTACGGCAGTATCATTTTTTACCTAAGAGGTTACCTTTTTAGAGTTAGAAAGAAAGGAAGAATCATTTTTCACCTAAGAGTTACAGCTTTTCAGAAAGAACTAAGAACTATTTCTACGACTATTATAATTTTTGGGCCGATCATTGGCGAGCGCAATAATGAGCGGTAGCAATGAAGCTGCCCTCTGAAATGGACGGCCGCTTGTGGGTTCCCTGCTACCCATGAGGTACGGGCGCGGCAACAGTATGCGGCAACCGAGGGCACTTCCTCTAACGCGAACATGTACATTTGGCACAACGGCCTTGAAGTAGTCGAAGACGGATGGCAACTGGTTTTCAATTGTGGCCCTAACGCGAAAGCGGTGCAAGTCTTATGGGATATGGCAAGCCTATGGTTAATACGCCTTCCACGCAGTCTGGTTAAATTCCTACACTAATCGAGGGGCACTAGGCTGTTTCTGCATGTTGTTTGTCTGGCAGGGATGGCCACGGGGTGCATGGACGGGATGAGATAACGGAATGGATGGGCAGCTCATTGATATACATACAGTATCGGTGTCATTTGTATTTGTAAAGCACAGTGAAATGGAATGGCAGGACCCTTTCTTTTCGCGGCTCAGTCCACTAAAACACAGAAAGGGGCAGAGTACTATACGATTCCCTTGGAGTGGGGATGTGAGGGAGTGGTCGCCTTCATTCTCATCTAGTCCTCCCGCTGGACTACATAGCCCCGACATCGCCGCCGCCAGGAGGGTTCAATAGGGAGCTGCTCGGCAGGCAGTGCATAGCGCACACCTTGCCAGCAGGGCCGTGGTCGGATTTTCGGCGGCTTGTTCCCTGCTTACCTTACACAGCCGCATCGCTACCCGAACGACGGTTCCATTTTGTTTTGCTTACAACAAGGAGAGGCTTTTCCATTCGTGCTGCAAGGGTCAGAGTGAGCAAGGCCACGTCCACAAGCCAGCTCTATTGGGACCTTCTGGTTCCGTTTCCGTTTCCGGTCCCTTCACCACCACAATAACCTAGAGGCCCCGGTGCAGCGGTAGCAGCCACAGCAACTGCCGGCCAGTGTTTTTTTTAAGTAATATATTCCTTTTAAGGAATAAAGAGGCCATTTTGGCCTTTGGAAATAAGGAACAAATTGAGGCCGATCCGTACATTTTCATTCCTCCAGCCAAAATCGTCCATTGCTGCCAGATTGCTCCGTAGTGTGCAGAACTTAGTATTATCGATCATAGAATAGATATGAGGGGCCGTAAGAAGGTCAAGCCCGTGAGTCAACGCGGCATAGCAGAATGTATGACCGGTCCTTCCATAGCCAAACACGCAAAAGGCAACGACTTGAACGCCGAACAAACACCAAAACAGCAAGATAAGCCTGAAATTTTTCCTGATAAAGGCGTTTGGGACGGCGGTGCTGTTGGCCGGCGGCGGCGGTGCCAGCGGCGACCGATGACACGGGCGCCATTACCCCTGCCTTCCATGGCGGTTGTGATCAGCATAAGCGCAAGCTGTCACCCAATCAGCTCGACAACAACGAATGCGGCGAGGCACCTAGCATTGTGTGTGCGGATGTTTACCCAGGACCTGTTCGACCTGGGCACGTTCCCGTTCCTTGACGCACTGAGGAAGTGGCTGGACAGCAGCAGCAGGGGCCGGTACATGATGAACCGGTAGAGTCCTAGTGTGCTGTGGTTTGCAGCGGCGGGTGACGGCCTTTGATTTGCTATGCGGTTGCTTGCTTTGGGCCTTTGCTTGGTCGGATTTACTTTTTGTCCACAAACAGTGCCAGAACTATCTATGCATGTGCATGAAGAGTGCGCACATGAACGAAAACGCGCCAACGCAGTGCGTGCCTCTTGGTCTATGAGGGGAGTTGTAACTTACCGGGGGGGGATCTGGGGGGCCGTAGCCCCCCCCAGCGCCCCACTCTTAAGGAATACATTACGGCGACGCTAGTAACTTTGTTACTTAGGTCGGAATAAATTGAGACCCCCCCTAAATGAAAAAAAAATCACTGCTGCCGGCAGCGCGCTGTTGATGTGGATTGCCCTACCCAGGCGGCAGGGTGCCCTGGGTCAACACACCGATAGGTGTAATCATAGGTAGCGGCGGGGCTACGACATTTAAATGGGTACGGCATTGAAGTGGGTATGGCGTGTAAGGATACGACATTGAAGTGGATACTGCTACAGAATTTGTTTTAATAACAGTGCACCACCACCAGCCACCACCAGCTGCAAGCGTCTCGCCATCATCTTGCCCTCATCTCACTCGCCGACCCGAGTCGCACAATTTAACTTAACGGTTAACATTCCTGCAATCATCAATTCTGTGGCTAGTCGAGAACGTTCGCGCACATGCACATACTCTGTGCTGTTGCGCGCTGCTGCCCTCCTTTCTGAAAACCCTTGTCATATTACCAAGGCACGCATGGATACGCAATGCGATGAATTTTATGGCTGACACGCTATAGAGGCAATCTACTTAATGGACGGATGGACATGCAAATCCAGGAAATGTACGACCAGAATAGAAATGCTGTAGACTTGGCGTGCAGGAAGTGACACACGTGGGCATTAAGAGGTATCCACCTTCCAAATACGCGCGACTCGCTCTGCCGCAATCAAGGTGATGAACACCTTTTGATGCTTTATGTACGGCATGAAGCCTCGTCGGACCAGCTCTGAACCCGATGGATCAATAGGTGCTCATGCACCACATAATACATGTATCATGTATACACAAAATTATCTTATCGCCACAACATGTGGAGGCAAGCAATAAGCATTAACATCTTCGTATCTGCAACTTCCAAGGCAATTTCCTTAGGCCCAACTTTGGGGCGGTGCATCATACGGTGGCGGTGCATCGCCACCGCCAGATGGAGGGCTAGAGTAATCAGGCGGAGGGGCTTCTTCAATCGGCGGTGGAGCATCGGGTGGTGGTGGTGGTGATGACTTCCTCTTTGGCGGCGGTGGTGGCGACTTCCTTGTTCCCGGGGGTGGGGGCGGGGGAGACTTCTTTGATGCAGGTGGGGGTGGGGCTGGTGGGGGTGGGGTTGGTGGGGGTGGGGGCGGCGGCGACTTCTTGAACTTATTGGGTGGGGGCGGCGGCGACTTATTGGGCGAGCTGGGTGGCGGCGGACTCGGCGGGGGCGGCGGCGGCGGCGGCGGCGGGGACTTCTTAACCGGCGGCGGCGGCGGCGGGGACTTCTTGACCACAGTAGGCGGTGGCGGGCTTGGTGGCGGAGGCGACGCCTGGGCTGCGTCCTGACAGGCGCTGCTCGATGCCGTGTATCGGCACACCTTGACCACTATCTTGGTTCCAGACTCCAGGAGGACTGCAGGGGTGCAGAGGGGGGTTGCAGGAGGGGGGCTCGGTGGGGTCAGAACTCCCTGCTGAATAAACCCGGGTGAATATGCCCTTTCTCACCTAACGCACGTGTATCACCCTCCATGCAAAGGCACGTGTGCCCCATGTCCGGCCAAACCAAGCTTCACCACATCGGCCCCCGTAACTCCCACCACAACACTGCAACAGATTCCACTCCACTTGAGATGTTAGGATAACCCTTCACAGTATGGGACCGGCCCATCCCTAATACGCCGGTTTATGGCCTTGTACGTGGCTGTGCCTGTACGGTCGCACCTCCGGTACGGATGAACAATTTGTAGGCAGGCAGGTCCATAGAGCTTGAGGCCGCAACAGTGCCAATGATTGTGACTCTTGGATCACCCCTCGCCATGAAGTTGTTGTCGATGTCTTTGTTGAGCTCGTGGATGTTTACCTAAATGTAAAGAGCAAGATGTGGAATGGTGTTGTATCGCGGGAGGTCAATGCTATGACAGGTGACCAGCAAGTCGACGAGTGTCCCTTCTTTTTTTAAACCTTTCTTTTTCTTCCATCCCAACAATCGCCACCGTGCATTCCGCCGTACCTTCCGGTCGAATTCAGCCTTCAGATCTTGGTCGCCACCTCCAATGGTGCGCAGGGCCAAGTATACATTCCTGCATAAATTTGAACCCGGGCCTTCTTGGTCCAAACACGGCGATAGATGTCCAAGCAAGGCCATTGATATGCAACTCGGGTGCCACGACTCAGCACTCAACCCTTCGGTTCAATAAGACCCCACTGTAAGCTAACCCGCTCTCCATACATTAGCAGCAGCGGGCAGTCGCCTTGCCTCACTCACTTTGTGTATGACGGCATCCAGTCAGTCTGCAACTTGATCATGTTGCCCATTGAAGACGCTGAAGTAGCCGGCAGGGTGTACGTTTTGAAGGCATTGGCGGGGAAGTTATTGGAGTTAAGCAGGTCCAGGACGGTTGCCCAGCCCAGGCGCCAAAGCTCTGGGGCTGAGGGGCAGCTCTGACCCATTCCCATGGAGGTAGAGTAGTCGTTGTACTCGACCCCGGCCTTCCACCCATGGTAAATGTTGAGATTATGGATGTTCTCCTGCATTACCGTGCCTTTGTCGAAGATGCCCTGAAGATACGGTTGCAGCAGGGTGCAAAGGTTGTTTTTGATGAGTATTCATATGGACCACTAAAATATGGACCTAACAAACCCTTAGTTCTTCCAGGGGTGATGTTTGACTGGCTTGGTGTCTGACGTGAGTACATTGTGGATCAGGTATAGGGTATCGTGTGTCTACATACGATTGAATCTGAGTTGGGATAGCTGTTTGGACATCCCACCACATGCATGCAAGAGGGCAGTTTAGGTGGAGACTGGCAACATGTACAGGGGCCACAGGCGGGGCCCTGCGACGACAAAATTCTGTTGGCCAACAGCGATTCCCATCTCTTCCATCACTGGTCCCCTAATGGTGTTCATGGTCCTAGGAGTAAACTTAGGGTTTTTTTGCGAGGTCATTACGTGGCATGCATGCGGGATAAAGGGGCCACTCAAAGCACAACAACCCGACTGTGCGCCTGCACGTGGAGTATGCTGAAGGTGGCGTGGCTACATGAAGAACAAACACCATGCCCTGCCTGCCCGGGAAGCAGCCCAGACAGAGTGATCCCCCTCCCGCATTCGTAGCACTCCCACAGCGCTCTTGGTGCTGGGGAGACCTGACTCACATCCTGGTCCGGGGTGTACCAGGTCTGAGTTCCGGGCAGCTCCGCCAAACCCACCCAGCCGCATGTGTTTACCATGCCGTTGGGCAGCACGTAGGAGAAGTGGGTGAAGCTGTTCAGGAAGCCTGCGGTAGCAGGCGGACGAAAGAGTGAAGAGGCACCCTGGGCATCAGGATGGGTGTCATGTGGCAGTAAAGTAGATGCCAAGCTGACAGCGCCACGATGTGCACCCAAGTGCATGGTTGCGTTGTCGGGTCAGTTAAGTCTTGATCATAATTCCATCACGATGATACTCACTTGCTCCTCTCTGTGCAGTTACCGACGCCTTGGCCGCTGTTGCCATGGCATCCTCATTACAGTTATTAAGAATGGTGCTGCTGCATGCCACGGGCGTTGCGACGACCTTCACAGCATTGATTGGGTTTAGGAAGCAGCTGGAAAAGTGAATTGAACGAGCAAGGTCTGCGGACTTGTTAAGTCCGTGAGGCGATCACCCTAGCTATAGTTATCCAGGCTACCGGGTGCGCATTCACTACTGCAAGACGTTAAGAGGCCAGTGTGCCGTTCACAAGACGTTCAGTATAGCCCCCTCGTTTACACCGGACGCCTACCGTCACGGTGTCGTACACAACTTTGCCGTAGCTGCAATTGCGGAGGAAGTTGGCGTAGCCAGTCGGACTGGTGTACGCTGTCTGTACAGAAGTGACTGTGGCCCCTGTCTTTGTGCAGGTTCCAGTGAGGCTCAAAACCATCACGAGGAGCTTGATCTTTAAGTCGGTGGTCGGGACAGGCGCCGCACTCGTAGTGATCCTTGCTGCGGTTGTAGCGGTGCAGTTTGTGGGCTGGCTGGCAGCCGCGATACAATTCTGCATCGCAGGTTACACGCAGGGTTTCAATAACAGGAAGTTTAAGAGTCGAAATGTTCTTTAGGTCTCAGGCTACTGCTGCTTTGGGCCGCTGCTTTGATTACGCATCGCAAAAAACCCGCCTCGCCGCTGGGCGGGCTCAGCACGACAGGTTGACGGGGAACCGGGGATAGTTTTTGGTGTCGGATTGCTTAATGGGCGTTGTGGGTTACACGAAACCAGATCATCATCCCATGGCTGCATATAGCCTGATCCTGACCACCTGATCCCACCCGGTTCGTTTCCCTCTTCGCCGCACTATTCCCATATGGCACCTCACCAACGACACAGTGCTTCCCGCTGGGATGGCGCTCCCCAAGCTGGCGTCAATTGGCTGGCTGGGAAGGGTGTACACGACACCAGTACTCATAGTGACTAGCGACCAGATCTTCCGAACATGGGCGTCCTTGTAAACCAGCTTGCCCTGCGTGAGCGGGTTGGAACTACTTTAGGTAATCATTAAAGGCTCATTACAGGCGGAGGACGAAATCCGCATAGTTGGTTGCTCAAGTAGAGCCCGATTAGGTTATTTCTTCGCTTCGCAACGCAGCTCAAGGATTTACACACTTTCCCACCTCAATCTTGGTTGGCTGGACTGTCTGGGATTGCGCGCCTGGAGGGCACAGGAACAAAAAAAGTGTACATTCGTCAAACCTGAAGAGGGAAGAGGAACTCCATGTGCTGTGCAGTGATTGCAAATCAACAGCACCCGCAGGACAGTTGTCCTGCGCAGGGAATTGCGCCATGCGCTTGGTTTAGCTGTCCACATCTTATCATGGTTAAGCTCGCCGAAGGGTCTCCCCCGGGGATCAGGCAGTCTCCCGAAGCATAAAAACGGTCTTGGCATTACACAGCTACCGGTATTTTCGTAACGTTTCGTACATGTAAAGACGCAAGCGTAAAAGTAGATGTTCACATTGCCATATAATTCTATGAGAGGAGATCCCGGTGAGCTCAATAATTTAGGTTTTCTATGGTAGCTATTGTCACTTGCGCCAAGCATGCCCTGCTACGCGTGACTCATCAGTGTTTTCATTTCCAGTCAGTAGTTCCTTTACGCTTTTTCCAATGCTAAACTAAATTATTATTTGTGATTATATCCACTTCATATGACGCATTTCGGCAAGCAGCGGACGGAGCTGGAGAAATTGCCGCGAGGGAGCTATGAGAACTCTTACAGCAGGATTTAATCCACAAAGTTAACGGAACTAAATGTGAAGAAGTTAATGGTCAAGGACATTTCTGATTACCGGTATAGCTGGCTCCGCACCGTTTCCGAATAACTGAAGGTGTCTCATAGTGTACATCTAAGAGAGTTAACCTGGCAATCCTTTTGATTCTTCAACTCACTATCCTAGTTAGTTCGAAACGGTAGGAGGGAATCTCTTGGATGTAAAATACACTATAAGATGTATTACGTGTGCTCAAAGATGCCTACGCTAAGCGGGTACAGCGCCCACGCTTACCCGGTCCTAGCAAAGATAAAAAGATGACCAGCAGATACGCCATTACCAGCTTTGGACCAACTGGGGAACGACGCGTCCCGCCGTGAAGCGCCATCGCTGAAGGCGCGTGCGAACCTGCATCAAAGAAACTCCTTTTAAAACGCTTCTACGTGACAATCATCACAGCGATGTCAGAAAGGAGCTGGCATTCCGGTATCTTCTCTTGGACGGGAATGAGCTCGACCTGCTCAACAGCCGAGGTCGCTACTCCCTTCACACATGTGATGTACGCCCCCAAGGCTGCCTAAGGGCTGACGTCCTCAATATGCATCAGTGCGCATTATTGCGATTGTCCGTTCAGGACAGCTGCCGATTCAAGCCTCACCAGTCCGAAAGCGGTCCAAAGAACGAGCTCTTGAGCGGGCGCAGAAGAGCTGCACAGGCAGTCAGGTAAGTAACTAGTACTCCTTAGCCTGGTTTACATAAGGCTGTTATATCAATGCGTCGTTGCTTATGAACATAATACTGACATGAATCAGCTTAACCTTCGGTCCCACCCGACAGTGTCGGCGGACAGAAGAAATGCCGCGCACCACTTATGTCAATGCTGTAGAGAATATGTACCTAAAACAATGGAATGGTCTCGGATGGCCATTGTCGTCCATTTATAGAAGACATCGATTGAGAGCTGACGTTAGGTACGGCACGCCAATGTCGGGCGGGAGCTCAAAGGTAGCGCGCACCTTTGCTTCCGCTTCCGTGAACGATCGCGACCCGCCTGAACCTGCAAGGCCGCGGCTTCCGACAAAATCCAAACTTTCGCTTCTAAGGAATTTTCACTTCAAATAATAAGCTATTGGAGATTCATAAGTATGTAAACATTATTTGTTATGTCTTACAATGAACTTACTGTTCAGGAGTCCTAATATAGCTTCGGTGCGGTAATTTGGACAGCTCACCCTATGGCAGTCCAG
Source organism: Volvox carteri f. nagariensis (assembly GCF_000143455.1). Lineage (NCBI taxonomy): Eukaryota > Viridiplantae > Chlorophyta > Chlorophyceae > Chlamydomonadales > Volvocaceae > Volvox > Volvox carteri. The sequence goes on along the minus strand of NW_003307555.1, from coordinate 820,456 downwards.
AGACGTGTAGCTCCCAAGGCTCAGCAGCTAGGGGGCAGAAGTTTAGCGGGTTACTCGCCAGCTACGGGCTTGGTAAATGTGCAGCCCGAAAGTGTAATAATTAGGCACGCTGAGTGCGTCAGAAATTACGGTGGGGTTAGTTAAAATGTTTGCCAGCCTACATGGACCTCATTCAAGCTGTCAGACCGCTACGCCTAGTTCAGAGCCAAGCTACCGCAGCACACGCTGCGAATATTGCAGTTTCTTGCGGGCTAGAGCTGCGTGTTGGATGTGCGAGTGTGTGTATGTGTGTATGTGTGTGAGAGTGTGAGTGTGTGTGTGTGTGTGTGTGTGTGTGTGTGTGTGTGTGAGAGAGAGAGAGAGAGAGAGAGTAAGAGTGTGTGTGTGTGTGTGTCATCATGTGTTTTGCTTGTGTTCGGTACGTCTGTGGTTTAAGCGCGTCGGGGTTTGGGCTAGTGTTCGTTTTGGTACTGTGTGTTGCGTGATAGCATTCAGTTTGCCTTCGGGTTGAAGTTGTGCTCAGTGTGCTGGTTGTGTATAGTTGTTTGGTTTCTGTGTCTTGGCACTGAGGGGTTTTAGTCATTGCTCTTGGAACTATTGGTTGTCTGGATGTATCTGGGGTTACGTAGTCCGGACGAGGTGGGAGCCGTGTGCCACTTTTAGGCCGGCGTCCAGGGCGGGGGAGGATTTTTGCCTTGACGCCGGTTCCCTTTTCCCCTTCCCCCCTTAGCCTGGTATCGATTTCGTAAGAATTGAATCGGATAGAGGCGCGACTATGGCCTCTTAGTGCTTTCCCTTCGCACCGAGGACGGTGCTCGTCTTAAAGAAGGGGGGGGTATGTAATGTTCGGAAGTTACGACAAGACCTAACAAGAGTCCCAAAAGTTTGTCAACTAGCTTCGAAACATTACAGCGTCAGCTGGCCATGTAGGCCCATTTTTTATGTGGGTAAGGCGCGACACTCCAGGCAGTACCAGGCAGTACAGTTTTGTTTTGCCATTGCAGAAAACGAGGCGTGCAACGTTTCTCATACGATATTCAGCATCCTCACGACACGTGGCTTTCGTGGCAACGCGACGTAACGCCAGCCGGCGGACCGCGCAATGGATCGACGTGGTGAATAGAGGACCGCCATGACCGTTAAGGCAAACCCGTGTACCATAATTTATGAAAATCTAGGGGTGTCCAAACGATTGACACCAAGTGTCCAAAGCAAGAGATCAGCGGCTATGGTAACGGTACGGCGCTGCATTGAGGTGCAGCACCACATCATGATTTAAGGATAGACATACACATCAAACTGCGCCACCAAAAGTAATGGCAAATGGATCCGGCTATTAAATCACGATCCCGGGATGTCCGGTAAGTGGGGCTGAGTAAGGACGGGCTGGTTCACCCGCCGGCCTAGTTATCTTGCCCCAATGTATAATTGGGGCAGAACCCATATCATAGCAAAACATTCCTTGTCCAGCATAAAATATGTCTTTTACATTTACACGCCGACGCGAGTTACCATGTCGATGTTAATTCTGCCGCAGCCGGCGCTTGTAACCATCAGCAGACAGCCCGACTAAAGCCCTATACAGATGGGAACTGGAGGATGATTTGAAGGCGGATATGCCACATATGGCGTGTAGTGGCGCATGTGATCGTTGCTTTGCTAGTGCAGCTCAGATTTGGTAAGAGCCGCGTCTCCATGTCCTGCAGGTTCCCTTCCTTTTCATTTCGCCGTTCCTTATGCCCTAATTTTATGAAATAAGAAACCCCTCAGGGTCTTCTCTCGCTCACGTCAACTCCTGCCGCCCACCAGTTTAACGGGGGCCAAGGATAATCGACGCGATTTTTTCATTTATTTCTCAATTTTAAATCATGTGAAGTATGAGTAGTACCGGAGTTTTGATGCTCTTCATCGCACAGATGCATCGGCGAATCTCCCGATAGTTTGTCTTGTCCGATACTAGCGCACCCTCCAAGCGCGGAGGCGGAGACTGTTTGTTCCATAAAGATCAAAGGTAAAATATTTGCCAACAAGAATGTGGCGGGAAATTAGTCAAGCGTAACCGAGAAGACGCAACCCGAAGAGGTCGATGACCTTCGCGAAGGGCAAGCTGGATGGAAAGCACGCCCATGTTCGGTTTGGAGAATATCGCAACTCCAAAAGGCGTAACATACACACATATAATATTACTATTAACATACATTATTCTTTACTTCGCGTGCCCTTCACATCTCGCACAAGACGATGTTCGGAACAAGGCGCCGTAAAGTCACAGACAGCCTCACGCCCCGGTTTACACGGATCGGCCTCCCCGGTGCAAGGTCGGGAATCGGGATCCCCACATCTGCACTGCAGCTTCCGACAGCTGCTTCTTCTTCCGCCATTCGTCGGGCCTCCGCCACCTGAGGATAGCCAATCTCTCCTCCTCCTCCTCCTCCTCCTTCCTGAAGTCCTCCTCCTCCTCCTCCTTCCTGAAGCCCTTCTCCTCCTCCTCCGACTGCTCCAGCGGGAAAACCCATCCGGGACATCCCCACAGTACTTGCATACGATGCAACTACCGGGCGGGACGCACCCTTGAGCTGCCGCCCCTCAGCCGCCGTCACAGACTGGCAAACCGTGCCCGTACCGGACGATAGCCCGCCAGTCCAATAGCCCGCAGGACGATAACCCTGACACGCATCCTCCACCTGCTGCGTGCCGCGGCAAGCCGCTGCCGGCGCCACCGGTACCGCCGGCGCCCCCGCAGTGGCAGCAGCAGCGGTTGCCGCCGCTGCCGCTGCGCATCTGCTACAGCCGACCTCGCCCCAGAGCTCCGAAACCACTGCACGGATGCCGTGCTCCCAGCCGAACCGTGCCTCACCTGCCATGCCCACCAGGTCCCCCCCCTGGAGCAGCACACACAAGTGGTCAGGTCCGCACCACCACACACCCGCATCCTGCCGCTGGCTAGCACACCTGTTGGTGGTACTGCCAGCGCCGCCACCATTGCCGTCACCATCGATGCCGCCGCCACCGCCGCTCTCATTGCATTCCTGCCGCTTCCGTTGCTTTTCCGGCTGTGGCGGCTGCGCCTCCACTACTGCTGCTGCTTCAGCTTTGCTTCCGCCATCGCCGTCCCCTTCTCCGCCTCCGCCATCGGCAGCGTCCACACGTTCCTGTTGTTGTCCCGGAGGCGGCGGACGCGGCGGAGGTGGCGGAGGTGGCGGAGGAGCCTTCCCGCGTGTGGGGCGGCTTTCCATGGCCCCGGGACCAGAGTCACCACATGGCCGCTTGGCTGGAGGCGACGAGGACAACGGTGCCGCGGCTTCCGCTCTGCCCATTTCCTGAGCCCCCGCTATCCCTGGACCTTCCCTCTGCTTCGCCACCTCTTTTTCATGCCGCCCCTTTACATCGCGCCCAATACCGGCAGTACTGCAACAGCTCGTGCTGCTGACCCGCAGGTCGCCACCCTCAGCGCTGCGGCCGCAACAGTCACTGCAACTCCCGCCGCCGCCAGCACCACCGCTGCTGCCAGCGCAGTTCTCACCGCGATTGGCGGTGACCCACGGGTCGTTGCTGCATCGCGTGAAGTGCATGACGGCCGGGCCGCCAACGGAGACACTGACGATGCCGTCCTGAAAGCGCGCCAGGTCAACATGGGATGTAATGCCTTCACCAGGCCTGTACAGGTTGACGATGGTCTGGTCGAAGGACGGCGACCGACTCGCCAACTCGGGGGGTAGAAGCTCGCCTGGTGCGGGCGCCAGTGCAAGTGCGGGAGCGGGAGCGACGGTCTGGAGGAGGTGCTGCGTGAAGCGGTCAAGTCGTCTTGGCAGCGGTTTCTTGCGGCGGTTGCAAGCAGCAGTTAATACGATTTGCATTTGGCCAAGCCCTTGTCAAGCTTGTTGATAAACAACAACACGTTTGCAGCAGTCAGGAACGGCCAAGTTGTAAATTGCAGATTGCTGATCTACAGGTGGTTAACTAATGCGGTTTATTGCTTAGAGCCATGGCTGGTACGCACTTCTTACGGGGTGTCTAGGTCAGAAAGACAGGCATACAGACAGGCAGACAGACAGACAGAACCAGGCAGGCAGACAGCGACACCGCGGAAAGGGACGACCCGGTCGACCGTACAGACCTTACGGCCGTGAACGGTGTCGAATGAACAGTCACGGCTCACGGGACCGAAACCTGGAAGACGGGAAATGACTGCTGTGACTGCTTGTACCGGCTCCTTCAGTCCACAGAGCCCCCTCGGGTCGCGTTGTTCAGTTCTGTATCTCCCGCCTTGGCCCCACCCCGCCCTTGATAACACTATTGCGGGGCTGGAGGGCGCAACGGCCGGCAGCCACATAGCACCGCCCGATCTGACCAGAGTAGTAGCCGCCACCCGCAGGCGGACCCCGCAGGGCCCTTGATCGCTTACAAGTATCAAAGTTGTTTCTAGTGCAGTGCTTTCTACCTTCCATGCATGTTTTCTAGTGCACTCCTGGGCGGCGGGCTTACTTAAGGGTAGTAGCTTAATAAGTCGCAGTGTCCAAGGTGGCAGATCTCCGAAAAACATGGCTTGATTAGGCAACCCTTTAGTGCGGCCGCTGCCGTGGCTGCCGGTGCCAGCGACTTCTTCGGCCTCCTCCTTCACCTCAGTCTTCTCTGGTTCGACTTCCTCTCCCTCCTCTGCCTCCACTTCCGCCAGGCAGCCGCTCAGCACTATGTCCGACGCAACTTGAAGCTGCACGTGCGCATGAATGGGTTTCAGAGCTTAGGCAGGAAGGCGTGTGTAGATGAGGCTTGGATTTGGAGCTGAAGCTTGGCTGCTTCCGCCGTACGAGTGCGCCTCCGGAAAGTTGCCTCGTGTTTTCATGCATACGGTCAGAGTGGGCTTTTTTACTGGGGAAGGATAAAGTACGGCGTTGTCATGTCGTTTTGTATCTCTTGTCGTTGTACCGGCATGCAGCTGCTCAGGGACTTCGCTATGTGTGTGTATGTGAGATGTATGATGTGTGTGTGTTTCGTGCGCAGCTGAGCTTCCATCGACACCGCACACAGCTTTGTACGACTCCTCCAGCAGAGCGAGCCATTGTATTGGTACCTGAAAAGCCCCAGGCGGGACGCGAAGCGGGCAACCTATCCTGTAAGGCCCTGCGGGCTTCTTTTCCTGGGCTCGCATATTAATTCTTCACCCATATGCCATGCAGCACGTAAGCCTTTCCCCCCCAATAGACATCTGCTGTCGTATTGTTGACGTGACCCCACTTTTTATTTCTATCTTTTGAGCCTTCCCCTACCTGCTGTGCTTCAGAAAGAGCGCTTCTGAGGATTGTAAGGCCCGGAAGAGGCCGAACGATAGCGGCCGGCTGAGATGTCAGTACGCTCTTCACAGATTGGTCTCCGGCCATAACCGGCTGGCCAAGCTGATGGAAGAGCAGGTTCGTCATGCTGTTCTGGATAAAAAGAAGCCAGCATCAATTGGACGGCCCCGGCCAACTGAATTAACGAAACACACAGGACAGCCAGTCACCTTTAGTTCTTTTATAAGCGGGTGTGTTGACTCGTACGTGAGCTGCCTTTCAAAGTTATATGCGCAGACCATGGAAGAGCTCGGCCGTGGCCGACGCAAGCCTTGCGTCTCCACGTCCGGTGCAAGCAGTCCTGTAACTTGAGCGTCGACGTGCATAGGTTTGTATTCATACTCAACTTCGTCATCGAAAAGTTCGTGAAGTAAGCTGTCCAACCGGCTATTATCTGTCGCCGTTGCCATAGAACGAATTACATATGACGTGGATTTTACGTGGATCGTTCGTTTCGCGGCAGGATCCTTTCAGCTCTTGTTGGAAAACGATGTGAAATTGGATCTGGGAAGTACAGTTACGTAATGTACCGCATCATTTCGGAAGCTAGTTTGGAGAACCGCAATGCTCGATTGTTCGCTGTGATTTCATTTGTTGTTGAGTGTTGCAGCCGATTGTGCGTATAGCAAAGTCTCGGTGCGACCCGCGCGTGCATTAATTACAGTCGACACCACCTTGAAGCAGTTTCACCTACAGTAACAATAACACTGACATGCTTACCAGGCCGCTTCGTTCCGTCTCTTCAGCCTGTCCATTCCGGGCACGTCCTTGCATTCGTGTCGTTCGCCTTGCATCGCGACCCCCATTCGGGGTCCTGACCAACAGCCCGACCACCGGTGGCCAGAGCTTTCAAAAGTTGCATAAGGAGGTCCTTCAGGACTCCGAATGGTACGGGCCGGAGGCTGCGGACCACGCGGTGTCGCCTGCCGCTGCTGCCGCAGCCCCAGCTGCTGCAGCCACTCGCGAAGACGTGCGCCTCATCACGAGCTTCACGAAGTACCTCACGAAGCACAAAGTAGAGCTTTCGGTGCGTTCAAACTTTTCACATTTAGCTAGAAGGGCTCTTGCTTATTGTCAACGACCGGTAGACTCTCTTCGCTGCCGTTTCCACGAACGGCGCTACAGCGTTTCTCCTCATCTATGCCGACACCTGCCCCGAGCTTAGTGACCGCTTCATCATTTCATGATATTAATATTACACCGAGGCGCTCCTGGGTGGCAGGCTCCTGGACACGCGATATGCGACTAGAGAGTGCGTCACCCATTCCCCTGACGGCTCTAAGCACGGGCAAACGCACATTCCCTGAGCCCTATAGCTCTTTCCCCATCTTCTCCTCCCCTCTCTCCTCATCCATTCTTATCCCTTTCCGTCACGCGTGACCAGGTGTTGTTCTGCAGCGAGGCGGTTCTCTCAGCGGACAGCCGGGCGGTTTGCGACCCGCAGGCTGCGCATCAACTGGAGGTGAGTGACGCACCCCTGGGACAGACAGACAGACAGACAGATAGACAGACGCACCTCGAGCCACAACCCTAGCCAAGTCACATCAAATCACATCCATGCCCAATACCACGCCGACATGAAGTCTTGGACTTGATCTCTCGGCTGGTTTAATTCGGTTCTCTCTCTCACTTCCGCCCTCATTCGGTCCCAGGACGACCGTAGTCGTGTCTTTTCGGGTTAGCTAATCGAAATGCCTTTCTTACCGAATATTACACCACACCATGCTCACTCGCCTTTAATAAAGCGTATGAACTACATAAATCAAATGTCCCCAAACAGCTCCTTACCGAGTTCCTGACCTCGGGATGTCTGCGAGTGGGTGAGGAGCTGCCGCACTGGTTTGTGAACGGCAATCTCCGCGGAGCAATCAAGTGTTGGATGGCCACGCGACCCGCGGCGGCGGCGCTGACCGCCACAGCCACAGCCACCAATGCCGTACAGGGCGCGGTGGCTGCGGCCCAGCAGGAGCTAGTCCGTGAGCGGGTGGCGTCGGTTTCGGAGCATCAGCTGCTGGGCCTGGTCGCGAGTCCGTTGGTGGATGCCTTACTGGCGGCCATGCCGGAATGGACCCATGGGTCAGTTTGGGAGCTGGCGGGCTGGGAGCCTGCGGAGGGCGTACAGGCGACGGCTGAGGTAGGGCCCTGGTAGAGCAATCCTAAATAGGACACTCAGGAAGTGAGCATAGAGGACAGGATATATGTATTCCTTGGTGACTTGGTGACGCCCGATGGTACGTCTGTATGTATCCGCTAGAGCTCTCTGCATGCGGAAGACCAGCGATGACCTCAGGCACGCTTTAAGGCACAGGACTGCATCACGCCAGGTCCCCAACGCCGTACTGCGATGCCGTACAAGTGCAGCATCGCTTGTTTAGGTCTGCGGCCCTACATTCCGGACCTATAAGTGTGCCGTCCTCCCACTGTTATGTCGGTATGTGTCCTAAATAGGATGTGGCGCTGCTCCACTGCTTCGGCACGCTGGTGTACGCCTCCCGGCTAGACGTGGCGGTGTTCCTGCGGCAGCTGTGTGGCGCAGATCCCTTCTCCTGGACTATGGCTCAGGTGAGTGTGGACTTGCCTGCACTTCTGGACTGGTTTGTACTTCGTACGGCGGAGCTGACGTGCTGTGATCTCAAGAAATCTTTGAATCCTCAAAAATTAACTTGTATATATTTGGCATTTGGGGATATCACTGGTAAGGTTAGGATTACGGCTCAGGGTTTAAAAGTTGGGATTGTAATTAGCGGGTTTAATTAGTTTTGTCTGTTATCTCTGCGAAGGACTGGTTCGCGATTAGGAGCGACGCAGTAAGCAGCTGCAGTCCAGGCCTGAAGCTCGGTGATCCTGTGTTGTTGTGGCTCTTCAGGCGATGGGCCTCCGTGTGCTTGTGACCGTCGTGGCTGACTTACCTCCGCCACCGCCGCCGCATGCAGGTTGCCCAGGGTGTGGTTCCGGAGCCTGAGCCTTGGCTACTGGAGCGCTTTTTCATGAGCAAGGTAAGGCAGCTATGACGGCCCCACAGCTCGGGCGCATCCCGGGGAGGGCTTTTTGTGAAAACTTAAGGATAAAGGTTCTTTAGGACTAGGAGGAGTTCATATTTTTACACTTGATAAAGGAAATTGGCTTTCTCGGCGAAATCGCGCAGGCCAAAAAGATGTTTGTTTGGAAATTCTAAAGGATCGGCTGAGAGGCTATCTCCACCGCAAGCCAAATAACCATAACCACCCAGGGTGTTTGGTGAAGCACGCCAGCAATCCGATCGGGTTAACTTAATCCATCCATAAATAAATTAATAAATTATTGTACTCGGTCTTCCTCCGCTCCTTTTCCTCTCTCTCAGCATACTGTGGGTGAACCGCTGCCGCTGTGGTTTGCTAAGTGGGGCGTCCGCGAGGAAATCATCCAGTGGCTGCAGGGAGAGCAGGTGCGCAGGGAGAGGGGGCCTGGCTGGGGTTCGGAAGTTAGGGCCCCTTGGGATTAGGCGTGCGTAAGGCGCAGCGCCAGAACGACGCAAGACTCCAACGATGGTGATGCCATATAACGCATTCCGGAAAACCTTAGCGATTCGCCTGCTACATAAGGCCCTCGGGCTCCTGACACGGGCCTCGAGCTCCTCTCTCTAGACCTGGATCGAAGGTACACGATGGCGATGATATATAAGGCATTGCTACAGAAAGGCAAGGGTCTTCCCCTGGGTGTGTCGTACTAGCGGAGCAGTATTATTAGGGTTTTGCGCACCGTACCACTGCCCGGGACGCGAGGCCACAAGGGCTGATGCTACGGACTCGCCCGCAGGCAGCCCGGTTCGTACAGAACTTGCTGGAGACCCGTGGCCTTGGCGGCGCCGCCAGCATGACGGCGGTGACCTCAGTCCCGTCCGCCGCGACTGTGAATGACCTTTCAGCAGCTTTGGACCTGCTGGAAGGCTCCGTCGGGAGCCTTATGGCTTCCGCCTTGTTACGGCAGGGCCTCGCGGCGACGCCGGAGGCTACGCCAGCCACGTGCGTCACCTGCAGACGTGATGTACGGGTGTACGACAAGGCCGATCCGTCGGGTGCTCCTTATTCGATCGATCTGCTGGCGACATGCAACGGTAGCGGTAACGCCGCCGGCACGGACCAGGAAGGGCTTATGGCAGCGCTGGTGGCAGTTGCCGTACAGTTGCCGTACGGCGGCGGTGCCGCCGGCGACGTGACGGTGACGGTGCGACAGGCGAAGGAGAGGCTCGATTGGCTGGCTTTTCTTCTGAGGAATGAGGGGGGCCTCCGAATACAGTCGGCAGTAACCAAAGTGCTGCTGCTACTGCCCCCGCAGCCACTTCCGCAGCAGCAGCAGCAGCAGCAGCAGCCTGGCGAGCAGGGGTCAGTAGCGATATTGCCACGGAGCGTGGAAGAGTACCTGGAGCAGGGCGATGTGCTGGTCTTAGGAACCGCGGATCTGCCGTACAAGGCCGCTTCTGCCTGAGGCAGTGCCATGCAGCTGCTGGGACCTGGTCCCGCAGGCAGGGTTGTGCAACCGGCGTTACGTGGCCCAGCTATTCCAGCGCACATACATTTTGACGTGCATGAGCCACAAGGAGTGGAATTAGGATGCAGGTTTTTTTCTGCTTGAGATTTTATAAATTGTTTTATCTTGAAAAGTTAGGCTGAAGCGGCAAAGCATGTCGAAGTGTCCATAAATGCTGATGAACGCGGTGAAGGGAATGCTGTTAATGCGCCCTAAACCCCCTGGTTGGAAACGGGAATTTGACGAATTGACTTTATTTGTAAACCTTATTTATTGAAGTAAGGGTCGAGGGCTCAGGACCGAGAGGTGTGGATGGTGAGAGACTTGGGAAGCCTTACAAGGAGATTACATTTTTGCACGTGCGATGAAGTGTACGGCAATCCGTGACGAATGGGACAGCTGGTGAAGCCGAGGCACAGACCAACACCTCTGACGTGTTGTTGTTATAAAGTATGAACTAATGGATAAGAGGTATCTGGGAGTGGGGAAGTGAAAATGTATTTGTTGACATGGAAGATGGCTTCTGGGGTTTTCAGTTTTGGAGCTTGGCATTTCAGTGCTGCTTACTCAGCTTTTCGGCCCGGCGAGGGCCTTATGTTCTCCTGATCTCGCTCGTTTATGACAGTTCATCTAAGCGGAACGCAGGCTTGGCAAAACTCATTTTGGCGCTTTACTTAATGCAATCGTTATAACACGATGTAGCGGTTTAGGGAAGTAATTTACGTTGCGTATTGAATGGTAAGGTAGGAATTGTCATTATGGTTAAGGTATGCATGAGTTTTGCCCGCGTACCTTACCCTTACCAGCAAGCTTTCCGTACAATTGTATAGGGCACTCCTTATATATTTGGGTCATGGCATCAATGGTTGACCATGCATCGAAAGCCGCGGCGAATTGTGGCCATCCTCTTCCCAAGACAGGCGGGCAGTCGGTTGGTTTTAATCGCGCTTTCGGAATTATAAAAAGCTTTTTCGTTCCGTGAGTGAAAAGGCCTTGAGTGGAGAGCTGAGTGGAAAGCTGCAGCAGGTGTGGAGAAATTGGGAAGCGTCAGGAAATCACTATCGTTTCATATCACGCAAGAAAGATTTTGGGGAATCACCGTGTCCGGTGTGCAGGTCTTCTGTTTTTAATCCGGGTATCTAATATATATATTTTTTCCTCTTGCACCCGCAATCTATCTCTCCCGCACGCGCGGACACATAATTGCTGCTCACAATGTGCCCGATTTACGAAAGCCAACAGACAGCCGCTAGGAGAAGTCCACCTCCCTCTTACTTGAATTTGTCGAATTGGACATGCGCTCTGTGCTTGCTGCTAGCAACGTACATTCTTCCCTGAAGTGTCATGTTTCAGGTAACGGGAATTGCGGCTGCCATGGGGGCCTGCCAACATTCCGTGAATATTCCGCCACATACCGGCCAAATAAACAACACAAATGCAATCCTAATAAAGCTTCCTAACCGCTTATATTCTTCGTTCTCCCGGGTCGTAGCACAACTACCGTCCCCCCCCTCCGCTGCATCCCCTGTTTTCATGGTTAACTTCCCGTGCATCCCTGCCCTTCATGTCCATTCTGCATCTCATGCGCCGAGTCCATGACACACGTTTCACAGGACAAGAATCAGCTGTAGTTAAAATCGTCGGCATCGCCAGAGCCTGTGAGCCATTGATGAAGGGTCGCATCGCATCCTCGTCGTTACTTACCATTGTGTATTATGACATTTTCCACACATCACTTAAAGCCAAACCAAACCAACAAGCATATGGAAATTCAGGACATGCACCGTGACATTAGCCGGAAGACATGAAACTACATGAAACCGCTGACCAGGTCTGATTTTAGCCCCTCCAATACCCCAACATACCAACCCAGAACGGCTCAGCGTTCTTACGCTCAGCTTTCGACCAAGATAAACGAGCTGACCCTCGTTGACGAACCGCCATCCTTTGAAGCGCTCGAGCTAGTTGGGCTTTCCTCAGGACGCCCATCTTTGCAAATCACCAGCCCCATTTGTAGACGAGCTGCGAAATGGCTGCTATCCACGCGAGATATGTGGCATTAACTCTTTGGCAAAAGAGCTGCTGCCGCCATCCACCGCTGCTGCAGCATCCACACAACCCGCCATCCTAGCTACATCACTCACGATGCGCAGCAAAGCACAGCGGCTGGCAATGCCTTTAGTGATAGCTAAACCGTCGAGCAGCCTCTGACAGGTAAAGCGGGTACTTGAGCAGCCTCACCATCTTTGGCACAGGTCATGCAGGTCATGCAAAATTGTATATGGCGTGTAGTGTGCGAGGAAAGCTCGCAACGCGACGATTGCCGATGAATCTGTCGCCGCCCCAACAATATTGCAAACCCCAAACTTCTGATTTGCACTTTGCCTTCCCTCCGAAACCAATGGCATCAAACTGATGTGTGCGCGCTGCTACACATCCCATTCGACGCCCACACCCCATTCCAACCCCACCCCATCCTTTAATCCCGACTTGCGTACCACACCCATCGTTGCGTTGTTATGGGATTTGAGGCCCAGGTCCACGTGTCTGTAGACCCTAAGCCACTGCCTTACTAAAGTCTGAAGTGCCGTCCTCATCCCACACTGCCGCACGCAACGAAACACCAGTCAAAGGTCTCTGTGTCAAGAAGGCGACCTAGGAGCCGTCGTCGACTCCCAAGCGAGGTCCAACGATTTCATCAGCAGTCGGGAGCTTATCTCCCCAAAGCAGGCCCCCTTCACGCCAACAGCAGACTCACGGAAGCCCGTAACCCCAGCACAGTAGCACAACCAGAGCAGGCCAAGGCCTACTGCTGCTCCTCATGAGCTCCAAAGGAGCTTCTTGTCCGAGTCGGGGTTTGGCTTACTTCCTGCGGCTCGCAAGACTCCACTCCCCTAACTGCAGCCCAAGTTGTCAAGAGATTTCGGTGTCGATGTGAATGACTGCACAAGATGATGGACACAGGATTTGCGCTTCCCAAGGCTGTACTTCTTTTCCAGCCATTCTTAATCTGGGTCGCAAAACGTTAACGTGTCTTACGTATCATAAGCCGAAACCCCAGGAATGACCCTTTTCGTCACAGCGTTCATTTTGCCGCCTCGTTTCCATCCATATCCCCCAGAGTTGCGTCCCACACGCCTACTTCCATGGCGGAAACCAGCACCAAACATCTTCTGGGTAACTTTGTAGCTACCATCAGCAGTCAGTGTGAAACGCAAAACCGCACCTGCGAAGAGCTGCTGCTTTCTCTGCCGCCGCCGCCGCCGCTAAACACCAGCACACCAAGCCAGCAGAGTTCCTTTCCACAGTCCCACAGAGACATATGGCCCAAGCGGGTGTTTTGACCGAGCCCTCCAAGAATTTGTGAGGGCGACGGCGCGGGCTCGTCTTCCCTTTCCTGTGCTAAGAATCTCCCTAGCGACAAGGCTCTGGCTTCGTTTTGTTCCTGCCATTGGAATCCTTGCCAAAGCGTCCCGTTCCTGCTTTCGCTTCGCCTAACCCACGTCCCGGTTGCGGGCAAGTTTGTAAGCTACGACGTCGCACCTCCACTTCTACATTTACACCCGCGATGATGTGCATTGCTCGCGGATACGTTTGGCGTGTGAAGAGTCGCAAGCGTCTCCAAGTAGGTGCTACCCGCTCCTGCTCGTGGATACACGGCGCCCCACCCGCGGGACGTAGGAGAAAAACACCCTACTCGAAATGCATACCCGCACACGCCCGCGAACGCGTCTTGCTTTGCGCACGCGTCTTGCTTTCCTCCGCTGCCTGGTACTGTCGCTGCTGCCGCCATTGGTGATGCCCCCGCTGCATGTCGTGTGTCGTGCCATATAGTGTCGCGTTATGTCCAGGGAGCTGTTGCTGCTGTCATTGCACCGCATTGAACTCCTCCTCCGTAATGTACTGCACTTGTACGGTATTACCCGCGAAGAGCCGCCCGTGAATAGCCGCGTGCGCCCGCTGTGCCGAGGTGGCGTCCTTGAAACATACAAACGCCTGCACCAACCGGGCCCACGACGAAGTTTCCGAGCAAGCAGGCAACAAGCACACCCGCGACCATCAATATAATAATCAACATCAATATATAACCAAAAACCAGGACAAAGAGTGATGCAAACAGACGTTGCGGAGGCGCTCCTCTAGGAGCCCCTTTTTCTTAGGTCCCATCGTTTCTCTCCTGAGGCCATTACAGGAGGGAGGCGGCACAACACCAGGCGCCGGGGCCCGCACTCCCTTTCTTCTCGTGCTCCCGCCCCCGTTCCTCACCTTGCCATATTGCCCGATCCCGATGAAATCGGCAGTCTGCGCCCGGACCTCCTCCGGCGGCCTCGGCACCTTCACCGCGACCACATTTCCTGGGGCGTGCCTATCGCACTCGTCCTTCAGGTCGTCGATGACCTGCATGTAGCAGAGCGGCGCGAGCAGCCGGTTCAGGAAAGACACACGCGGAAGGGGGGGAGTTAGGGAAAAGGGTGGATAAGGGAATAATCAGATGGAAATTGAGCGAGCCAGGCGTGGAGAGGGAAGAAGAATGCTTGGCGGGGCCCGGCACTGCCGAGGGATGGCGAGGGCGACGCGGTGACAAAGGTCATTCGGAGTGTGTTAAGCAATGGCAAAAACGGCCGAAAGAACAGAAGAAACAAAAGAATAGGCGCGAGGTCCCACGGTTGGAAGCTTCATTCTGCGGCTTGATCTAGCTACCGTACCTGCCAGGTCACGACCGCCCCTGCGGGAAGTAGGTCTTCGCAAAGAAACGACAAAGCTTTTCCGATGCTACTCTCCCCAAGAACCCTAAGTCCCTTGCCATGGATATATCGTCATCGCCGCGGGAGATAGGAAAGCCAATGCAAACGCATCCATAACCATGAAACGACGCAACGACCGCATATCAACGCACGGCAGACACCTTCCTCCGCCAACACGCCATACCGTCACACATAGAGCCACCACAACCATAACTACACCATGAAACATGCCCGTCTTAGCCCTTAAGAAGCAGCGCCAATGCGGCGGCGCCGGTGCCGATGGCGACAGCGGAGGCTGGGCTGGGCTGGGCAATCAGCAGAGGGGCGCTGCCAGCCTGGCGACCACCTAGCGTGAGCCGAAGGCGCAGCGGCGAGCTGGACAGAGCGACTTTGCTCCCCAAAAAGGTTGCGCTGCTATGTTTTCGGCCTGGGCGATAGGGTGCCTGGTCCTGGTCCCGGGGCGGGCCAAGGGCTGTGATGTAATCTGAGCTGCGGTCTTCAGAGGGAGACGGCCTACGGGGAGGTGGCACAGCACTGGTACCTACGCACAGAAGCCATGACAACACATACACACACGACGAGCAGTGCGCGGCAGCACCGCTGGGCGGGCGGATGGGTGGAACTCTCGCTTCGTGGAATGCTAGCGGACATCCGGCGCAGACCACGGAAAGCGCAGCGGTCCCTTTCATGCAACACCCGGAACCTAACCGTCGGCGCAGGAGGGAAACCGGGGACAGGGAAAAGAAGGTGCGATATGGCTGCCCGGGTTCTCCATCCTTCCTAAAGCCCCAGCTAGGCGCGTTCCCAAGCTAGGCGTGTAGAAGCACAGCCCTCGGAGAAGCGGTCCTGGCCCTGCCCGGTACTCACGGCTTCATACTCCTCGTCATCTAGCAGCATGTCCGCGTTCAGCATGCCCAACACACAGAAGAACCTCGTCGCGGCGGCGGCGGCGGCGGCCGCCTCAGCATCGTCCCCGTTGACGACGACGGCAGTGCCATTGGCTCCTGCTACTACCTCCATATCACCCTCTCCTTCAACAGATGTAGCTGGATGCTGCTCCTGCCGCTGCCGCTCTTGCTGCGACTCCCGTTGATCCTGTTGCCCATCCCCTTCCTTCTCCTGCGGCTGTAGCAGCTGTAGCACAGCCTGCTGCTGTTGTTCCTTGTCGGGGTCCTGGGAGATGCATCCAGAAGCTAACGTACCGCCGGCACCGGCAGTAGCAGCTATGGTCGGTGTCTGCTCCCGCGATGGCGGCGCTGACGCAGACGCTGTAGCAGCTACTGCTGGCGCGGTGTCGGCACCCTCCGCCGGCTTGGGAAGGACGAGGTTTGCGAGGCCCAGCTGGGCGAGATTCATACCCGCGGCTGTAGCGTTTGCTGCCAGGGCTGCCATATCGCCAGCCTGCGCATGTTCCGGAGCGGCAGGGAGAAACGGGGGCATTGGTCCTCGCCTCGCCACTGTGCCCTGCCCGAAATTCCCAGGGGCCGGCAACCTCCTCCTTCCGCTTGGCTTGCCTGGCATTTACTACCATGCCATGAGGACACGCCTACCGACACAAGCGTGCTCTTGTTCAGGACGCAGACAATGCTCCTCGGTCCTGCTCTCGCCAAGAACACGAGCGCTGCCTCCCGCAACAGCATCACACAAACAGATATACCGCGCGCAACAAAGCAGAGCCCTCGTTTAATTTCTTTGAGAACATTCTAAGGAGAAGTAGGCGCCGCCCATCTAAAGCCTGTGCGGGGACCCACGCGGCCTTCACTAAGAAAACAACGCGTAGCACCCACCTGGAAGGCCGCCAAGGCCTGTGCCGCCGCCTGCGCAGCTGCAGCCGCTTTCTGCGGGTCCACGTAACCACTGGGCCGGCCCACGGAGATTGTCTGACCCAGCAATTGAACCTGCGACGCATGTACAACACGGCGACATCATCTCAAGTTCGCCATACGCTAGCCGTCTATGTTCTTATAACCACTCCGCAATTTATGTGTATCATCCTGCAGGTGCAAGTGCAGGTGCCGCATGCTGCTCGCATGCACAGGGGGCTGATCACCGCCGACACCCAGGTCTCCGGCACCCTGCCCACTCCTCCTCCTTCCCCACCCAGCTCACACATGGAGTTACGGTGCTCAGCCTATTCCACGCTAAACACACGCACAGTGCAGGGGTCCCCTTAGCACATGGTACAGCGCCCACAGCGCCATGTTTCTTTGCAAAAATGACGATGCGCCTCTCGGCGCCCGCACCTGCGCATTCAGCGCCAGCGCCGCCGTCGCCATCTCCGGCGTGCGGAACTCCACAAACGCGTAGCGCCCATCGCTGTGCAGGTTGACATTCACGACTGGCTCCGCACTGCCGGTGACGGGGAATGCGGCTACCAAGGTCGTGTTGAAGAGTTGTCGGAGCGCCACATCCGTCACCGCGCCAGGCACAAGGTTGCCAATGTAGAGCTGGACGCCCGACAGGGGGATTAGGAGACGACATGAACATGATAAGTCAAGAGAGCGAGCAAGAAAATACAAGCAAAGAGACCTGACAAGATGTTTATATGGTAGAGAACCGGAATAAGAATGTATGCACTGACCGTGCGCGCCGAGCAATGACTGGGACGCGGAGGCCCATAGCTGCTTTCGGGATGCACGGGAGCGAGCAGGCGCGCACGCACCATCCGGTCTCCCATACCTCACCCACCCACCCACCCACCCACCTCCCGCTGCGTCTTGGCTGACGCCGCCGCCGCTGATGCCGCCTGTTGCTGCAGCACCATTTGCCGACTGCGCAGCTGCTGTTCCAGCCACAAGCGTTGGGCTGCACAGGCAAGGCAAGGTAAACCAGACAGGATACAAGGCATAAACCATTGTCAGGTTCGTGTCACAGCGAAAGGTCGCATCCGTCCGCCATCATGCAACCCTACCCTTCTTTGCTTTCGCCTTCGCTACCTTTTTCACAAGCATCATCGCCTCGGCGGTAATAAAAATACGTAATGGCTGCCATAAATTGGTTGCCATCATGTACTAATACACTATCCCAACATCCCCACCGGATAGTGAAGCGCTTGCTCTACATATGGCTTTGCCATTAAATGAAGAAGTGAAAACTCAGTTTCCACGCCAGGCTATCCAGCCTTCCACACGTGAGCGGCGCCTGATCCCACCCAGGAAGCAAGCCTTAACCCCCGGGCTGATTCCCAGGGTGTGCAGTGCCCCGTAGCCCCGCGATCGCAGAATCTTCGCGAGCCCCGGAGCCACACAAACTTGGGGCAATTCTCCTCGACACCACAAGCAAGGCCACAGGTACGCACGCAGCGCCAGGAATTGCAGCGCCGAAGGCCAGCTTCCCAAGCACCGTGACATTCCCGGAAATAGACGTCCCGCGCAACCCCACCGCCTTGGAGTCCCTGCAACCCAGCCTCACGCTGTCCATCCCCCTTCCCTCCTATTTCCTCCACAACCTCGCATTCACGTTATGTCAGGGTTCGATTTTTCCCCTGTCCCTCACCTTCTGCAGGATCCGTCGGCACATTCTGGCGCAGGTAGTAAAAGGGATCGGAAATGTAGCCCGGACCAGCCCCCGGAGGCAACGGCTTGTCATACTTGGAAGGATCCTGCGGAAAACATCGCGTGCTGCTTCAACATCCATAGCTTCCTTATTTGCTTGTAAACAACACGCACAAAGACAAGACACAAAGATGCCTACATACTACTACCCAAGGCGCTGCCTCGTGCTTTAAGTCTAGCTAGTCTACATCCTTTACTGGTACAGCGGATGGCGAGCCCGCTCTCATGGCGAGCCCGCTCTCGGATCTCATAGGGCTAGATCAGATCAGCAAAACACAACTAAGAAAAACATGCAGCGCGCGGGGGGCGACGGGCAGCCATCCCCTGAAAGTACGGCTTCCCAGGTCCCTAACCGCACGCAGCATATCTCCATCGCCCAACCCCCAACCATCCAGGGTGACCCACATGGCCCCCACATCAAAACACCTCCGGAAGATACTCCACTTACCTGGGACCTGCTCCATAGCCTTGCCCAGACCAGACCCGGCTACGTCCCTTCCGATGTTTCCCAAGCCATTGGGGTTACGGTCCCGCACTCCCCACGCGCATGTATCACGCGTCCTTATCTGTTACACACGCTCCCTCATCTATGTCACACGCCTCCCCTCCTCGCCGCTGCATAAACTGTGGCCTTACCGGGGGAGCCTGGCGCTTCCGCGGCTTGTATCCGCCGTATAAGTCGTCTTCGTCACTGTAGTCGTCCCGACGGCCCCGGCTGCCGCGACCACGGCGTCCTGCGTCCCGGTCGTCCCGCCTGTCCCTGCGCTCCAAAAAACCCAAGCATGGGGCAGATGAGCGCGCCCAGACGCGCGACCCGCGAATCATGCGTATGGATTGCGTGCCGTGAGCCTTAACCCTTTGTGCTGCAATGCTCTCAGGGCCGATAGGATGGAAAAGCAGGGAAAGACCCAACGCATCCCGCGTCTGTGGGTGACTCCGACTCGGAAAGCCACTTCTTTAGAAGCGGGCCTATCCTAGAAAACAAATGATCTCATAGCAGTCCTGCAGCTGTCAGCGCTAGGGTCCCCAGATGATATGTTAGGGCAGCATGTGTTTGGCTCTTTTCCATGACCACGATTGCTCACGCTAAGACCCTGGACACCTGGTGAGCATACGCTTGCACGAAATAAAGCTGGTCATGTCGCATAGCGTATGTGTAGGCTGCTTAGCCACCACGTTGCGTAAATCCAACGGCCGTCCTTGCCCTCATCTCCCCACTCCCGCTTGGACCCACCACCGAACGTACCTGCTATCGTAGCGGTCTCTTGATCGCGAACGGCGCCTGTCCCGTGACCTACGGGCCGTCAAATGCCGCTCGGTTGGGGTCAGTGCTAGCGCAAAATACGAACGCTAGGGACTGTGAGCGATTTACTTCCCCTGATAACTTGTGCAGTGCTTTGCCGCAGCTCACAGCCATATCCCACCACACAAGCCAAATGCAGCAAGCCACATCGTTTCCCCTCGGGACCGGTAATGGGACCGCAGACGAGGTGGCGAACCGGGCAGATGGAACGAAGCAGATTCGCCATTCCACACGGCGACGCGGCAGTCCGCACAAATCCCGGGCCGTGATTCCTACCCCGTTGCTGATCTATGCAACATTACTCCTATCAGAAAAATCTAGAAACTGGAGGTTTGGCATGTGAGCCTGTCTCAACCCCCTTGACTCCCCAAAGAATACGTGCTCCCTCACGTGAAAACCTCGCCGCGTACCTGGACCTTCGCCGTTCACGCCCATAATCCCGTGGATCGCTTCGGACGTCTCGCCGGTCTGGGTACTCTCTGTCCCTGGTTCCCGGTCCACGCTCGTAGCGGTCGTCGCCGCGCGGCCTCCGCCGGTCCTCATCCCGCCTGTCATAATAGTCCCGCTCATCCCGGCGTCGCTCATAGTCACGGGGCGGTTCCCGATCGAGGCGTTCACGGTAATCGCGACCGTCATCTCTAGATTTCACACGGCCGCCCTCATGTCCACGTTCGGCCTGGTATAGCCGATCATGTTCATGCGGATAGTCATCATGGTCGCCCATGGATGACCGCAAGCGCTGCCAGCTGCAGGAAGACTCTTTACAGGATGGCTAGAGCACTGCCAGTTGCGGCGGCAGGGACCTTGACCGTTCTGTCCTGGTAATTTTTAGCAATTTATAAAATAAAGGTGCTCCTGAAAAATGCTACGTGTGAATCGCCATGCGTGAGCGCAAGGACAAAAGCAGTGCTAGAGCAGTAACTATCGGTGGAAACATGAGCGCTCTGGAGGTTAATTCTAAGCACCTGTAGCTTTAAGTTACAACAGGAGACTCCGGCTGCACTTCTGAGTACCCTGGCCGGGACCAACCATTACCCCTCGCGGTCGTACCGTGTTCATAGTATTCAACCCCTTGGTGGCGTCTTACCCCAACGTGGTGAACCGTAGCCTGCCGAGCGCGTGCAAGTTGTAACTGTGAAAAGTAGCCCACTTGCCCTTCCTCTATTCAACACCTGTCCATGCACAGTCTATCGGCAAGCACGACCTTCTTAATGCATAGCGCTTGAAGTCTGAATCACCCTCAAATATGGAGTCTGTGTACTGGTTCATCTTTGGCCTCCTGGCGGTCATAGTTGCAGGCATGTTGCTGACCCAGGTATTGTTTCTTCTTGCTCGCCATCGGCGCAAAATTATTCCTAGCAATTTATTGTTTAAGGGTGCCACGACTAACACACCCGAAAGAAGCGGGTTTGGAACGTCTTCGAGCCTTGTTAACCCTCGATCCCGCTACTCGACTTGTCCAATAACCTGGTTTTCCCTACCCAACTTTGCAGGCCAAAGAGGGTGGCATTGTATCGGGGAACGCATCACAGTTGCAGGCATTCTTTTCGTTACGGAACAACTATGTCTTCGTCTACGCCCTCATGATGGGTAAGGCAGCGTTGTTCTCGTTTTCATTACTCGTGAAGAGAGGGAAAAGTTGGAGTTTGCCTGGCGTGGAGGGGCCCGCCAAGAGGCGCGGTCTTTACCTCACCGATAACCCCCCTGCACTTGCTTTCCACATAATTGGACAACCATGTTTTGCAGCTGCACTTGATCTCCCGGAGCATAACCCCACAAGAACAAAGCTATCTTACCTGTTGTCCTCAACTAGCAATTCTTTTACGACGTCTACCGATCTCTTCGATTGCCCTATCGTGTATGCAGCTGGCGATTGGCTCCAGGGACCTTACGTGTACGCTCTGTATCAACATTATGGGTATGGCGTCAAGGTACGGCAAATACATGTTTAGTTCGCAGATTCGGACTGGGCCCCATCCAGTGGGTTCTTGTTCTCTGGCTTTCTGCCCGGAATGCAAAGGGCAGCCTTTGCGCTCAGGGCATGGCATATGGTGCCAAATCCACACCCAAACGTGGATGCGCTACATTGCCGCGCGATGCGACGCAGCAGGGCGTTACGCTGCACGGCCGCTATCCGGCTATGCGTGTGCAGTAACTGTAGAGGATATAGCACCATCCAATGTGTTAGCCGCTCGCATGAACACGCTTTCTCTCGTGGCTGCTTGCAAGTGTTGGAGCCCATGGGCCTCGGCTGCAGATACGCGTCCCTCCACACACCTTCCTAGCCGACGTGACAGCGATTCAGCTACCTTCATGCGGTCACTAACGGCTCCCCACTGAGCGTAATTTTTTTTCCGCTCAAGAGTCTGGCTTAACGGCTGCGTACCCTTTGATTACGTTGGCACCCACTTGCCGTCTTCGATGCCCGGCCCCGTCCACAGGACATTGGCCGTCTCTTTATCGCAGGCTTCGGCTCCTCAATGCTCTTCGGCACAGTGGTGGGGTCCCTGGCTGACAAACAGTGAGTCACTTGTGGGCAGGCTGGCAGTGGGATGGGCCGGCAGGGACAGCTGACAGCTGGCAGGGATTTTACTCAGCCATTTGTGCAGAGCGTGTGTCTTGTTTAAAATCTAGGAGCGGACGGTCTCTTGTCAGTGGTCACCTTAGCTACCTCGCTAACTGTGGCGGCTATTTGCTTGCCCAATCCGTCACCGTGGATCCAGCGGCCGCAAAAAGGCGGCTCTGCTCTACGTCCTGACGTACGCGGCCTCCTGTGCCACGAAGCACTCCCCTGACTACGGCATCCTCATGGTGGGTGGGTAGAAAAGATGGGGTTGGATGCAGGTGATGCGTGCCCTGTCCTGTACGTCAGGTACCCGGCTTTTGTTTGTTCGCGCTAGCTAGCCGCCGGCTATCAGACGTGGTTGCTTACAGCTACGGGCGCTGCCTTGTACTGCATTCGAGTTTCGTTTTTGAAGGAAGTTGAGTGTAGGAAAGACTTTTTGTTCTTTAAATTAGCAGTCGCATGGCGACGGTTGCTGCATGCAGACTTGTGCTCGCTGAAATGAAACGTGATCATTTTGCCGTCCGCAGTTTGGTCGTCTGTTGGGCGGCATCGCCACGTCGCTCCTGTTCTCTGCCTTTGAGAGCTGGTTGGTGGCGGAGCACTTCTCCAGGGGCTTTGACGAGAAGTGGCTGGGTGACACATTTTCCAAGGTGGGCCCTGGGAGGGCGGTCCTGTGTGTGTGTGGAGGGGGGGCTGTTGGGAGGGGTTGAGTCATATGCAAGAAGGAACGGGTTAACTGCCGACTGTCGTGTGTAATGGAAAAACCGAGCCGTCAGAAAGTGGCTACCGTGTTGCGTGTGTGGGTCTGGGGACGAAGGGCTTCGGCGGGGGGACAGGGAAGCTGGGGTGCGTCTGGGACCTGGGGCATGTGACCGGCAGTGAGCATACATTGTTGGCAGGGGCGGCATACGTTGTGCTGCATACATGTACGCGCTTGGGTTGGCGCACCTTCTCCTCACGGGCCATGGCGCTCCGCGTGCCCGCCTCGCCTCACGTGATATGGGTGACAATGCTTTTTTTCAGGCCCGCAGGCAGATTCCTCCCTAACCTCCCATTGCGAGCCGTAAAAGCGCCTCTTGGAGGGGTTATTCTTATGTTTTTCGGTGCTTCTTCCAACCTTTCCGATGGATCCTTTGTTTCTTGCACATGACTCCACCTGGCCCCTCCACCCCCTCCCTTCCCCCTCGGTCAGTTATACGTCTGGTACACTCTTGCCCTGGCAGCAGCTTCACTCGTTTGTGGTTCGTCTTTCCCCCACCTTACAGGCCGTGTTCGTTGGCAACGGCCTGATGGCCATCCTTGCGGGCCTGGTGGCCTCTTACCTAGTGGATACGCTAAAGCTGGGTCCGGTGGCGCCCTTTGACGCGGCCATCGTGGTACTCGTGGCCGGTGGCGCCGTCATCTACGCCTCCTGGCCGGAGAACTACGGCGACTCGGCGCGCGTGGGGGAGGGGCTCCTGCAGGCACTGCAGCGGCAGTTTGCTGTGGCAACCGGCTCCATCCTGGGAGGTGAGGCAACCCTGGGTGCGGCGTTCCCTGGCCTACGCATTGCTTGCCCCGCATTGGGCTAGCGCTGCCCCCAATAGTTGAGATTTAATCTTACATTCAGTAAAATAATTTAATTATTAAATGGAGATTAAAAATGCACTTAAATAAAAAATAATAAAACCAAAACTAGGTTTACTTGAATTGGCAAAAAAATCTTGGAAGCATCTCATCTGCATGCAAGGCTATGGGTTACAGTAGAGACAGTTAGTAAGTAGATCTCCGCCAACCTCAGTATAAGCAAGACCTGTAGCACTTCCTATTTGATCTTCTTCTGAGGCCTTGTGCCGCCTGAGTCGCACCCGAGGCCACCATCTACTCGACCTGCTTTTGACGCCCCGCGTGCAGACCAGCGCATCGCATTGCTGGGCGCCATGCAGTCCCTGTTCGAGGCGTCCATGTACACCTTTGTGTTCCTGTGGACGCCGGCGTTGTCGCCCGCTGGCGAGAAGATCTACCACGGCATGATCTTTGCCTGCTTCATGACTGCCTCCATGGCCGGCTCCTCGCTGTCGGCCATCCTCATGAAGCGGTACAAGGTACGCAGTGCTGCTTGCGGGTGTACAGGGTTGCGGGGGTTCGTGTGGGGTTTACAGAAGTACAGGGTCTCGGAAAGGTGGCAAGCGTGTTGGCGGAATCAAGGGAGGACACGGGCCGGCGTTCAGCAGCAGGAGATGCGTGGGTTGATTAAAGACGTCAAGCAACGCAACCGGGATTTAAGAGGCAGGATAAGACTAAAACCATTGGCACAGGCACGAAGACCCGGTTGTTACACGAGCATGTATATCCATGGCGTAATAGGCAGATTTTCTATCGTCATATTCTCGTGTGCGCACTTGTGCTGATGGGCTCCTTGCTGTGTGCTGCACGACGCAGGTTGAAGCGTACATGAAGTACGTCTTTGGCCTGTCCGCGGTCGCCCTATCCGTGCCCTTCCTCTTCCATGTCAGCTTGTCCAAGGGTGAGTTACGCCACGCGCAATATTTCCCTGCACAGTTTTTGCACGCACCCACGCTGTGGCTTCCTGGGCGTGTTTCTGCCCTCTTCGCTGTTGGAAGCCGTGATAACCGCAATATGCGCGCCTTGGTTTGTTTGCCCGCGCTCCCGCTTATGGCGGCGCTGCAGAGGCCCGTCGCAGGCTCGAGGAGGCGACCCTACTAGAGGGCAAGGAGGCAGTCCGCGGCATCAGCCTCCAAGGACAGATCCAGCTAGTGGCGTTCTGCGTATTTGAGGTGGGTCCGGCGGACTAAGGGATTTCCACCGTGGGTTTGCACGCTTGTGGCTTTAGGACCTTTGGTTATTGGTCGATGAACGCGGGACCGTGGAGTATGGTGCTTTGTTTGTTTTGCTGTGTATGTTAACCTGGAGTTTTATGTTATTAAAAATGCATTTTCATTGCACACCACTCCCCAGCGTTTAAACTCTTCGCCTTTTGAAGCCACGTTTTACGTTGTCGCCTGCGCGTTCCTCTTTGAACCTTCCTATGCGCGCCCTGCAGGTGCTGGTGGGCATCTTCTGGCCGTCAATGATGACCCTGCGCGCCCGCTTTATTCCCGATGAGACCCGCTCCACCATCATCAACATGTTCCGCATCCCCCTCAACCTGTTCGTCTGCATCATCCTCTACAACGTGAGACCTTCCCCCTACATGCCACCCACGAGACGGTTATGATTCCAGAGCCACGCACAGCACGCACTGCCGTTTGCGAGGGGGTCGGGCTGGGCCTGACTTGACGGTATCCTTTTCCTAGTCCCCATCACAACGCATGGTTACTGCGGTTGGCTCGTGTCTTAGACTGTTGTTTCCTTTCTTAGTCCACACACACACACACACACCTGCTGGTGCGGTGCGGAGGCGGGTTGCCGAACCCCATTCAGCAAGACGGGGTGCTTCCAAAGGTATGCTTCATCAGTACCATTCATCAGCTTGGGAAGTTTCTGGGAAAGCCACTCTCGTTGCTCCGTGTGTCCGCAATGAAGAACAAACGGCGCGTGCACACGTGTGTGTATGTGTGCGCGTGCGCGTGCGCATGCGGTACGGTACGGTGCTGTCTGTGCGGAAAATTGCTGATGCGGCGCTCGCCTCCTCCTGATGTATGAATCAAGTTCTTTCCACCCTCTTTTCCGCGTCCTTCGACTTTGGTCCCTTCCCTACACGAGGCTCATTTACCTTGAACGTCTTTGTTGCGAACACCGTCACTGGGTATCGGAATCCCGTCACCGTCACCGGGTATCGGAATCCCGTGGCCCTCGGCTACGCAGGTGCACCTGTTCCCGCTCTCCGCCATGTTCGCGCTGTGCTCCGTCTTCCTGGCCATTGCCGCAGTTCTCCAGGTGAGCAGCGAGTGTGTGAACTAGCTCTCTGAGCCCGCTGAGCTCGGGTTCATAAAATCCTCAAGGGGGAGTGGGGCCCGTGTATCCCAGCCTTCTTATCTCTACTGGCCATGGCGACGGCGGCGACCTCGTGTCAGAAGTGCCAGCCAGTCCGCTGCTAGCAAAGCCCGTGCAGCATACGGGCGTCTTTGGCAGGGCCGGGGTGAACGCGTATCTAGGGCCGGGCTCCTGCCTCAAGGCGCTTCCGGCTGGCTGTTAACATGCGTTCGCGTCATACCGCGGCTGTTAAGATGTTCCAGCTTACCGTAACCCCACCAATTCGTGTTGCTCCTGCTCTGAAGACTGAATTTGTTGGCCCAGATTTGATTGATACGTCTTTTCGTCGCGACGCCTGAAGCTGCATATGCTCTCTGGACCTAAGGCCTCCGACCTTGAATTGCAGGGGGTTGCACCCGTTGGGGGGCTTGCTCAAGGGTTGAAGGGCCATGTATGTCCAGTCCCCCACACAGGCGGCCGCGCCCACGCATCTTTTTCCCCTGCGCAGCGCCACCCGCTGATCCAATTCTTAATGGATACAGGCATTCAGTGCATCGTGTTTGCGTCGGCCATAGTGTTGAATCCCAACCCGAACGGTGGCTTACCCCGCAAGTCCTCCAGTTTGACCAAGGACAGCAGTGAAACCAAGGACAGCAGTGAAAATCGTGCGTGACGGTGTAGCATATGGGAGGTTTCAGATGCCCCCTTTGTTGCCCACTTAGACCGCAATTTAAGTAACAGCAACATAAGTTATCAGGATTCATGGCAATTTACAGCGTTCGTTTCCCGCAATTTACAGCGTTCGTTTCCCAGTGCGGGCTCCACGCCGCCGCGGGTCTTTTCCCGCTACTTTCAGCCTTTTTCCTTCCTACTCGCTACACCGCTTTACGCTACCAACACATCCACTACTCCCGGCCAGGTCCGCCTGGAGCGGCTCATCCGGGCATTCCCGCCCACCACGGTGGCCAAGGGCGAGGCTGAGGGCCTGCTGGCCGGCTCGGCGGCGTCCAAGGAGGAGGGGGACATGGCCTCTACCTGACTCCTTGCCGGACGGCTGCCTGCCGCCGACCATGCAACCGGTAACGGGTCTGGAGCAACGAAGCGGCGGCGGCGGCTGTCCGGGACTTCGGAACAAGCGAGCGAGGGGTTGCTGCCGCGATCAGGTCGGGTTTCGCAAGCAGCCGGCACAGCAATCGCTGGTGCTGTTGAGTTGGGAGGAGGGGGTGGTATGGAAAGCAACGAGGTGCGTTTTGGCGCCGCATCGGCATCGTTGCAACCACGCAGTTTGATTTCGCAAAGCCATGGCCACGACACGACGAGGGCGACAACGACAAAATCGCCCTCGCGGTCGCGTCGTGCTGCATCTTCAACCTCGCCATCCTTGGCCAGGCGACGGGCAGCAAAGCAAACAACGCCTGCTTCGGGTGATGCGACAGCAATGTCTTCACCGGAGACGTCGCCACTGCGTGGCAGGAGCTTGGGCCGCAGCCGAAAGCACCAGTCACAGCTATCAGACCAGGAACAGGCGTTGACGAGGGGCACCCTGGCTCCCGCCGCCTCACCCATGGGAGTACGCAAAAGCCCCAGGCTGCTGGCGCGATCACAGGCCAAATAGAGACCGGCCACATCCCCTTTTGTTACAGGCGCGAGATGCTTTTTGTTTATTTAAACTGTGTATGGACATCAATGGATGGCGACTGTGCAGGATTTCTTTCTATCCCACGGCAGTGGCTTCACCTGGACGAGCCTGCCTGTCTAGTTGGATTGAGGCGCGAATCCAGTTGAACTGGACCGGATTGCGGTCTGGTAACTTGGCTAAAATAAACGATGTTGTTCGGACGACCATTTCATTTGAGTTGTTCAGGCTGCTGGTTGCAATCCAGGAAACCGCAGCCTAAGTTTTACGTTTGTTTTTACAGTTGAACCGTTGCAACTTCTTTGAGGTGTAATACCTGTATCACTGGTGCTGCAGCTAGCATAGCGCGGCATGCGGCAGAGGCGTATGTGAAATTGAAATTCAGGGTTGAGAGGGCGGGCATTTACGTGCCACCCCTGCGTGTGCTGCTGCGGTTGCCATAGCGGCAGCCATGATTGCCCTCATTTGTATGGGCTTTTGGTGCTTGCCAGCACGTCTACTTCCAGCATCCGAGGCATACACTCGTGCTCGACGCATCACGCAGCAGAGTCGCTGTTCGGGCGACTGGTGTGATCCGTGTGAAGGTGGGTTTCGGTGCCGCTTCGTTACACCTATGTCCTTTGGGATAACGAGCAGGTACCCCCTCTTTGTTTAGGCTATCCCACCTAATGCCTGAGCTTGAGCGCCTCCTCGAACCTGCATACTCCGACAGGCAGCCGAATGTCAGGAACGCCCAGGGTGAGCAGAGATTCAGGTTGGCCGCAAAGCTGACCAAAGGCGACCAGCATATGCAAGCTCTCGCAGCATAGATGCCAGAACAGTCCATGTTTGCTGTGGCTTCGTTACAGGTTATGTATGGTAGCAGTACCATTACGGGTTGTTTTAGACTACGGAACAACTGCATCCAAGCCCCGTTCTTGCCGTTCATGTTTAACGCGGGAAATCTTACAAAATCATAACCACATAGTCGATTACTTTGCATATCGGCAAAAGCCTTAGGACAGAGCCTTAAACTGGACGTAGCGACCGGAGCTCTAGTGTGAGTAAATTCGGACAGTTCCGATTGCGTGCACTTCCATGAGGTGGTCATTGAGTTGATTGGAGGTGAATGAACACGAAGGCCTAGTTCTGCTCTCAGTCTAGCTTGATCTTCTCACATTTCCTGTCCGATTTAATTAGCCTTTGTTTACCCATATGTATCCATCGAAAGCAACTTCCCTCCTGCCACTTCCCCCGTCAAGCTCAAACGGACGGGAGGGGACGACTTGGACAATGAACCTAAGCAGATGCAGTTTACATTCAACGAAACAGGATCTAATTACATGATTAGGTACATGGCATAACAACTCTGTAACCCAGTCCGAACGGCAGCTGAACGGGCTGGGCCTTGATCGTCATCCTACACAGCAGTATCGCCAATCATTGCGGTGTGATGAAGATCAGCACAGCGGTGTGCTGATCTTCATCCAATACCAATGCACTAATCCTGATCCTAATCCAGTGGCCGGAACCCACTTCTACCCTGTAGCTGGGAGGCTCAATCCTAATCCAATCCTACACTCGGGGGTCTCATCCTGAACCTGACATCGACTTTGTATCCTAATCCTGTCCCCTCTCGCCGCATCCTAATTTCTGCCTGACCGGCACCCGACCCTAATCCCTAATCTTTGCAACCCTCAAGGTTACCCTACCGATAGGCCACCCTGCCTATTGGTTATCGGCCGGGACAAAGCTCGGTTGACTGTAATGGAATGTAATGGAAAGTGCCTAACCACGCATAAGAAGTGCCTTGTCTAAACCTGGTTCAGTGAAGTGACCAGACCTGCCTGCTGAGCTGCTGTGTGCTACTGTGCTGGATGGTGCACGCTGACAGATGAAAAATGTCCTAACAAGACTGCCTATGTATACATATTTCGATTTGATTTTAACATACAGTGTAGAGAGGTAAATTTCAAGTTCACAAACAGTTTTAGGATCCAATGCACGTCATTGCACATTAGTCCAAATCACTCAGCCATATTGTCACGCGAGAGATAAAGAACTTCTAAGCCCTAAAAAATATTACAGGTAATCGCGGCGGATCCGGATTCGGCATCGTACCGGGATACAACCAACCTAGCGAACGACCATAGCGGCAAGCCTGAACATCTTTTAGTACGGTATTCCAACACCTTGCTATTTCCTTTTGGTGCGGACATCGCACCAAGAGCAAGCTTACGTCCATATAAGTAACCCTAAGACCCGACATTGCCGAAACGTTTAACAACTGGCTATCTAACAGCCGGCCCTGCTCTTCAATAAGAATCACTGGCCATTAGTCACTCTTATTGGTGGACTCAGGTTTCTACGCGTGGAAGGCGTTGGCGTGCTGCGGACCTCGTAACTTTCAGCAGGCAACAATCTGCAGCAATGGCAGGACGTTTTTCAGAATTCTCTAATGCTTTGCTTACAAGGTCTGCTTGGGGCTTTTCCCCAAGAGAGTACCTAGCACTCCTTCCTCAGGTACACAAGCGGCTTGGCTCACCCTTTCGGCTTCAATCGACCCACCCATCTACTTGCATTAATAAACTTTGTTTTCGTATTGTTATGAAGTCGCCGATGTGAGAACACCGAAATTCTGAACTCCATATCAAGCAAACCCCGAACATCCACCTGCAGTATCCTGAACTAGTATATAAGCGAGTATTCAAGACGAAATCGGCGCAAGATATGGCGTTGGATGCCCAGGCAAAGGTAAAGTACGTTTCGCAAGCTTTCCTGGCTGGTCGATATGGGTATGAAATTCGCGATCAATGCAGCACGGATTTCCCGTCACCGCGGTGCCGCAATAACGACATATTATGTTGTGTTTTGAGAATGTGGAGTAGTTGGACGAATCTGCTCGTCCCGCGACCGTAACTGGAGTCGGTTCTCGCTCTGGAAAATGGTGCATCAATATGCGCAGGGTCCCTTGAAAAGGACGCTTGGAGTAACCGGCTTGACATGCGTCGGCGTCGGATTGATGTTGGGCGCCGGTAAGTTTCAGAACATCGTCGGTTGGTTGGCGATTGGGGTCACGTGCTGGGCTTTTCACGGCGAGCATCCAAAATGCGGAGCCACAGCCCACCAAAGCTGTGGCAAACAAAGCATTTGGCAGGGGGCGTTAAGTGCATGCAGGAAAGACATGATGTTTTGGCATATGCTTCATTGGGTTTGTTCATATACGGAATGGTGGTTCATGGCCGCTGTAATGGTACGCTGTTAGCTGTGCAACCAAAAAAGCATCGTTATGCCCTCTGTCGATGGATCGATGGATGTCGAAGGATGGATGGATGGATGTCACTCACAAGCTTGCACGGCTCAGATGAACCCGAAGGCTCATGGACCGCTTCATTCGCGCAAGGAGAAACTGAATAAGAAAACAAAACGGCGCACAGCTATGGCCACGACTGCAAGATTTTCCCATGGGTTTAGTTATAAGTTTGATGTGAACCGCACGTAAGTACCTAACATACCTAACACGGCATTACGAGTAGATGCCGAGGACACGCAAGTTTGTCGCTTTGCCGTACCATGTTCGTGTTGAAACCACCGCCGGCCCAGGAGGCGGACTACCTATGTCGCTGCGCGCATGAGCCCTGCTCAATAAGCAGCTGATATTAAGCGCGTACATGGAAAGGCGACAAACCCCTTTCCAAGGCAAACGTTTGGCGCACGCGTACACACATGCACCGTTAATGAAACGTTGCAGGTATCTTCATTGCCCCGGGGACCATCTCGGTGGACATGACAGGGCCGGCGGTGTGCATCTCGTACCTTATCGCGGTGGGTGGACAATTACACACAGCGTTCGTAGGCGATGCTGTCGGCAATAGCACCGAGTAACTGCTGTGCGCGTGTCCTTATAACCTTGTAGTTTTAATGACGATTGCACACACGTATACGGTTTCTGGCGTGGCAGTGAGCCCTGACGCTGTTACTCGATTTTTTAGCATGACATACATAGATATGTAGACATGTCGACATTTAGATGACCCAATTGCCTACTTGCCGTTCAGCACTATCTACCCAAGAGCTGCCCACGCCCGTCTTACCACCCCGCGCTGACATAGCTGTCGCTTGCAGCGTACCCATGTATGCACTCCTTCAAGGAGGTGCCCTCATTGACACTTGCCACCAGTCAGGCCTACCTCTCACGTCCCCTCAGTAGACGTCCCCTTCAGCCATCCCCGTGTCCACTTGTCTCTTTCGCCGCATGACCATGAATATGCCCTGCAGTCCATCAGCGCGTTTCTCTCATGCTTCTGCTACTCGGAATTCGCCGTCGACATGCCGCTGGCGGGAGCTGCGTGAGTGTGTTGAACGACGTTGCAAATGCGCACCGCTGGTATGCGATGAACTGGGTGCAGAACTGCGGATCTCTCGTTCGCAGGTACAACTACATGGCAGGTTCGCTCGGCGAGTTTTTGGCTTGGTAAGTACGGACTAGTACGGCAGCACGGTGATGCCGTGGCGGCCATAGCATGCAATGCAGCCAGAGAGTGCCATTACTTGATGTGTGCGGCTTTGCACGCTGTGAAGCCTGTGGGCCCCCACGGGTTCGCGTACACGCACGCTCCCTACCAGATAGATGTACGAACATATTTCTGTTCGCCAACGGTCACCGTGTCTCCAAGATGAACACATATCATTGCGCACACATGTTGAGGTCCTCGAGGTCGATGTTTGTCTGCCAAATAGTCGGGACTCACGACCTGTCTAGGCGGCGTCATTCTCGCCTCTGGCTCCTCCGTCATTGCTCGAAGCTGTTTCAGGCTTCGTGCCCGGTTGTTTGATTCCGTCAGGCAGATTGCAAACTGCTTACTTCGTCTGTTGCACCTGCTGCGTCTGTTACCCGGTTTGGGGAACCGACAGCGGTGGCGAGGCCAGCTCATCTGCCGAGGCCCCATCCGTACCGTGTGTACATGCTGACTTGACCGCAATCACTGCTGCTGATGCGCTCATTCTGTTGCACACAGCCTGCCAACTTGCTCTGATCTCGTTTCGTGTGAGCAGCTAGAAAAACGTGCGGAGAAAAACCTATCAACCTCCTCACCACATTGCAATCCACACATTCGCATACAGATATACAAACGCATACAGATATACATACAAGTGGTCGTGTGCACGGTATACTTTTGCCAGATGTATCTTGCAACACAACATGACTGCAATGGACACCCGCAGGGTGGTGGTTTCTAATCTGTTGTTCGAGTACATTCTGGCAGACGCTGCCGTCATTCGAGGTTTCTCGCCGTATTTTGCCGTACTCATCGGAAAGGTCAGATCCTGGAGACGATGGAACAGCTGATGTGTGTTTTGCCTCGCTCGCTGCCTGCACATGATGAGTAATGGGCTTCAATACAGTGTCGCGGTCATAATGAACGTGTTCGTTACTGCTGTGAATTAGTGACGGGGCAGGGTATAGTGGTGTATGTGACATAATTACCCCAAGCCCTTCAGCGGCCGAATGCATGTGCGGTAAGCTGCTAGCTGCGTGTCGTAACACACACAATCCTCTTGCCTTAACACACGCATTCCTCTTGCCTTAGCGTACATATTCCTTTTGCCTTAACATAGGAGGGTTATAGTTGATACGGACCCACGACCCCGTGTGCGCCTTATGGTCTCTATCTTACAAACGTACTACAGGATAGTGGATACTTCCGTTACACGACAGTACTGCGAGGCAAGGCCTACGTCATGGACTGGTAGGTACATGCTTCCCTGTCTCAGTCAAACCCGTTTGGCACTGCTTGCTGACGCGGACGAGTTTGTTTTGGGCCCTTTTTACGGAAATACCATATCCGCAAGTAGGTCCGTGCAGCTCACCTCACACTGTATTAATTTAACTTCCGACCACGTCGCCTAGGTTTCAACTTCTTTCTGCCACTTCCCTATTGATTGTGCGCGAAAGGGGATCAGTTGACCTTGCATGGAACGTCTTTGACCAATAATTGGTCTGCCGCTTTCTGGGGTCCTGTCGGATCCTGCTGCTCGTGTCACAGTTTGCCATTATTTTGCTGACGCGTGCCCCAGGTGGGCCTTTGCCTTGACGCTGCTAACCAGCGGGTTGCTCGCACTCGGCGCCAAGGAGTCCATCATCATTAACACCGTCATCACGATCATTCACATCGTCGTCATGATCTTCATCATCATCGCCGGCTTTGTGAAGGCCGACTCCGCCAAGTGAGCAGCGAGGAGTTGGTCCTGTAGATAAATGCATGGCTAGCTAGCGGCTCCCTGGGCGAGATGCATCAAGTAACACGTCAGATAAACGGCATGCATCCATGCATGAATGCATGATGGTGGTGCTCTAATATGGAGCCGATAGATGCGAATGCTACCTTGTCTTTTCCTTAAAGTCCTCGCAGCTAACGTGTGCGCGCCAGCAATTGCTGTACTTTCGTTACCAGTATTTCCGTACGGCGTCACGTGATGATAACCCGTAGTAACGTTTCTTGTTCGTCGTATATCGCTCCCATCTGCGCAGCTTTAGGCCGTTCTTTCCGAACGATCAGCCAGACCAGTGGAAGCAGGTCAGTTGCGAAGAATGCGCAGCGCGCGGCAGGCGGGCGTCTTGGTCCCTTCCTGCTTGTCGTTGGTTCGTTAGTTGGTTGCGGACAGTTGTGGACTTACGCAAACTCCCGCAATCAATGAATCCAGCCGCGGCATCATGCACCGACTGCCTAGTTTCCCACTAGCAGTCCGCCACCTGAATTCCGTCATCCACCCGCACGCAAGTTCTTGCAATACCGCCGCATTAATCGCCGGCACCATGTTGGCTTATTTCGCCGCCGCCGCTGCCGCCCCCGCCGCTGCCGCCCCCGCCGCTGCCGCCGCCGCGTAACGCCAGGTTTTTAATGGCGCAAGCATTGCCTTCTTTTCCTTCATCGGTTTCGATGCCGTCGCAACCGCTGCCGAGGAAGTAATTGACCCCGCGACGTGAGTTGGTCCATTTTGCAGAAGTCGCCCTAGCATGGCTATCGTCGATGACAAACGGCGCAAATGAACAAATCGTCGACCCACGTCGCTCAGCATATCCTTAATGTATAAGAACTCTCCGAGCAATTTACATTGATCATCAGCAACAGCGCTATTGCTGCTTTTTGTTGATGTAGGCTGGCTGGCCGGTCAGAGCCTGGCTAGGCTACCGACGCACGCGCTTGGGTGCTTGGCCATTGCCTGATGATATTGCTATGGGTGACAATAACGACTCTCCCTGCTCGCCCTCTGATTCCGCCGCCGCTATCAGTTGTTGCACCCGCCACCGATATAAAAAGTACATGCGTTCACAAGCACAGACAACACGCACGCACGCATGGCTCGGGCTTAATTAGGCATCGATATGGTTCGAAGGAAGCATAACCCAAAACTACTTCAAAACGTATGACACGGGCTGTATAATTATTGCTCTCGTGTTTTTATGCAACCGCGAGCAGGGTGATGCCCCAAGGCATCTTGGGCTCCCTGGGCATCGTGACTGTCATCTACTTCCTGATGTGCGTCGTTCTGAGTCTCATGGTGCCAAGAGCTGATATTGATACTGACGCCACGTTCGCCAAAGCATTCGAATACGTTGGATTGGGCTGGGCCAAGCACATAGTCGCTTTGGGCGCCATCCTTGGTGAGTACGGGCTGTGTGGACACTCTTAGTTGACAAGACACGTAAGACTAGGAAGAATGCAAAAGCAGTGTTAAGCTCGTCCCCCGTCGTCCTGCAGCCACGTCGCCAATCGTAGTAAATGGCTTCAGCAGGGCGCATATTGATAAAGAATCTTCTTTCTCGCAATCCACGCCTCCCGCCGCATTTTGCCATTCTATGCGTTGCATTGCTTATAGCTGTGCTTATCATGTCCGGGTTTCGATCTATCCGAGATCTTGCTCCATCCTGTCCTGCTTAACCCCGGTCTCACTTTCTTACGTATACGCGCCTGGCCCAACCACGTAAGCTGGTAGGCTGTTGTTAAACTGGTGCCCAGAATAATAATAATAATAATAATAATTATTATTATTATTATTATTACTATAATAATTATAATTATAATTATAATTATAACTATAACTATAACTATAATTATAACAATAATAATAATAACTATAATTATAATAATAATAATAATAGTAATAATAATCCTTGCCATAAAATCTTGTGCTTGGATGAAATTGCCTTCAGGCATCCTGACCGGCATCATGATGGGCATTTACGCACCTGCCCGCATACTTGTGAGCTGCTGCCGCGAAGCGATGCTGCCGCCCTTTATGGCCTGGGTGGGACCAAGGGCAACTCCATGGGTAGCAACCTGGTGGGTGCGTGAGGGGGGGGAGAGTCCATCATTTCGTTCAAAATGTCCCCTTCAGTTCATCTTCTTCGTTTTAACAGTGGGATTCGACCTCTGACACTTAGGCATCCGGTTGTTTGCCATATTTTTTTACCTTTTTAACACCCTCATACCTGTCTGCCCGTGAGTCTTCAGCCGTGCGAGCTATCTGCCTGCCCCTTTACCTGTCTGCCCGCGGGCCGTTTGCCTGCCCGTCTTCCTGCCTGCCCATTCCTATGCCTTGTCACACACGCCGGTGAGAGTATTTGCCCGCCGAGCAGTTGCATGGGGACTACGTGGACCGATAATGCCCCTGAAGCAAAGCCATTTTTGTCACATCACACTCGCAACCCTATACCTCACCCCTCATGCCATGTTATCTGTATATATATCTGTATACAGACCAATGGCCCTCTAAAAGCGCGGCTAACAGCGCCTCGCTAGTAGTTCCAGAACAGCCACTGCTAACAAACCGTGCAAGCAGTTCTACAGCTGAGCCAGGCCTCGTTGTTGCCCCTTCGGTAATGAACCTCGTTTGCAGATATGCTACACTTCATCGTTCATTTGAGATAACCTTTTTGCGGTCCCACGCGCAACAGGCTCATCGGCATCAGCGTCGCCGTCATTGCGCTGCTCACTGGCTTTGACGAGCTTGCAAACATGGTCTCTATCGGCACCTTTGTTGTGTTCTGGTTTGTGGCGGTGGCGCTCATCTGGCGCAGGATGCACGCGCCAGGTATGTCAACAACTTTGGCCATGGTTTTTTTACAATGCTAGCCTAAGCAAGCTTTGTAGTAGAAGTGCAGCTGCAACACAACAGTATTCATGCGGTTAAGTAACGCTGCCTTGAGGACAAGCATGCTTGGTACATGTTTGCTGACACATATGGGCAACCAGTTATATATGGCAAATATGAACGTCGTGTATGGTCATAACAGTCCCAACGCGAACATGGATGCCGTACGCCTATTCAGGCTCTTCGTAGGTTGGCCCATCCATCCATCCATCCATCCATCCACCTACCTCTCCGCAAACCCAAACACACAAACCATTAAAAACGGAACAGGCAAGACCACACTCCTCCGCTGGGCCAACGAGCTGGTCCATATTTTTGCGATGATTGGATTTTCGCTGGGCTTCGTGCTGGTCTGGACACTGCCCGTCTACAACACGGACACAGACGGGGTGGCGGGCAAATGGAAGGACCAGCAGTACAAGTGGCTCATTGCGATGGCGGTACTGTGCGCCGCGACGCCGCTGTCCATGTTCCTCTTCTGTAAGCCGGTGCGTACCTATTCCGGCAATTCCGTCCCTGACTAGATGTTGTGGCTAAGTGCATGTCCATTCGCGTGCACATGGGTGGTGCTGTGAGCTTGCACACGTGGCGTACAGTACGGCAACTGTGCATACGATAACAGTGACGACGGTGATGGTGGAGGTTGCCTCCTGAGAGCTTGCAACAACACCCCTTCGCAGGCGTTACACAGCATCCATTTGTATTGGTGTAGTATCTTGAGGATATCGCCCGGGATCTTCATCCACCGTTCGGTTCGTTTTTTCGGAAAAGTCATGATGTAACAGTTGGCAAAAAACAACATGTCGGATCCTTCTGTCCCAAACTCCTGTTGGAGCTACAATAATTAGCCAGCCTCAACCCCAAAATCACCATTCCAACTCATCTGTCCACAGGCATACGTACCCTCTGGCTACAAGGTGCCGCTCTACCCGCTGGTCCCCTGCGCCTCCATATTTGTCAACACGTTTTTGCTCGGACAGTTGGACCAGGCGTCGTACGAGCGGTGTGTATGTGCACTTGCCTATGGTGTCAGCCTGTAGTGTCCTGGGTATCACGGGATCTAGCATCCGCCGATCGGTTCTTTTCCTGCGATTAGACGTGATACAACACAGCCTGTCTGTATATGTCCGTCTGTATCTATGTACAACAGCTTTACTTAACGCCCTCGCCCACCTCGTGAAACGTTTTATCTATCCATTGTTATTTGCGGGTATGTGTCTATATATGCTGTGTGTAATAAAGGATTACCAACTAACTCATGCTGAGGGACGAGGTACACGCGCCTCGTATACCGTGTGTGTAAACTGGCGTAAACAATGATTGCGCTACGTACAGCCCTGTACGAGTCTATCTCGTTGTGCCGTGCATTTGGTGCCATGTGAGGGGCGACACCAATGGCGCAGCAAGGCGAGTAATCAAATCGCTGGTTCCACAACCTCGCGAGAGCGATTACCGCTCCCCATACCACGCGCTTCCCGGGTTACCACTCTTCGAGCAGTAGAATCACCGGAATGTAATCTTTCTTGGGATCATGGCTATTATTAGAATCCCAGCTCGCAAGCTGCCATCACCACAGGCGTAGTCGTGTTTCATTGGCTGCAATTGCCGCACGCCGCTGTAGGTTTGGTTGGTGGACCCTGGCCGTGGTAGTGCTGTATCTGGTATACGGCGTGTTTGCGGCTCAGGTCAAGGACAACCGAAGGTAGGAGACACACATGCACATTTGAATATTCAGAGGCGGCACATGCACATTTGAATATTCAGAGGCGGCACATGCACATTTGAATATTCAGAGGCGGCACATGCACATTTGAATATTCAGAGGCGGTATATGCACATTTGAATATTCAGAGGCGGCATATGCACATCGCGTGCATACCGCTTTGTACTGCGCATACAGATACTTGCACAAGGGTGTAAGCCAGCACAGTATCCATGCATGTGTGGCGCTGCTTGCATCTGTCTGCTGTTTTGCTCTGATGCTTGGCAACTGTGTACACGCGCTAGTTGTACGCTTACAGACGTACATACGTGCATTCGCATCTATCCATCTTACCCATCCATCCTCCTATGCACGCAGCTATCTGCTATCCTCGAGCCAGCCACCACCACCGGCACCACCATCTTCTGTCCCAGAGGACGCCAAGACCCCCTCGTGATTGGATGACCAACATGCAGCCCCGGTCATGTTGGTCAGGATGCCCAGCAGTGGCTCGGAGACTCCGGTCGGCGGCCCAGTGGCCAAGGACCCCACACCGCACCACACCAAGGACCCCACACCACCACTACTGTAATGGACGGCGCCAACCCCTCGGGCGATCCGGGATGAGCGGTCGCACATATGGAGCTTTACATATATGTTTGTAACAACCTGGTCAAGGCAAAAAAGTGGGTGAACCGAGCTCGCCTGTATGGAAGGTAATTTCAGTGAAAAGAAAGCTGCCGAGCGGTCAAGACAGGTCGGCGGCTTACAGGCGCAACGAAACGGAGCGAACCTTCGTGATCATGAACGGCTGGCAGGCTCTGCTGCTGCTAAACACCACCCTGGGTGTCGACTCCACCTATGCTTGCAGCATCAGTCACCTTGTATCAGTGTACGTACGTTAATGATGTACGTACGTTATTGTACGAATCAGTGTAACGTCCCCATTCCTTGAGCACCTATGCATCAACGCTTGGCCTCGAGAAGGTGGCACTGACTCATGAATCGGAATGTATCGCGTGTTTTACTGGGCAACGACCCGACGGATTATTTGGTTGTTGTAGCAGCCGGTACACAGTACGGCGCTATAAATACGCGCAGAGCGCGACCACCAGCAACTCGAGAGACCTTTTCAGCGGTCAGCTGCTACAGTTGTGTACGTGTGCTCCGCACCATTCACTTATATACTGTGCTATATGTCCGAACTAAGCTTATAACACCGACGGTCATGACAAACATACGATAAATAATGGCCGGAGTCATGATGTGCGCAGCAGTCCGCAATTCAGGTAGGGGTGTGCGGCGGCTGCAGGGGCCTGCGGCAACTCTATCGTTCCCTTTGGTCGTTAGTATCCTTTATCACTTGCTTTGTTTGAAGTGTGTGCGAGGTAGGACGGTGGTTATAGGCGATCTGGCAGCCCTTGAGCCCTCGGCTCGTATTGGGCGGTTTGCAGGTACGGGGAACGTTCCCACGACCATGTAACGCACACACACACACACACACATGCATGTGCAGTTCACATACCCGTCGCACCGAGAGTCGCATCTGTGGTGGGGCTTCATGACCCTCAGAAGCTGCTCGATTGGATTGGCTGTCGTGCGCCGCTGCGGTTTTCGAGAACATGAATATGCATGGCGAAACGCAGTGCGGCGATGTCGTTCCCTTTATTGTACCCGGGTTGTTCTTGCCTGTAGTAATTCAGAAAATTATATAATTACGGACCGTATACGGCGAGGTGTACATACAACGTCGTATCTGTACGTTGCTTGTTGGGACGGCTTTTACTTGCAGTGCATGCGGCAGCAGCACCGGCAGTATCGTGAAACTTCTGGGTTTTTTCCCTCGTTCATTGGGCGCGCACTTGACCATCCTGAGAGATAATTCGGAAGCCTGACCTAAAACCTTGACATGTTTGTTTGGGTAAGGTTCGGACACGACGATGATGATTGCACTCCCACATGCAAGCGCTGCAGGGATAGCGCTATGCATACCCGGCGTTGTGAACAGCATTGTGAACATGCATTTGACATCTTGAAGCTAGCAGCTGAAAGTGATTCCATTTGGGTTACCACCTAACGCCTACCGATATCCGCAGTCCGGA
Source organism: Volvox carteri f. nagariensis (assembly GCF_000143455.1). Classification (NCBI taxonomy): domain Eukaryota; kingdom Viridiplantae; phylum Chlorophyta; class Chlorophyceae; order Chlamydomonadales; family Volvocaceae; genus Volvox; species Volvox carteri. Next base: position 779,962 of record NW_003307555.1, on the reverse strand, counting down.
TTTTGGTGGCGATTTGAGTGTTCGTGGGGATGTTGACTGTATACCGTCCTTACATTTTTACATTGTGGTTGGCGCCTGCTGGCGAGGCGGTTGGCTTCTTTTGTTGCTTGAAGTCGCGACATACGCCTGAATGTATGTTGCGTACGCGTGAATATGTCAGCCATTTATGATGTAAGAAACCCTGAGGCAACCGTACGGCTCCTAGGCAGCAGGTTGCTCATTCTGTCTAGTGGGTAGGCAAGCGAGCCGTGCCGTTTCCCATCCCTCAACAAATGATCTCCTGTGTTGAATAAGGACGTTCCTGGACGTTGGGTTTAATTCACGACGTTCCATGTAAGCTGGTTCTTGGATGATGCAAGTGCAAGTAGTGGCTTTGTCGTAGTTCCTGTCGTACTGTTACGTGCTGTTTGCCGTGGTCACAACCTGTTCTGGATATTCGCCGTGTTGTGACCTTAGCTTATCCTTTTGTCCGCCGGTGGTTTGAGCCTAAGTGTCACGGCCGGCGCTTGTCCAATATAGATAAGGTGTTCTTGGGCATTGGAGTTGGAGCGAGTAGGGTCAAGGCGATCAGCGGGCAGACCATGTGGGGGGGGGCCCACCAAGCGGATCAACGGGGCGGAGCAGGGAAGCTGTTCAAGGTAGTGAGTGGTGGCTTTCGCGGCATTATTGAACGCGAGCTGTTGGGCTGAAGTTTTGTTAGATTCGCTGCTGGTGGCATCGCGGCCGGGCGGTTCTAGTGTAATCACGATGTAACAGCAGTACCTAATTTTGCGTGCAGTCGAAAGTGTGCAACTCCATCGGCCATTTTGGAGACACTACTTTGAAATTGCATCACGAGGACCTCTTACCATGCTACGACCTTCCGCGGGGTGGAAGCTCATACCGGACGATGCGCACAGGTGGCGATCGGCAGAACGCAGCGAGCTGGATCCGAGAACGTACACGTTAGCATAGCCGGATGGTACATCGTCCGTATCGTGTTGCAAAGTAGCCATGCTTCACCCATATGTTTTCTAACCAAATGCTCCATGTGATGTCTGTCTCCTGCCCGTGGATTTGATCTGTGCGTGCGCACTTCAGGCGCCCCGTACATAACGGTATCGGGTTCCGCATCACCACATCGAAAAGAAATGCAGCGTGCTGTACGTGTGCGTGTTGACGCAACCAGGAGCTGCTCGGGGCGAGATGGAAATTAGGAAAGCGAGATCCTGTCACCATCGCGCGGGTTTAGTCGAGGGGATTGTCACCGAAACATGCAAGCCTTGCAGAATTTTTTCAAGCAGTCGTCTAGAAAATATATCAAGCTTTCCCAGGAAGTCATTAAATAATGCTCCTAGGGCGCTAGAGTCAGCAGGGTTTTACGCGTATACCAACTCGGACGTCCTCAATTCATTAGGTGTAGAGCTAGCATATATGGTCCCACTTCATGAATTGCAGTTTGTTAAAATATGCCACCAGTTTACTCCGAAATACTCCAAGAATAACAGACTCGAGTACGGCAATTCTCTGACGTTCGCAACAGGATTCCGCCTAGCAACACCACAGATATTCTTTCTATTTTTCAAGTCCTTGCCATCCTCTGTCGTGATAGGGATACCTATCTTACTTTGCCGGCGTCTGTCCGATTTCCCTGACGCCTTTGAACGAACTGTGCAACGCACGCAGGATAGTAGGCTCCTACCTACATTTGGCAGGAAGAGCCAGCGCTCTGGTATTTGTTTTCATCTTGATACCTTGGGGCTCAAACCGTTGCTGACCCGGCGACCGCTGGTGTAGAGTCTTTTGAAGCAATGACATCGTGAACGGTCTTGCTTCAAGCACAGCTTGACGTCACGCTGCTGGAATGTCAGGCCCCAGCACGCGAAACCCATACATTCGGTGGTACCAGCAAAACAAGACGCTGGTATGGGGTGCTGCAGCTGCTGCTGTTACCCTTTACGCTACGTATAAGGTGACAGCGAGCGCTGCCCCTTTGAAAGATGAAAAGGATGGCGTGGAGCGGCCGGCACGGAATCAGCAAAGCCAATTCTTGCGGCTGCGGAACATGATGAAGAACTATTCCACGGCGGCTTCAACAATTGCAGAGACTGCCGCACTTGTGTCGGGGGACCTGCAAGCGTTTCTGACCTCCGACTCATCGGAGTTGCCGCAGAGCCTTCGCCAGCTTAACAAGCTTTTCCAGGCATCAGAGCTGCAAGAAACAGTGTCGACTTTCACGGCTTCCGTTGTTCGTGGCGTGGCAAAGGCAACTGGTGGGCCCCAGTCTCCCAATGCCCCGCCGTTGGTGGACACCATCATCGAGGCCGTGTTGTCAGAACGCGGCCGGGGACTCATCGGTATGGCCGTTGGTGTCGCCATGCGGAACTCCACCACTGCGGTCTGCGAATTTATTGAGCGGCGTATGGAATCTGCGACATTGAGCTCGGGGTCCGTCTCCGGTCTGGGCGTGAAGGACATCCTTGACCTGCTGGCAAGCGACCAGGGCGAAAAGGTCCTCACCATGCTCCTCACGCACAGCATCCGCACGGCAGTCACCTCCTACGTGGACGCTACCGCCGGCTACAACCTGTACAACGACATGCTGGCTAGCCTGGTCAAGCAGGAGCATCGCGACGCGCTGACCGACCTGCTCAGCCGCATCTCCGCATCTTTCTGCAGAGAGGCCGTGCTGTCATACCGCCGCGCATCCGCAATGGGCGCTGCCTCCTTTAGCTTTCCCAGCGGCACCGCTGCCTCCGCCTCCACCTCAGCACCCTCCCACACCCCGGCCAATCACGCCTTCGCCTCCAAACACTCTGCAGCCAACGCAACCACGATTGCCATGGTTGCAAACGGTGGGTCATGCATGCATGGCAGCGCCACCTCCTCCTGCCCTCCTGGGCCCCCGGCAGAGCCCGGGGTACCCGCGGAGGCGTCCCGCGCGGTCTCTCTGCCCGCGGTCAAGTCCAACGGACACCTGCCAGTTGCACAGGCGAACTTGAGGTCGTCACAAAGCTCGCAACTGAATAAGCAGTACAGCCTCGGAAGCAGCAGCGGCTTTCTCGGCGGTGTGAGCAGCAATGCATTGGCTGCGGCTCTGGGGCGTGGCATGGTGGCGCAGGCGCCGCCGGCCTGGTTGCGGCAGGTAAGACTTGACGGGGATGCAAACGCACATGCACGGGTGTGCGTTTTTGGGACCGGGCCGGGTTGCGGAACGGGTGGCCGTGGCGTCGAGCCCATTGTCGTCTAAACTGGTTGCGGTCAAGAGCGTCCGTTTCCGCCCTCTTGCCGTTCTCAACATTCCTGTCGTCAATTTTCATCTTTCATTTCTTTTCCCGCGCACGCGCGGTTCACGGGAAGCAGCGGAAGATACATAGATCGTTGCAGGCATGCAACGTTTTCATTTCCTTTAGGAAAAATCCGCTAAATATGATTCCCGTGCGCAGTTTAGGGATTGGTGTGTAACCTTGACATCAGCTGTGTTGGGCCCTGCAATCTGATGTGCTGCGGCAACCTCCACGGGCTGTAGCTTTAGGGGCCCTGCGGTCGACAGACTGGCCATCAGTTGTGGACGCTGACTCGGTGGTCGCATGACTGGATGTGGTCGCTGTTAGATGTGGCCTCTACTGCCTTGGGGCTTCCCTCGCCCGCACACCGCTGGAGGCTTTTAGACAACCTACTTGAATTCTTACATATCTTCCCTCTCTCTCCTCCTTGGTGGGTGTTCCAGCAGTTTGGTACTTTGGCAGGTGACTCTTCTTGCTCTTTGCATACTTTTCCGCCCCGCAGGTGGTTGAGTTGGTAAGGGAGCGGGACGTCCGGAGCTTGGCGGTGGATATGGTCAAACACGCGAGCAGGGAGGCAACCCGCGGGGCCGTGGAGGGATTTCTGCAGGTGCGGCGTTATACCTTGGGTTTTGTGGAGGGCCAAACAGCAACAACGCCAAAGCACAAGCCGCAAAGGCGTCTTATCACAACCGTTTAGGTGGAGGTCTTGTGAATAGATGGGTTGATATTCTTTTGGGGGGAGATGCTGCTTTCATTGCGGTGCCTGGAGGGTAAGGATGTGGCGAGGTGAACGTTTTGACCGTCGTGCTGAGAACCGCTCTTGCTGCGCAGGGTACGGCGACGGGCGGCTCTGAGCAAGTTGGCAGCGGAGTGCTGGTGTTGCCGCCGAGCGCCGCGGGCTACAAGCTATTTGTGATGGCCACCCTCGCAGTCTCGCTCTGCACGTATGTCCTGTCGCCGCGGGTAATGCTGCTCTGAGGCGCGACCAAGATGTGTCGATCACTGAAATGAAGGAGGCTTGGTTGGCAATGGAGGTATAGCGACGGGGCTGGTTGACTCTTTTAAGGGATGCGGCTTAAGGAATGTCTTGGAATGCGAATGGTGATGCAGGTAACGGTGATGCAGTCACGGTAGTGAACATGGTGGAGCCTTCCACCACGTGCATTTACAAATGTAGCTCTTTATCTTCGCGTCGCTGCAAAGGAGGGATGTCGTTTGGGAGGGTGAACGGTCAGGAATGTTGGTTGGCGGGCCGAAACATCGAATCCTGGAGGTGAGGGGTATATCGGGGTCTTAGTGCTAGGATAGGTCCTCTGGACCGCCTCCGCAGCCTTCCTGGGATATGGGGGGGGGCCAGTGTGCTGGGAACTACTACGTGGTGCTGTTGCCTGAACTATAGTGTAAAATGATTGTTACGGATGGTTTTAAGTCCTTTTCATTACTGTCCTCCGTGCGAGGCCAGGCGCTATTCGCTCTGACAGCTGCCCCTTGGCACAGTGCTTGGATGCCCCATAGCGCTGCATCACGGGAAAGCGTGCACGGCTTGTAACAACAGGGGATCCGAATAATAGGAACCCTAAGTCTTCGATCTATGCAGTGGCGTCTTGCTTTGGCTTGCTTGATAGCAGCGGGACTTGTGTTTGTGGGCCAACAGAACGCGGACAACTCGTACTGTGGACTATATGGGTGGTAATGGTAGCGATGATTGTTTATTTTGTGGTGAACATGGCATCTCAAGTTCCGAATTTTGATGTTTTGAATCGGCTTGTCAACCGGTGGAGTAAGGATACGTGCTGCTGAACGTCCCACAAGGCTGTCTTGGGTTCTTCCTTTCACGTGGCCTTTGCCGTACAATGTGCGTTTTCCGTGTAGTTTAGTTGGTTTCATCGCTTCTGCGACCTTTGCGTTTTCAAGCTATTCCATGACGCCGCCGGAATGCGTTTTGTAACGCACCCGTCGGGTTGCTACGGGGTTGTCTCTGCTTTGTGCCGCGGCTTTTTGGCCACTGCGTAAGCTGACAATCGTTACCTTGGCGCTGTGCCGTGGGCCATGGTTCTCGTTTGGAATGTAGGGTCAAGGACAAGCACTGGTGTGAGGCTTTTGACGTTTCAAGAAAGGCTTTAAGGCTGGGTCATTTGCCTAGTAAAAGGCGATTCGACCTGGTTTAAAGTTTGGCGCGTTTTGATTGGATGCCTTTTATCGTACTCCGTGACCGTTTTCGGTTATGTCCGTGTTCCCTTTGACGTTTGGGTCTGCCGGGCCATTTTTGTACGACTTGTTGTGTTGTCGCTGCTTTTTCGTTACAGCTCCCATGTCCCTGTGTGAAAGCCAAAAGGATGCGAATGTGCTTTGCAAGTGTAGGCGATCAGGGTGCCATGGTTAGCTAGGGTACAGGGGTGTGATGTTACAAGCCAGGATGCTACTGTTTGCGTGACGCTTGTTTGCGGCCCTCCATGCTCGCCATATAATAGTATCATCTGGCCCGCTGGCTCTACTCTTCGTGAGTTTAGAGCCCACTGTAACAACCACACACAGTATCATCGATTTGCCCCTGAGCAGCCCCGTGGGTCTAGGTTTAAATTGAATGACCCACCGAAGATTTTGTGCGGAAGCATTTGTTCCGAACGCATTTGCCAAGCCCTTTAAGCAAAAACAACATCTCCGAAGGCGAAGCAATTGCGCCGTTGCAACAAAGGACGCGTGCCTGCGACAGGACGCTGTCTATGCCTGTTGGATGTGTTAAGCCCTTGCCAGGCATTGCCGGCAGTTTGCAATGTTAAGAGTGGATCCCGATCAGGTCGGTGCAACGCTCCAAGGAACATTGCAGACAGCAGGCGGCGATTAGGCATTTGTAACCACCGAAGTACGACGGGAACCGTAAATAACCGCCATTACAGACAGCCAGATGCACCGAACCTTAGATTTGACACAGCTCCTATGCCGCATAATTTATGCTGCCATCTGAGAAATATCTGCAGTGCAAATTGCATTGCCGCAGTGGCAATCGGGGCCATGATTGTTTTGTCGTTGACAACTGATTGTTCCTTAGCACGCCAACATGCCAAAGACACGGCTGTTTAGTTCTGCGACAGCATCATACCTAACGATGTCGACCCGTAAAATAGGGGAAAAAACTCTCCACTTACTTTTCTGGATGACGCCCGTAGACAATTTATTTAATATGCTACAGGCATGAATACCGTATGTTTTTCACAACAAAAACGTAATGAATTGCGAAACCAGGGCTGTCACGCTTTCGCCGCGCTGCCAACCTGCAAGTTCTGCAAGGCCTGCAAAAATGGAGGACGATTCCGAGGAGGAATTTCAAAACGCGTACGATCTTGAGGTCTTCAGCATATGGAGGCTATATGCTGACGTTTTGCCTGCGCGAGCCGAGGACAAGGTAAACCGACAAACGACCAGGCTGTACGCGGTTGCGAAACATTCGTCGAAAACGGACACACCTTGGCAGCTTTCAAAACCATCTTTGTTTCCATCTGTGGTCGCGTCGTGCAAGCACCATCTGCACCTACAAAAGCCGTGTGAGCCCGCTTGCATCGCACGGTTGCGTCGATGGTGTAGGTACCCCCCTTCCGGCGAAAAGGCCTCCTCTACCACCAGGGCTCCCATCACCTGATGCGCCATGAGTCGGTCAACGGACTCACCATTACAATTAAAGCCCTCCGAGCATTACAACCTTGGGCCGCTGGCGCTGCTACCGCAGCAGGCCCCGCTGCCGCCATGGCCGTTCCTCAAGACGCGGCGGGTGCGGGACCTTCTCGCCCCAGCGCAGCCATCAGCGACGGGCGCCTAGCCTTATCCCAAGACATGAGCTTGCCCTGGCGGTATGTGGCAGTGGTGCTGTGCGTGGAGCCATACGCCTACCCGGTAGGTGCGCCGAGCACCGGGCACACCTGTGTTGCACGTTTCTAGCTTTTTACCTCAGACAGGCACCGTTACACCAAATCATCAAAGCGAACAGCGGGATGTGTCATGTCTGGGCGTGTATCCTTGTGTCGGAGCGGGCGAAGGGCGAGAAAGTAAAGGGGCGGCTAAGGAAAACAGGTGGGTTCCAGTGAAGGCAGGTTTTCTACTTTTTGTCATCTCCTGTTACCTGAAAAACACCCCCAACGCTTCCCCATCTCACCGGCCCTTCCTGGGATGGGCATGCTTGTGTGCACTGGTCTGCCGGTGTGCGGCACGCCAACAGAATCGGTTGGTGCCGTACCCGGGATGTGCGCGGCTGCTGGCCATTCCGCCCTCGCCAGACGCGAACGGAGCCTTGCACACTGAGAGATCAGGACCGACAAGGCAATCTCAGCAGCAACAGCAGCAACAGCAGCAACAGGCGATGGGCGTCAGCGCAGCGGTGGCGGCGGAAGCGGCGGCAGTAGCCATGGCGACGGCGGGCTGGCGGCAGGCACCCTGTGACCGGCGGACGCGTTCCAAGGGGTCCATTGCCGGCGGCGCCGCTGGCAACGGCGCTGCCACTGCCGCAGCTGCCGGCGGCGATAGCAGGTGCGGCGGCGGCTGGCACCATGGCTGTGACAGCCGCGGTGGCGGTGGGGGTGGCGCGTGTTCCTTTCCCTTGAACTTGAGTGAGGAGGATCGCGAGGAGGCTCCCCAGCTGCGACTGCTGGTCATGTACTCGGGTAGGTGGATGGGTAGCTGGCCGGCTTGGTGCATAGCCTGCCTGGGAACTGGCGGCCTGACTAACTGCCTGGGCAACTGACTGGTCACACAGACTGGCCAACTGAATGCCTGGGCAACTGACTGGCCAACTGAATGCCTGACTAACTGCCTGGCCAACTGACTGCCTGACTAACTGCCTGGGCAACTGACTGGTCACACAGACTGGCCAACTGAATGCCTGACTAACTGCCTGGGCAACTGACTGGCCAACTGAATGCCTGACTAACTGCCTGGGCAACTGACTGGTTACACAGACTGGCCAACTGAATGCCTGGGCAACTGACTGGCCAACTGACTGCCTGACTAACTGCCTGGGCAACTGACTGGTCACACAGACTGGCCAACTGAATGCCTGACTAACTGCCTGGGCAAGTGACTGGCCAACTGACTGCCTGACTAACTGCCTGGGCAACTGACTGGTCACACAGACTGGCCAAGCTGAATGCCTGGGCAACCGACTGGCCAACTTACTGCCTGACTAACTGCCTGGGCAACTGACTGGCCAACTGACTGCCTGACTAACTGACTGGGCAACTGACTGGTCACACAGACACTGTACAATGTAACGACAGACGTGCGCGGATCCGAAGGGGTGCAATTGATTCGTCATGCCAGGGATGAGGAGGGAGAGGGAGGGCCGGAATTCAGTGCATAGACCAGCTAGAAGGCGTGAGAGGACCTCTTGGTGGTACAACCATGCAAGCATACATCTCCCCACCGCCTCCCATCATCTTCACACGCCCCCTCCCTTCCGTTCCCTCTCCTTATCCATATCCTTATCCGTTCCCTACGTTATCTTCCCGCGGACGGCCAGGAAGGCATGTTGCTTGTCTCATGATGGCGACGATGATGATAGCCGTAGTGATGATATAATTATGATGATCACGTTGATGATGACGATGATGACTTGTTGATAATATTAACAATTTCCTGTTGCGTTGTTTGTGTTGGTACGATGTAACCTGCAGAGGGGGTTTCGGAGCTGGCGGCTCGGCTGTGCCTACCCTCATGTCGCAAATTGGAGTCAGCCACTGGTACGGAGGTTCCTCGGGTGGTTAACCCTGGCGAGTATTCCACTGGGTGGCTCTCCCCCCCCTTCCCTTTCTCTCTCTCTCTCCCTCCCCTCCTTTCTCTCCCTCCCCTCCTCTCTCTCCCTGCCCCCTTCTCTCTCTCCACCCCTCTCTGTCATCTATGTGCCGATTTGTTGCCTGTTGCATGAACCCGTCTTCCTAAACGGCCTGTATGATCCCATCGCTTTGCACGTGAAGCTGTCCACGTGCCCGCCAGCTCCAGACTACCAGAGTCCTGCTGCTCAGGGTCCTTCGCTATAGGTGTCTGAGCCTAATCTGACTTTCCCAAGCCAATGAAAGAACGGCGGAAAAGCTAAGAGGAACTATTTCACACGGCCATTGCAGACGAGGGTCTGGGTCCCGCGTTCAGCGTCTTCCCGCTGTGCACTCCCCTCTGGGCGGCCGTCCTTGCGCCGGCGTGTACGGCAGCGGACGTGGCGGAGGTGCAGACCCATGGGTCACGGCGCCCCGGATGGACGCCGCCGGCTCATGGAGACCTGCGGTGGCCCACTACTTTGGGATCCGTACAAGGACTGCCGAGTACGACAGTGCGGCACGGCGGATCTCTGGCCTCGTCAGCGGCCTCCGCGGCGGCGGCAACGGCGGCGGCGGCGGTGCGGCGGGCAAGGAAAAGGGTGCACGGGTCGACGAGTTTGGCGCAGCCGGCAGCGGCAGCGGAGGCGGCGGCAGCGCCGCAGCCGCCGGCGGCCGGCGGAGGGGTTCATGACCGGAGGCCTGAACCAGCTGATGAGCCGTTCAGCTTCGTGCGTGTACGAATGGTACATTGCCAGATCAGGCACGAGTCTGTTTGGGAGTCACCTAACCCGGCCGTCCGGCCTGAAAGTGCGGGAGTGGAGATCCCAACGATTGCTTTAGATCCGTACGACAAGGCTGCTGGGCCGTTAGGAGCCGCGGCCGCCGGCACCAGCATGTCAGTGGATCTTGGCCTCCGGGGATGGACGCTCCGGAACCTGCTGGAGGCTCCACGTCAGCAAGTTGCCGTACTACCCGGCGCCAGGGTGGAGACGCTGGGTGAGGATGGCCTTGCAGCGGCGGCAGTATCGGCAGCGGCGAGCGGGGGCGGCGGCGGTGGTGGTGGGGTTGGTTGCGGGGATGGGCTTATGGCGGTGGCAGCGGCGAAGCGACGCTGCTGCCGGGCCGAGCATCTGCGGCGTCGCTGGCAGCGACGGCGACGACGGCTGCTCAAGGGGCCCATGGAGGACTTGGACGAGCAGATTTTTAAGGACGAGAAGCGACATGTGTTGTGGTCTTGGCACGCGCCGTACATATCTGGTGAGGATGAAGGTGAAGACGGTAACGGCGTTGGGGACGGCGGCGGTGACGGAGGCGACGCAACAGGTGACGCCGCTGACGGCAGCGGCGGTAAGAGGCTGCGGTGGGGCCGCCGGCTGTACGATGAAGCAGCGGATGACCTCCACTGTGAGATCTGCAAATCACCGTACACGTACGACAACCTGGCCTGTCTCATGGCGCACATTAGGTCGTGCCACAGTGAGTTGACGGCTATCTTGGAGTGCGATGCCAGGCCCGTGGAGGCCGCCGCCGTGAGAAGACTGGCGGCGGATGAGGACGTTGACGGCGACCTGTACGATGACAGTGCAGCGGCGCCGCGCGCGTGCATCCGCCTCATGTGCTCCCCTGATGCATCAGATTGGATGTCGCTACTGATGCCGCTTGACACCCCGTACGGAAATCGTCCCGACCGTACCATGCCGTACAGCTCCGTACGGTACCTCAAGACAGTCGAGGAGGATTGGGTGATGTACGATGGGCGCATTTTCGACACGACTAGCGACTATGTTGGAGAAGATGATCAGATGCTGGGAGGGCAAGGGGAGGCGCGGGAGGTGCTTCAAGACGATGGGGCCGCGGCAGGCGGTCACCTTGGTGGACAAACGGCGGTTGGGGTTGCCGGGGCAACCGCTGTTGCTACTGCTGCTGCTGCTGCTGCCGCTAGCAACGCCGAAGCTGGCGGTGCTGCAGCGGGGGATTGTCCCGCAGTGGCCGCAGTCCCTGAGGAGGTGCAGGAGCTACAGCCGGGGGCAGAGCAGCAGCAGCAACAGGTTGGTGAAATGGGGCCCCGCGGTAACCCTTCCGATTGGGCCCTATGCCGCCCCCGCAGCACCGGCGGAGACAGCGGCCGTATCATTGGCGGCGGTGGCACCACAGCTGGCGACGCTATCGTAATATCTGATGACAGCGACGACGACGACGACGAAGACGAGGACGGAGATGTGGTGGGTGCACGACTCGTGGGTGGGAGCAACGCAACCGTAATGGATGATGACGATGACGATAGTGATGGTGATGGAAGGGGCGACAAGGCGGACGCTAATGCTGGCGGCGCCGCGGCCGCCATGCCGGTAGTGTGCTTTGCTGCGACCCGCGAACACGTCGAACAGCAGGCCCCCGGTACCGCCGCCGCCGCTACTGCCGCCGCCGTCAGCCAGAGCCTCCCTGATGGGCCTTATGGCGCTTCGGGCGTTCGTCCAACCACAGATGACTCATCAGTGCCGCGAGTCCCAACCATGCTGCGAATTGAGCTACCGGCTCCAGCCCCCCTGGAGCCCTGGACCTTGTCCGCTGCCGCCAGAGGCGGTGCCGCTGTGGCCGACAGAGACGGAGGCGGAGGCGGCTGCCGTGCCGGTGCAGGCCGCCGGCGCAAAGCCTGGCATCCTCTGCGACTGATGCTTGTGAGCCACTTGGAGTGTGCGGCTGGGGCGGCAGCGGCGGCGGGGGAGGAGGAGCAGGAGGAGATCAACCTTGCGGACTCCCAGGGTGCTTGGCTGGAAGCCGAGGATGGCGATGTGTACGGCCGCAGCAGCGGCGGCGGAGGAGGAGGAGCAGGAGCAGGAGGCCGTGGCAACTGCCCCGGCGGCGTGGGCGGCAGTGGCAGTGGCAGTGGCAGTGGCAGTGGCAGTGGCGGGACCCAACAGCGATGTATTCAAGCCGGCAAGCGGGATGGCACCGGCCACGAGGCTGCCGTCGAAGCCGCCGGCGCAGCGGCCGCGCCGGAAGGCTTTGGGACCGAGTTCCCGTCTCGGCCCATTGCGATGGATGCAGATGCCATGGCAGCTGCAGCTACTGCTGCTGCTGCAGCCGAGCCCAAAGGTGCCACTGCTCCTCCACGGCGCGCACCTGCCGGGTGCCCGAGGCCGCCAAAGCCACCGTTACATCGCCTGCGAGAGGGCATGCCTGGAAGCAGCGGCGGTGTCGGCAGCGGCGATAACGACGTTGTCGGTAGCAAGCGCAGCCGCCCGGCTGCAACCGGCGTCGGCAATGCTGGGCGCCTCTGTCGCCGCGGTGGCGGCGGCGGCAGTGCAGCAACAGCCGCCGCCGCCGCCGCAGCAGCAGCAGCAGCAGCGGCCTGCTGCCGGCTCGTCCGAGTGACTAGCAGCCAGCAGTTGACCCGGCCAGGGCTGTGTCAGGACTTAGGGTTGGCCAGGGTGTTCGTACATTCCCGTAGCCTGATGCCCCTCAGCAAGGTGAGTCTTGGCGTGGCTGGATCAGCGGGAGATGGTGGCGTGTTGGTGCTGATGTTGGTGCCGGTGTATCGACGGCATTTGTTCCCGCCTTTGTCAGCGGGTTTGTCCTACAATTGTTGCGTTTCGTCTTTGTGGATTGATCTGTCCAGGAGGACGCCGTATGTATGTCCAGCAGCAATCGCTTCACCCGCTTCACCTGCACAATAGGCTCGCTAAAATAAATTAAAAAGGCTCTCATGTTAACTCCGCGTCCACAGTTTTCATAACTTTCCACACACACGCACATCGACACCGCAAATGCTGCTGTAGGAGGAGGTTGAGCGGAGGTTTGGGGCGGCAATGAAGAATACAGCGACGGCGGCGGCGGTGATGGCAGCGGACGGGGGGCCCTCGACCGCGGTGGCGGCGGCGGCGGCGGTGGCCGGGCCCACCACTCTGGAGGACACTGCCCAGGCCCAGGCCCAGCCTGCCCAAGTCGCTGTGGGAGTGACGGTGACTAGCGACTCCGACAGCGACACCGATGACGAGGAGTGGGAGGTGAGATGGATTCAACTGAGACGTCAGTCTTCCTGAGACTTCCGAGTCGGGCGACAAGGCATCGCCGAAAAGAGCGCGCGCGAGGGAGAGCGCGCCACTGTGAAGAAAGAACATTACTTTCTAAACTTTGCTAGGTGCCTTTTGCCGCCTTTTTGCGCCGTTTTGAGCCCTTTTGTTGATGTTGTTGATGTTGTTACAGGGTGGTTAAGCTTCACCAGTGGCCTCCTTCCCGAGGCAATTCCCTGCTCTCCCCTGTTAGAGGGGCACCCTGATCCATTCACCCCATCCGACTTCAGAGTGTACTCTTTGAGTTTGGCAACTCACCACCAGCATCCAATCAAATCTAGCGGATCAACGGCGCGTCAACTTAGTTCCGGGTCAGCTCTCAAGCTGCTTTCATCACGCCCTACACCGTCCACAAGACGGGGGGCCACCTCCCATTTCACCACCTCTCAAACATCCGAGAGGTTGTCAGGCGGATTTGAACCCGGATACTCCGGGCGCAGAAGTTATTGTTTGCTTTGATTCCTTTCGCTTCCTGACCTTGTTATCATTGGTTTGGCTTTTATATTCATATTTCAACTTATATACCCATTCGCTACTCTGCCTGTTTTGAGTTTAATTTGGTCCGTCCTTGATCGAACGAACCCACTCTGTTCAAATAAAGCGGACCGAGAGGGGTCACCTTGCTGGACTGGCGGCACCTCACAGCGTGGATTCGGGACTGCCGTGCAGCGCACCGCTATCTCCAAGTACGCGTCTGTGTCTGTGACCGGGGGGAAAGTATGGGAGGCTACCGTCGCTAGAGGAGGAAATCAGCGGGGCGGGGCATTCTTGGTGTGAGGGTTTTATTAACGTGGAAGATGCATGTGTGGGCATGCCTGTTAAAATCTCTGTTAGGCAGCCCACCTGCTATCAAATCATACCATCTCTACTCCGCGCTCCCGCATTCCCCTTCTCCTTTCCTTCCTCTTCTTCCTCTTTTCCAATTTCAACAGCATCGTCGCCTTTTTCTTCATCTATCTTTTATCTCCAGGCGAACAGCATTTCATGTTTTTGTGGAATCGCTTTGCCCGCCGGAACCCGCTCCACAGCGACCGTATCATGCCGGAAAGGTACGAATTGTACGAACAGGACGAGCAGGCAGAAATGGCAATGCTTGCTTTTTACAAGCATTTGGCAGGTGCAAAATCATCCTTCCTCCCTCGTCCTTTATATGAACCTTTTATGAACTGAGATGTGCGACGGAAATGCAGATGAGATGCCACACATACTTCTCACATGCACGTGTACGGCACCCCACCTTTGCTTTTAAGGGCCTCCCGGCCTTTTATCAATTACGTCAGAGTTTACAACTCAAGTCAGTTCCACACCACTTGCACACCGTGACCACCAGCGCATGACCACCACGATGGCAAAATGTTCCTAATGCCGGACGCTGGGCCTCGCGTCCACCTCCCTGGCCGGTGGTTGGGCCGTCTTAGGTAGTTGACCCATTGCGTCTCTTGCACCATAATTACCACCGTCATCATCATCGTCATCTTCCACATCATCATCATCTTCATCTTCATCTTCATCATCATCATTATTATCATCATCGTCGTATGATATTTCCTTCGTTCGGGCCGCAGGCTGTTGCAGTTTGTCAAAGGTTCCGAGGGAGCCGAGATTGCCGCATCACCCAACTTCCCCGACCTACGGCGGGCCCTGACAGCGCACCTACTTGTGATGCGGGAATTCGCGCTTGCTGGCCCCGAAACCATTATCAGGTGTGCGTGTTCTGGCGTTGTACGACATGCAAGCCTTATTTTTCCTCATATAAGCACGGGCTGTACCTGCTTTAACCTCTCTTTTCCAGTTTTCGACTTGGTGATCTTGTTGTTAGTTGGTGTTCCCTATTCTGTCCTTACCTTCCGTCACGCTCACCTCCCGCAGTTGCCTTGGGTGCCTGGATGAGCGACGTCAGGCCCATCTGGACACAATCGGTAGCGGGAAGGGGGTAGCAGAAAAGCGGGAAGCAGCATCAGTCGCAGCAGCAGCAGCAAGAGCAGCGGCGACTGGCAGCGCCGATATACGATAGCATACCAGGTCCGGAACGCATAAGTACTACTGCCGTTAATGTTTATGCTACGGGTGATTCTATTGCTGCTACGGCTGGTGCTTTCCTCTGTCGCGTGCGTCCAGCGGCGTGCAGGGCAGCTCGAAGGGGAGCTCGAAAACACCGAGAGACATTGCAGCGAAGCTGACGTTGGAGTTGAACGGATGTCATTGGGAGTTACTTAAGTTGAATATACATAAAGCTGAATAACGATAAGTTAAATTAATAAAAAAATACATTTCAGCGAAACAAAAAAACTATTCGTGAGAGCAGTCACGCACGGGGGGGCGGCTAGGGATGAGTGTTGGATGCGCCGTGGGGGATTGCAAGATATGTACGGCACAGAACCAAAGGGATGAATACAACATCAGTACAAAAGATTCTACATACGCACGGCTAAGGCTACTCACGGTATCGGGTGACATATGGCGAAGGCAGTCGAACCCCGCGGGAACCTGGCGATATGAGGCAGGATCCACACCACGGGATCGCGCAGGCAGACAGGCGATTACCTGACAACTGGCAGACCGGCGCTGCTACCAAAGATAAAGTCTCCAAATTACGGTATTCTACGTTTCCTCGGAACTTGGAACATTTGGTTGTTTTTCTTAGAGCGGCCCAGTTGCAAAGGCATCGCATCAGTTGAAGCACATAGTTAGGGTAGTTTTAGCGGTTTCTTTAGAGATTCGAATGCTACAGCGCAGGAGATAGTGACGGTTGGTACGGTGTCTGGGGTATACTGTACGGCTGTGGTTTGTACGGTTGCGAATTTGTGATAGCGCGTCGTATGCGTGTGTCACTGATGAGTGTTTACTTAAAGATTTTAACGTTAGGAACTAGCGTTTTTAGTTTTTCATATGCTTGTTTTATATGCCCCTCATTAATGCCATTACCGCTGTATCCATGTATATCTTGTCCTCGTACTATCCTCTTCCTTGGCGCGGGTGGGGTCGGCGCGCCAGGCTTGGCATGTTCGGATCAGGCAGAGTTTAAAACCTACCAGGTTTAAAGCCTACCACTCGGCGACTGGGAAACGTGGCACTGGAGAAGGGTGTGGGCGCGAGGGCACTGGATACAACTGGCAGTTATATGCTGGAGGGACGCCAACTTGATGTCACGGACTTGCAGCACACGAGCCGCAATCTCCCCACTTGTGGTGTCCGAAATTAAGTTCTGACTTAAGGGGGCTGATAAGGCCCCCGACGTGCATCATAAAATAGGCTTCGACTTCCCCCAGCGAATTACGATTGTAGAGATAGGCAAGTAGTTATTGCGAAGGAACTGCCGTGGTGCGTGGAAGTAGGGCGCATGCATGCACGTGCCGGACCACAGTACGGCAGGGGACGCCAAGCTCCTACTTGGGTCCCACAGCCGCATTGGTTCTTTAACTGCCGTTGTTTTGACTATTACCAAGAGGTTTGTCCCGCTGTGTCCTCTAGTTTCCCCCCACCCACAGAACAGCGCAATGAGACCTCTGACGGGCCCGGGCTTGTTACGGACGATCTATCTCGCCACCATCCCTGGTGCTCTAAGGCTAATTCTATAGCTTCGCGGCCCTTTGAAGTACCTGCCCTGATGGGTGAGCTGAAGCCAGCGCTCTTAACTTGGGGCTCTGGAGCTATGTTTCATTGGCTGGACCTGTCTGTTTCCCCTTGGTAACGTCGCTGTGCTGTGAAACGGACTTGCGGACCTGTTTAGTCATGATCTAGAAACCTAGCGCATTGCATGCATGTTGCGGAGGAATGGGAGCATCGTTGTGGATTCCGATCCTGATCTGTTTCCTTGGTACTGTGCATGTACTGCGGATGGACTGGAAAGGTGCCGTAGCCTGTACGGACGTGTACTGCGTGGACAAGAGAGACCGGGCTTTAGCGAGGACTTGATTGAGGGGAGGTTACCTGTGCATATATATGACGCCGTTTTACCCTCTTTGCAAAGGCTTAACGTGATTGGGTGTGATTGCGTGTACGCATTGAAACGGTTACGGGAACGGTTACGGACCTGGGCATGCACGAGTAGGGTCATCACAAGAACGTTTTGGAGTGGGGAGCATCAAGCCCTGAGCCAAAAGCCCGCCGGTATCGACATGCCGGCGTGACGTACACGACAGCCAATCGGAGCAAATGGGCAAATACGACTCTGCAACAGATGCATTTCTTAATTATGTTAGGCTGCGTGAACAGAGCTATCATAAGGAATGTATATACACCCAGGGGCCAGGAGCCCAGCTGCCCAGCGCGCGTCCCGAGGTGGTTAGCGGTTGCGAAGTCTACGGTGCCAAATCTTGATCCAAGAGGAGTGAAACCAAGTACTCCCGATACGCTCTTTCCTTGTAACATTTTAAGATTTTGTTTGCCCGCATATATTAGGCCTCGTGCAGAGGATAGGGCCGGCCTCAGAAAAATGCTCAACAGCTGTAAGTTGCAGTCCAGGAACGGCTCCAAGCCTATAGTTAAACAAGCGAGCTTTTTAACTCATGCAAACATACTGTTGAGATGTCATAGACAAGCTGCTTCTCGGCTCGGTCGCTGTGCATGCATACGAGCGAAGCTCGAGCAAGCAGAAGTCGCGACCCAGAAAACTAAAGATGAAGTAGTTGTGGAGCGCGTAAGCAGCACTGGGGGCAGTCGGAAGGCGTTTGCCAAGGTGTGACCGTCGATGATGGCCAACCGCAAGGAGCTCTGAGGCCTCAAGCAGCCCGTTGCCCTCGAAATGCCCTCCCGTAGGCTTTCACGGCAATATTGGGCCTCAAACTCGCAAAACCAGAGGACTTGGACCCGGAAACGCTGCTGAACCCGCCGTTCCCGCGGTACCAAGTCCCGGGCTCCGACTTGGCGGTGCAGAAGCTAAGGCCGTACTTCTTCAACCGCACGTACACCGATACAGACGTGAGAAAAGACTCATGTATTTACTCGTCCATTATTTCCTAGGTTTGATAAGGACCCCAGGGAACCCATTTTATCCCAGGCTGGCCTCATTACCGAAGAGTTCCGCGACTACGGCAGTGAAGATGATAAGAGCAGCAGTGATAACTAAGTAAACACGACCGCGTCGCGTGGGCCCCTCCTCATCCCATCGTCTCGTACAGGTTGGCTACCTCGCTTTTTTCGCAGCCATGCACCTTGTCGCAGTCATCGGTGGACCGTTGACCTTCAGTTGGGAGGCCCTGGAGGTTTGCTTGGCGGGGTGAGTAAACGACTACCTCCCTTTCGCTCCTCCTTCCTTCTACCAACCCATAGAACTATTACAACCTTACGGCGTCAACGCGACTGTCCGGCGACGCACATCTACCGCCTTGCTGCAAACACGTTGAAGCCTCCTCCTCGCGATGGTGGGTCATCATGATCCGAACAGTTTAAGACATCCCTTCGAACTGATGATCCAATCCGGCTGTCCTCTACCGCCGCAACCTACTACCTGGATTTATCATCCTCTACCGCCGTGCAGCTATGTGTTGACGGGCATGTTGGGCATCTCCGTCAGCTACCATCGGCAGCTGTCCCACAAGTCCTTCCGCTGTGTGAAGCCGCTGGAGTACTTCTTGGCCTATTGCGGAGCTCTGGCCTTTGAGGGCGACCCCGTGGAATGGGTGGGTGGTGTTGGATTGTGTCGGTGTGAACCGCTTAGGGGGATAAGCAGTGGAGGCCGTCTTTGCCTGGGGCCGCATTGTGCACAACAGTATGCAGGTATGTCATCTGTATGCAGGTATGTATATGCGTAACTGTTTGCGTGAACATGTGTGTGTGTGTGTTCACATGTATGTATGTACGTGTGTGTGTGAGTGCATCTCTGTATGCAAGTCGGCATGTATCTGCTATTAACGCCATTCTCCTTTACGTCGCGCTGTACCCAGCGTCCGGTTATGCTAGCCTTTTCCTCATTCCCTAAACACCCTCCCCCCGCAACCCTGTACCAATGTCGTACAGAGCAAGATGCATCGCTGGCACCACATGCACTCGGACACCACCGCGGACCGCCACTCACCCCGGGACGGTGTTTGGCACTCCCATATGGGTTGGCTCTTCGATGAAAGCCTCAACAGCACCAGGTATTTACATGTACATCGTTACGTAGGAACATACGTACACTCAGGCCTGGATGCCCCACTCCTTTTTCGACCCTGCCCCCCCCCGGCCCAATGCCTCTCCCACCCTCCGGCTCGTGTTGTCCCTCCCTGGAGCCGCCCCTCGACACTCTCCTTACACGCAACCCGCGAACGCGCACCGCAGGCGTGATGCCAATGGCAATATGAAGGACAGTCTGTCACCCCCCTGGTTTTACAAGGAGTCTCCTGAGTTCTACAGCTGGTTGAGGGCCACCTACATGTACCACCAGATCGGCCAGGCGGCATTCTTCTTCGCACTTGGCGGCGTGCCGTACTTGGTGTGGGGCTTCGTCATCCGGGTGTTGCTCACCATGTGCGTGCTGAAAAGGGGGGCGTTACGGGGAACGGGTGTACGGGGTTCGGGCGGTTTTGGTGGGGGCATTGTGGTAGGATGTGGCTACTACACACTACTACACACTACTACACACCACTACACACCACTATACACCACTACACACTACTACACACTACTACACACCACTACACACTACTACACACCACTACACACCACTACACACTACTACACGACACCTCCTTTCCCAGCTCTCCCTCCAACATGTAAATCACTCTACTACTAACCGTTCCTGGTGTCTTCCCCACTCCTCCCCCTCGGCTGGCGCTCGCCTCCTGCTGGCCTCCCCCCTCCTCCCGCAGGCACATGACCTGGCTGGTGAACAGCGCCGTGCACATCTGGGGCGAGCAGCGGTGGGTGCGAACCGTATGACGGGGTGGTATTCAATGTCCGGTGCTGTGAGGTGAAAGTCAGGACAGACCCATGAATCCATGTGGAGTTGGGGTATGCTATTTGACTGAAGGACGTTTTTTGGAACAGATGTTTGACATGCGCAGTCCTCCAAGCTCTTTTCCGCCTCCCCTTTCTCCGCAATCTCTCGCTCCCTTCCCCCGCCTTCAGCGTCATTGCGTTCCTCCATTCCTCCGGTATACTCCCCTGTGGTGTATATGTGTGTGTTTGTCTGTGTGTTTGTCTGTGTGTGTGTGTGTGTGTTAACCTTGGTGTGCTCCCCTGCATGTGCTCCCCAGGTACGTGTCCAATGACAACTCCCGGAACAACTGGATTGTGGGCCTGCTGGTCTTCGGCGACGGGTACGTACAATACATATCCGCCACGTGCTTTCCCTCCTCCTCCCACTCCCATGCATGAGCTGATCCTTAACCTTACAATGGCTTCTCCAACCAAGTAGGGGTTTCGGTGTAAAACTACGCATCATCTGCCAATGCCGTCAACACATCCCCAGGTGTGTTTACTGCCCTGAAGGTCACGCGGTGTTGTGTGGTGCGCTCCCGCATTGCCGTACTTCCTCGCTGCCGTACTCTCCGTCCTCAGGCATCACAACAACCACCACGCCTTCGAGTACTCCGCGGCGCACGGTCTGGAGTGGTGGGAGGTGAGCTACCATGCCTAAAACGCCCCGGCCAAAGGCTTAAGCAGCACTGACCCACGGGTCGCATCCACGGAGGACTGACCTCTACATCATTCCCAAAGCTCCCTGCCTCATGTGTTTCTGGTCTTCTTCGCATCAAAGGGTAGACGAGCGAAACCTGCTGCACCGCGTCGTGCTCACTTCGCCGTTCCCGCTTTTGGCTGTTACTGTGCTGTTACTGCGCTGTCGCCGGATATTGCTGTTACTGACCCTTTGCTGTTTCGTCGGTTTTCTCAACTGCGTGGTTCCCGTAGATCGATATGTCGTACTACTTCATCCGTGGTCTGGAGCTTTTGGGCCTTGCGTGGGATGTACGGCGCCCTAGTCCTAGCCAGCTGGTCGCTAAGCGCATTCCGCCCTCCCCAAGTGCCGGGGCGTCAAGGTGAAACACGGTGCATGAGAGGAGGGAGCGCGCTGCGGTCTTCCACCTATTCTTCAATCTGCTGGGGTCGCTGAGGTCGACCTCCTCCTAGGGCCCACCATTGTAGGGGTCGTCGGGGTGCTGCGGGCGGTGCATGGAGTATTAATTAAGGAGCTGGGCAGCCGTGAAGCGGAGGGGGTTGGGAAAGGAAGGAAGGGGGAGGGAAAGGGGGACAGAGAGGAGAGGAGAGGCGGCTAAGGGGATGGGAAGGCTTTCCCTGTGGGACCAGGGATGGGTCCGTCATGGATGGGTACGTCCATTTGGATGAATGCTTTGGGATTTGAGTGATGTGTGAGCAACTGTACGGAGCCGTTTTTGAGTACGGACGCGATGATGTGGGGCTGCGGACCCAGGGCACATCGGGAGGGGGAGCCGCCATCCGGGTGGTTGGTTGGTTGGTTGGGTGGGTGGGTGGTTGTTGAGAGGCCGAATGTCTGGGTCTCTCCGATATCTGAGTCCCAACCTGCACGCCTACACGGTGTCGGGTAATCGTGTAGGCGTGCAGGTCGGGGCGCTCCAACCCACATCTCCTCTCTCAACGCGGTGGTGCCGTTCCCTCGGCCGTTTGGCCGTTTGGTCCAACAGTCCGACGAGTCTGGTGGTGGTTCGTTTCGGTGTTGTAAATTGAGCTCCATCGAGGCGGAGCATGTTTTCTCCGTTGTCTGTGTTTGCAAATTGCGTAAGCTGAAATGTGAATTGTGCGCATGTGAAAACGAATGAAGGGAAGGATGAATATGGCATGAAAAAGGATGACGTCACGCAGACCAGAGGGGATCATCGGTGCGCTGTGGCGAGTGCAACGGCAAACGGTGGAGGGGCATCATCAGCATGGATTAAGCTCTTTCCCGTGCCGCAGTGTCATAAGAGTGGAAGGTCGTGTGGGGCCGGAGCTGTGATGCCGAATAAGATACGGCGCCAGGATGTGATGAAGATGTGCGGCGGCAGCTCGTGAATTTCATGAGTCGTGGTTTATCAAAAGTAAAACGTTTTTTGAGAGATCTTGCTGAGAGACCTCGTTTGCGTAGCGAGGACCTTGACTCGTTTGCGGAGCGAGGAGTGAGAATGCGAGTCGCATGATGATGGTTTCATCATTCCGTGGTCGTGGTGGCAGGATGGAGGCGTGAGGAGTCATAGAATGCACAGAAAGCTGCGAAAACGGATGGAGGGAGGGGTGGGGGGAAGTCGTGTCGACGTCTAGCTCACTTGCCAACCTGCGGTACGGACATGCAGAGGTGTTGTTATCCAGCTTTCTGTCAAAGAGGCCTCTTTTTGGGTTATGCGAAGCGTACACGACCTGGCGGTTCGTGTGTTAGTTTAGGCGAGTAAGGCTAGACCGAAGTTGTCGCTGTGGCACTTGGCCTGGAGTATTTTCCGATACTTTGACATGCACAGCGGCCCGGACATGCAATGATGTCCTACTTGGATTGCGCGCGTGGGCGCATACGGCGTAGGCCTGTATGGGTCCGAGGCTACAGGGTCCCCCCTGAGCTTAGAAGGGCGAACCCTAACACCATTTTACCGAGTTGCACCATTATTGCAGCTGATGTATGACTCCTTGAATTGTGCTCAAGAAAAAGGGACCAGCGTTATTGAAAGGTGCTTTAGATGGACAGGAGCAGGGGAGATGGGAGGCAGGGTGCATGGCACTTGGGAGGCTGGATTACCGTGGTGCTAGGCTTCCGGTGCTGCTGAAACTAAATAACACACTTGCCTCTTCGTTGAAGAGAACAAAGCCACTCAGCCACAGGCTGCACAGTGCACATGTTCTGTGTCGTACGACCATCGCGACATAGCCGTCCCTAGTATATGCGCTCTATTTGTCACAGTGTTCAAAAGCTATGCGGTTACGCGTGTTAGGTTGGCGCTAGCTGAGGCGGGGACGAACTGAAAACATGACCTTGAAAACGCAGACATTCTGACTGATACACTAGTATAAACCATGGTCGTTATTACCGAATATGACTCGGAAAAGTCACGCATTGAGGTGCGAACAGTTGGCAGATGAACTGTTGGAATAGCTGCGGCATCTGAAGCTCCAATTTTACTGCTTACAGGGCACAATACTTGCTGCTATAAACACACCGCTCGAACCAGCTGTCGCAGCTAGGAATGCGCTTGGCGGGGCTTTCCCAGCGGCAGGCTTTGAAGACAAAGTGGGGTTTATCCGCTGCTTGCACCTTCTCTATGTCCCCGTCAACGCCATGCTGATGAGGTTTTACGCTTGGGGTCGGTCTTGCGCAGGAGGATGGCACACTCAGCGTTCAGGGACTTGATGCTGCCCAGCGCCAAAGCCTGGAGGATGCGCTCTTTGAGCTCAACCTGTCTCTTGCCAGCCAAGCTGTCACGAAAGGGCTTCCGCTGATGCAGTATCTGCATCCAGACGCGACACATGACGGTATTACAACGGTGCCCAGGTGTGGATCTTAACGAACCGTGCACCTCACGGCTGGGTGCATGACTTCCCCACCGGGTAGAAAATCTAGGCAGGCAGGTAGGATAGCCTGTGACGGCCCCGATACGCGACCCCCTACATGCAGCGGCCGGGCTCAACTCACGCCCTGCCGTGCACCGCACATGTGATTAATGCGTATGCGGGACATCCTTCCGGTCAACTGGCGCTGCTTGCAATTGAGGGGGCTTAGTTAGTAGCAAAATGCAAACACGCTGGGCTTGGTGGTATGGCGCACGAGGCCTCAGCCCGCGCGACACAACACATTTCACATCGCCACATGCTACCCACGGCACACACCAAAGCAACCTGAGGCCACCCTAAGGGGAAGCGGGGCCCAGGCTGCAAAATCTGGAAGAGAGCTGCATCCAGGGGCGGGAGCTGCTCGGCTAGCACCAGCGGGCTCATGCACTCTGGGGCTACCTACCCCTAGGCCCCTAGGCCAGGGCGACGCGTGCGGTTTCGCTAGCTCCTGCCCTCTCCTGGGAAAAAGCAACCGCATTAGAATCGCCCATCCGGGTTTCGTTTCCATTTTTTTGCAAAAAGAATCCCTCCAAGACTCCAACAAGGACCACCCAAGGAGCCGCTTGCTGTCCTGAGCGCCATGTCCTGCCTGTCTTGCACATTGCAGAGCCAGCTTCGTAAACCCACCTTTCCATTTCCACGTGGTGATTTCCCGCTTTTTTACCTTTGGTGATAGGTTCCTGCAGGTATGTCTGGAGCTCGCGCGGCCGCTGCTGACGGAGCCGATCAAGGACGCAGAGAAGGCGGGTGGGCGAAGGCGGCTACTCGATTACGGTGAGAGAACGCCCTCGGAGTGGCGGCATGCACTGCGGAACGTACCAAACCTGTATAGTATGATCAGAACGCATAAGCCGGGCTGGACTAGGTTTGACTGTGCGATGGACTGGGCTGGGTTAGACTGGGTGCTATGGACTTTAGTGACACAGAGCCAACGGGACTGCAAAGGGGATGGCGTGAGAGGGGCCAACCCGCCCGCCCTCCCCAGCGCTGCGGAAACCCGCGAAGCCCTGGCTGTGCTTCAGAAGGAAGGGCACTAGGTTTGGATTCGACAGCTCTCCAATATGCCTTAAAACGGGTTCGTTTTGCCCCTTTCCCTGGTCTCCAGCCTAGGTTGCTGCCGGGGTAGGCCTTTCCCTGGTAGGCCCATCTGTGACATCTTTGGGTCTTGCTTGGATTCGGTCTGTTGGTATTCCTTCTTCGCTTAAATCAGAGGTGGAAAGGCCGCAAAGGCCGATATCGATCAGCATTGTTTTTTGACTCCCTTTTGCCCTGGCGTTAACCGGGCCGTAGCGCACAGTGCACCCTCCTGTCGAAATGTCGACCTCGCCAACTCATAAAGAGCTCTCGCCATGTCATGGAATCCTTCCCGCTGTCCCCCTTGGCTGCCGTGCACGGACGACTGGGTGACGGCGCCCTGGCGGCGGTGCACGTGTTTGACACGTGTGTGCATTTGGCTGTCGGCTTTGCGGTGGTTGGGCTTACGGCGGCTTGGTGGTGGCGTTGCGTTGCGTTGCGTTTTTCTCTTCGTGCAGAGGGCTGGGCTCGGCTGTTCGAGGGCCTCATGGAGGTTGGAACCATCGCCGACTGCGCCGATCTGTTTCGTCTGATGGAGGGTGGCGGCGGCGCCATGGCCACTGCCGCCAAGCGTGGCGACAACGGCGTCGAGCGCCCCGAGTCGGGTTCGAACCTGGAACTTGGCTGGTCGGCGGTGTTTTGCTCGGAGGATTTTCGGCGAGAGCAGGGCGCCAAGCTGGCGCTGCTACGCATGAGCAATATGCTGTTCCGGCGCCTGTCAAAGGTGAGTGGAGGGCTGAGAGGCAGCTGGGAGGCGACGGGGTGAGCAATACAATACATCGAGAGGGAAGAGATGAAAGCCTACGGGATGGGCCACGTGGGAGAGTGAACTGTGTATGAGGTGACATGGGAGCTGTGACGGAGAGCTGTTTCATGACATTATAAAACGCTTTTGGACGGATAAGTCACGTAGATGTGCACATAAGGAGTTAAAAAAAGTATCAACTCTAGATGTTCCAGGCAGTTACATGCTGCCAATTGGGTGGCCGTCTTGTGCTTATAATGGGCGAAATGCTGCTTGCGACGGAGGAGGAGGAGGAGGTGGAGGAAGAAGACGCCGGGATTTTTCCAGTAAAGCTCCGCCTTTAGCAGCACCGCCTTGAGCTCACGGCCCCGTGAGCTCACCCGCTCACCCGCGTCCCCGCCTGCATGTTGGGACCACATGCACAGGCGTACGACGTACGGCTCTGCGGCCGGCTTCTCATCTTCATCTCCCGGTGCTACGAACTGAACGACAAGAGCGGTCTGAACGTGGCGGTGAGTTGGGGCGCTGGTGGGGCGCTGGTGGCTGTTCCTTCTGCGGATTTACTGGTGCTGCTGGTGCTGCTGCTTGGGCCCTTGGAGCAATGGACGCTCGGATGCTAAAAGTGCTGGCATTAGTGCGAATGCTGCTCAACACCACCACCACCACCACCACCACCACCGCCGCCGTAACCACCAAGAAAGATATTTTTCATTTCATTCTTGTCATCAGCACGTGTACACGTTTTACGTAGTTCTGAGCTAGTATTTGCGGTCTGCCTCCTCGCTGACTTGCCCCCGTGGACGTTTCTTGTTGTTGTGGGCTTGTTGTGTGCACCCCAGGGCGCCCTCAACACGGGCCTCTCCCTGCCGGTGGACGAGGTGGAGCCCGGGGCGGTGGACAGCATCGGCGAGCAGATCGACCGGCGGCTATACGCGTGCTTCTGGGGGCTGCAAGCCATATTTCAGGTGTGGTGTACGTGTTCTTGCGAACTGAGGGAAGAGAACTCCGAGGTTGACAAACGAGCAGCTTGACGGAAGCAAGCAGTCCTGCGAAGTGGTAGAGTGTGTGTGTATGTATGCGAGAGGGGGGGAAGGAAGCAGTCTAGCAGAGCGTGTGTATATATACATATATATGTGTGTGTGTGCTGATGCATGCCGGGGATGGAGAGAAACAGATATATATGCTATAAAAGACGGGGTGGGTTGGATTAGGGTCAGCGTCCTAGGCGCATGGGGGTTGGGGGGGAAGGGGGAAATCAAGCGGAGAGGGGAGGAGGTTTGTGAAGTTAAGAAGTGCTTGGAGGGAAAGGGTTATGCATGGCAGTATGGTGATGGCGCAAAATCGGGGTTTCCCTTTCTCGACCCCCGGACATGCCCCCGGGTCTGTACGGCCGCACCCGTACCCCACAGAACCCCTCACAGGTCCTCCAACCTGTAGTGTACGGCAAGGTCATGGCGGACATGTCGTTGGTGCTAGACGAGTTTGCCGCCATCAAAACCCCAGTGGCGGCGACAGGCCCATGGGTCGCGGCACGCCACAGCCATCATAACGGTCAGCATCGGGGTGCTGGCGATGGGACCGATGCGATGGAGGTGGAGGAAGGAGGAGGACCTGCCACAGGCGGAGATGAAGGTGGCGGCGGCGTGGGT
Organism: Volvox carteri f. nagariensis; assembly: GCF_000143455.1. Lineage (NCBI taxonomy): Eukaryota > Viridiplantae > Chlorophyta > Chlorophyceae > Chlamydomonadales > Volvocaceae > Volvox > Volvox carteri. The sequence goes on along the minus strand of NW_003307555.1, from coordinate 752,884 downwards.
ACACGATACCTGACCAGCAGCAAGCTATTTGGGCTACAAGTTCGTGACTGCACCTTCAGGTATGTCGTTACAGGGTGGTTAAGCTTCACCAGCGGCCCCCTCAGGTATGTATGTCCTTAGGGCCGCGGCGGATGCGATGTGGTGTGGGAAGGTTGTGGAGGCGAATGCGGGCTTGAGTGGAGGCGCGTGGTTAGTGAAGCAACATGAACTGGATGAAACTGGAGGTGGTGGGTTCAGTGGCCTTTGCAGCCAGACCTTCTTATACAGACGGGTAGGCGGGTGTTGGCAGCTATTCCCTCTTCCTCTTCTCTTCCACGTTCCCTCTTCTCATGTGTCACGCCCAAAGCATGCAATGCTTCCCGCACGTTCCTGCCCCATCTGCCGTGCCGTACTGTGTCCTGCAGGCGGCACTTCCTACTGCAGTGCCTGGCGCTGTTGCAGTACATCGAGCAGCCCAGCAAGGCGGACAAGTCTGCCATTGGACAGCGACCCGAGGGCTTGGAGGCCATGAGGACGAAGGCGAGTGAACGGACATGCGGAAAATTGAGTATGAGGACATTAGGTTGGAGGCGATGCCAACATCACAGGTCTGCTTTTATTTTGGGTTAATGGCATAGGCGCCGTTAGTGTTTTAGCCCTTCCCTTGGACGGAGAAGGCCAAAGTCCCCCTCTCGAACCCGTCTGTCAGCAGATTTTCGCTGCGCTTTCGGATACCAAGGAGAACGGTCCTGAGTTTGCGGCGGCGGTGCGCAGCGTGCTGAAACATGAAGCCCACTGGGTGGCTTGGAAGCACGGGACGCAGCCGCCGGCGTCTCAAGGGCCCGCGGCGGCGGCGGCAGCGTCGCCATCAGCCCCGCCAGCGGCGGCGGCGACCGTCGCCGCCGTTAGTGCTGCGGCGACGGAGCTGTGCCGGGACTTCACTCGGCCATCGGCGCCGCCAACCCGGGAAATCACCTCCACCTCCCACAGGGTGCGTACGACACACCTCCAACAAAGCTTAGCAAACACGAGTTGTATGTACTCTGACACGCGGATGAAGCTGAATGACTTGCTTGACGGCTTCCCTGCGGCTACGATGTAATGGAGTGTGCATTACGAACCGCCTTACAGGCCGTCTTACAGGCCGTTAGATAAGACATGTTAGGGCTTATGTTAAGTTTTCGGCGTGTAAGACCTTCTCCCAACACGTGAAATACTCTTGGGACTATCTTTAGCTCGTCAAAAGGGGGTTGTCCGAGCATAGTTAGCGAAAGCTGTCGCCTGCCGGCGAAGTACACCTTTCAGACGAAGCATACAAACCCATCGTGTGTGTAAAAGGGGAGAAACTACGCGTACGGTTCGTGTGTGCACCATAAATATTGTGCCATACCCTACCCTGCCAGTCCACAGCCCCCGTGCCTAGGACTGCTCGTTAACGCTGCTTGCCTACGTATCCGGTTCACAGGACACGGCTAGCGGGGCACAAGCGCCCAAGCGGAAGCGCGGTACGAGTGGCGGCCGTGCTGGAGGCGGCGCCGCAGCGGCCACCGGCGGTGGCCGCTTTGCAGTATCCCGTGGCGTGATGGGCCTTGCAGATCCGTTGGCGGGGTTGAAGGTTTCGGAGCGCCGTACACGGGCGAGGAACCTAGTGGGCGAGGAGGAGATTGTGCCCATGCTGCCGACACCTCCGGTGAATGGGGGTTTTGGAGGTTTCTGTAGAGTGCGTGCGTGGGCTGGGTCCGGACTGTTTGGTTGCCCTGCTTGCTTGGTCAGTACATAATGTTGTTGCACTTGTCCTCCTATTTTATATTTTTGTGATGCGCGATCCTCTGCTAGTGTCCTTTATCAGCAAGCAGAAGGAAACCCCGCGAACAACACCCTATTGGCTCTTGTATCGATTACTGTTTTACAGATATAAGGGATCTGCCCACCCTCGACAGTGTCGAATACATGTATACACGCACACAATATGTGTATATATCTTACATATCTTACATATGTAATCTTATATATGTGTGTGCGTGTGTGATTTAGTACGTTTCCCCCTTTATCTTCGTGCGCTCTGGCCGTCTGTCTCCCCTCCCTTGTAGCGCGTTATTCACTTTTTTCTTTCCCATCTCCCCCATTTCCGTTCGTGGTGGTTCGTCTTCCCCCCATTTCCGTTCCGTTCCCTTTCCCTCCCAGGAGCTGCTGAGCCCTATCCTTGAAGATCTGGATCCAGACAACGACGTGGAGTCTCAGTATCGCCGAGTACGGGAGGCTGTGTTCGCATGGAAGCGGATGCGGACTTTGGCCAGGAACTATCTTGAGGTGAGGTTGAGGTTGATACAGCTCCTACCGGTGCGGTGCTATTTTGGTGTGTTGGGGAGGGAAATGTGTGCCAAAGCCTTACACGCCACGCCAACCAACCAACCAGCTCAACAACACACCTTAAATCCTCGTTCATAACCTTCTACAATATCCACACCTTCTCGATTTTCATCTTTCCATGTCAAATATAAGATATTTATATCATGTTCCGAATTCTCATCTTGAGTGAAAATGAAACCGATGAAAAACTTCTATTGCAGTTTTTCAAGAAGGGCGACGACCTGGAGGAGTCCGTGTTGGAGATGAACCCCGACCTCAAGACCAAGATAGCGGCACGGAAGGCCGAGCGTGAGGCGGAGCTGGCGGCCGCGGCCGCGGCAGAGGCCACGGAGGCTGGGGAGGTGCTGCCGGATGCCGCAACCGATGGAGCCGCCAACGATCCTAACAAGCCCGAAGAGGGAGAGGCGTTGGCTAGCCCGCCGACCAAGTAGCTGAGCCACGAATCTCTCTCTCAAAACTTTTCCTCCTCCGGTGGGCGTGCGTGCAGGCGCACGCTCCGTCCTCTCGACACGCCTAGTCATACGAATGGAGAAACCTTAGGGTACGCTGGGACCAGCGTTACTCGTTGTTTGTCTCGTTTACTTCCTGCAGTGCACTGCCGGACAGTTAAATGATTAAAATTACTCTGACCGCATCACCGGTGCTGTCTGGCAGACATAACCCCAGACTGAGCAGCAGCTGTTGAGAAGCGGTCTCGCGCATTCAGAGGGTGCTCTCGAAAGCCCTGTTGGCTCGACCTATATGTGACTATGTTGAACTCCTGCGCCGCTTCCGTGTTTATGTGATGTGGTTGCTGCGGGACCAGGTGTCTGCCCCGAACTGCCAATTCGTTGTGAGGGAGTTGGACGGGTGTACGGTGTCAGGACTGACAAATGCGCACTTGCGACCAAGGAGGGAATCCATGTATATCTCGTAATCTTTGAAACATCATCTCACCTTGCAGGCCATGTAGCCGAGGGCCAATCACGCTGCTCTCGTAGAAAAACACACCAAAACACACAATTAGGCAGCGGCACAACATGATGTTTCCTACCATGCACAAGTGATAAGACATGCGGCGGCAATATCTTACCAGACAACCTAAAAAGGTGACGTCGACATGTCATTTAGGTCATCCCCCAAATCATATCTTTGTCCGATACTACCTCGCCGTCACTCACAGCCAAGCCTCCACCATCAGACTCAGGTGTAGCAGTCGACGTCTTACACATGCACCCTTTCACTATGCATCCACAGGCAAAAAGCACAGCGCTTCTATCTGGTTGACCTCATTAAGCCATATAACCTGTTTAGGCCACCGGAAATAACGCCCTTACATTCAAGGTGGGGCGGAGCAGGCACCAAACCAGGGCAATAGGGAACTGCTCCCGCCGCCGCCACTTGCCGCCATTCTCCAGCGATTTAGGGTGGATAGATGGATGGGACTCCGGATGCAGCGACTAATCGTATCCAGGGGTCCTTCAGAAGCCTTTCCGTACATCACAGGTAGGACTTTCCGTACATCACAGGTAGGACTTTCCGTACATCACAGGTAGGACTTTCCGTACATTACAGGTATGAAGACTGGCCACCCCGAACTGTCCTGCAACCCGATCGCTTCTCTTTCTGTTCTCCTCCGCAATCACGTTGGGTGGCGTCGAAAAATAGGGGGGTCCTTGTGAAGCAGCTGCCCGCGTTTCCAAAGCACGTATGGTGTTGGATTGTAAGGTGCCCAAGTACGTTTGCGAGGAAGAGAATGTGGCCAGGCTGGAGAGGAAAGTGCAGTGGCATATTGGGATGTGAGATTAGCGTAAGCGAGTTACAGGGCGTTTGGTGCACGGGCGAATTTACGTGCATACCTTTCACCGTAGCATCAGTCCTCAGTTCACTATTTGGAACGAGCATCAGCATAGGTCCAAGCCCTCTCGCTTGGAGGGATATGCAAACAAACATCCTGATAGGGGTAAACTCGCACACTACCGAGCATTCAACCGAGCACATGCATGCTTAGTTGAATGGTGAGATGCACCCCCCCTTCATTTCGTGCTCGGCAAGCCTGCCACCGCGTACCGGATATGTTGGCGATGTTACAGAGACGCTGCACCTTGGTTTCTGTGCGCAATGCGTACGCTGCTCGACCCCTACGTGCCCAACTACACGTGCCCAACTGAAGACATTCCCGGTGGTTGTGCAGCAGCTCTTGAGGCTGTTGCTGGCTGAAATCCATCCTGAGCTGTTGCAACACGGCTAACGCGGGCACGTCCCTATGCACAGCAAATAGCTGTTCCAAGCCAACAGCGGCGTCCATGTCACCGACAAGGCTCTAAACGTCTTATCTGTTCTTATGTTTAATTAAGTTTATGTATGTTATACTTTGCGCAACTTTGTAATTTGACTTTACCCTGAACAAGGTGCTGTATACGTTGCACTACCAAAAACGCGACCGTTTGCTTGCACACAACTGCTTCTTCGCCAGCGCTTCATCTTCCGCGGCAGTTTCACGAGCCCAGAGTTGCAAGCTACGACGTTGGCTTTCGGTGCTTTTAGTTACTGCAAAGCATCCACGCAATAGTCCAGCCTGCATGCCGCGTGCGGCTATGGCCAACATGCCCACCTGCGCAACGCGCTGGCGCACCTCGGCCTTTTCGCCAAAAAAATTATATACACTTGTACACGCGCAATTTGTGAATCGCAAGCGCGCACCTGCGCGGTGAAATTCGCTCCTGGCTTTTGGGGCGACATGTACGGAGTCTTTATTCGCGAAGTACGACCGGACACATTTGTGCGAGGGGCTGCTTAAGGATCTGATTTTCTTCAGTTTCAGTATACCAATTGTAATGGCAAAACAGAAAACAAGGAATCAACCACGTTAACGCTGGGTTTTTGTTGCGTGTGTGCTACATGGTTGGGGGTGCGTGACCCCATACCTGTAAAACTACCCATACGAGCCCCCTGAGTAGAGCCCCTGCCCCCGGTGGTGTTTTCTTTTTGTTCTTGTTTTGGTGGTCAAGAGGGACGAGAGCGCGCGAATAGGCAGGCCAGGCAAAGTGGCGCCTTTCGTGCGGCTCTCGCATAGTTCGGTTAGCAGTCTTTTGCGCCGCTGTGTCGCCTAGCCAGGGACTAGGAGAGCGTCCCGGTTGGCGTGAGTGAGGGAATGAGGCGCGCGCGGAGGAACAGACGGACGTAAAGCCGCGCGCCCATCCCTGCGCTGTGTTTCGGCCCGGTCAGGGCCCCCGGTGCTCGTCCTTTATCGGGCGAGCCGCCCACAGTGTAACACCCCATCAACAATACTAGGAACTCGCAACAATGATGTAATTGTGTTGAGAAACATAAAAAGGAGTGTGCTTCCCAGCATCGTCTCATGACAATGCTGATCAGCATTCACGGGTGAATGCTGATCAGCATTCACGGGTGGAGTACGTCATAGATTCGCCACGATTGTGATTCACGGCTTAGATGCACATTTTTGCAGGAGCCGGTTTTTATTTCTTCCCAAAGACTCCTTACAATTTTGGCACTGCATCAGTTCTTATGTAGAAGAGCCTAGGGCTCCGAATAGGCTTCACTGACCTCAGGTACCTTACGAATCGAAATATGAGGCTTTAAGAAATTTTAATATGTTTTGGAGGTTGTGAGTACTGGCGGGGTAGGTGGCAATATTTAAGCAGCAGTAGGCACCATGGCAGGCAGTTGCTCGCCAGCCGTGGAGCTCCTCCGCGTTTTCGCCGAGATCAAACCAATTTATCAAGATGTACTCCACGATATGGGAGACTCGGAGGAGTGCCTAATTGATGGCGAGTCAGTGTTTATGGAAGCGCTTATAGACCTGAGGTGCCCTGCGGCCTTCTCAGGCATGCCGCTGCAATAAGTCTACAGTATCGAAAAGCTTCTTTTAAAATTATATGAGCATGGTGGACGCTTCCGCATTGTATTCTTCAGCGACTATGGCTTGATTTGGCGCGCTCTGCCCGAGGTAATGTAAAATCTTGCGCTGTCTGACACGACAGAGCAAATAGGGGGGTCCTTGTGAAGCACAGTGTACGGGCCGAAACCTTACTGCCAATGCCAAAATAGTTTCCGTTTTTTGGACCCTTCTGCGAAACCTGCCGGAACCTGCCGGAACCTGCCGAAACCCTGTAAATGCTGTATTTTATGACGTCCATGGTATGCAAACGTTGTTCGTGGGCCCTATGTGCCTTTGCGCCTCATGGGACCTGCTCATGTGTGTCCGAAGGCACTCCGGGGGCACTTTTGCGCGATATGGACGCGCATCTCCTGAAGGCGCCCTTGCTTGGACTCGGTCCGGCAGTACTTGCAGATGATAGTCCAGTTCTTACATTTTGCATTATATTTTTTCTTCTCAAAGTGAGCCCAAACGGTCTGATCAGCGGTCCTTCCGCCCTTGTTTTTGACCGAATCTGTGTCTGCACTGACAACGGAAGTTGTCTGAGACATTGATAAGATAAACTCAACATTCGCAGAGTTTCGCAGCCTTGCACAACGCGCCTACACTTTGAAACTATTCAAAGTAGGTTCCGCCGTACGGCGCTAGCCGAAAGGGGCCGAAACTAGTTTCGGCATTTCCGCAGAACCAGGACCTCTTCGCCGGAATCACGGAAACTAGTTTCGGCAGGTTTCCGTTTCGGCAGGTTTCCGTTTCGGCCCGAACACTGGTGAAGCAGCTGCCCGCGTTTCCAAAGCACGTATGGTGTTGGATTGTAAGGTGCCCAAGTACGTTTGCGAGGAAGAGAATGTGGCCAGGCTGGAGAGGAAAGTGCAGTGGCATATTGGAATGTGAGATTAGCGTAAGCGAGTTACAGGGCGTTTGGCGCACGGGCGAATTTACGTAGCATCAGTCCTCAGTTCACGTCTTGGAACGAACATCAGCATAGGTCCAAGCCCTCTCGCTTGGAGGGATATGCAAACAAACATCCTGATAGGGGTAAACTCGCACGCTATATGCATGCTTAGTTGAATGGTGAGATGCGACCCCCCCTTCATTTCGTGCTCGGCAAGCCTGCCACCGCGTACCGGATATGTTGGCGATGTTACAGAGACGCTGCACCTTGGTTTCTGTGCGCAATGCGACCCCGCCGACCAAAACTACACGTGCCCAACTGAAGACATTCCCGGTGGTTGTGCAGCAGCTCTTGAGGCTGTTGCTGGCTGAAATCCATCCTGAGCTGTTGCAACACGGCTAACGCGGGCACGTCCCTATGCACAGCAAATAGCTGTTCCAAGCCAACAGCGGCGTCCATGTCACCGACAAGGCTCTAAACGTCTTATCTGTTCTTATGTTTAATTAAGTTTATGTATGTTATACTTTGCGCAACTTTGTAATTTGACTTTACTCTGAAAAAGGTGCTGTATATGTTGCACTACCGAATCCGCGCCCGTTTGCTTGCGCAAACTGCCGCTTCGCCAAACGCTTCCTCTTCCCGCGGTCGTTTCAAGCGCCCAGTCTTGCAAGCTACGTTGTTTGCTTTCTGTGCTTTAAATTACAGCAAAGCAGGCATCCCATTGTCCGGGCTGCATGCCGCGTGCGCCTGTGGCCAGCATGCCTTCCTGCGCACCGCGCTGACGCACCGCGGCCTTTCTTCTAAGACAAGTTGGGTGTCGGCTTCGAGGAAGCCGGAAAAAGGGCGGGGCCACTCTGCATCCGTACAGGCCGGTAGCAAGGGTGGCAAGTGTGACAATTGATGGGTAGTGTCAACGCGGTGGGAGATGTGCTTTGTTGCAGCAGTGCTGATGGTGTGAGAGCTAAGCTTGCATTGGCGGAATCGTCAGCACCGCCTGCGGGCTCCACACGAATCACATCCATTCCGGGTGCATGCCGCATGGACAGTGCGGCAGACCGCAAGTCGGAATGCCCATGCGGGCAAATGGTAACGAAAGCTGGGTGAATTTCGGTGCTGTCTGTGATGTTTATCCCCGAAGCGCCAGCGGCCTCAGCAATCCGCCCCACAGCCGCGGGCTTCATCGGGGCACACTGCAAGTCTCAGGAGGCCCCGTGCATTGGCCAAAGTAAATGTACAAACAAGCAGCTTGTGTATTTCATAGAAAAATGAAAGCAAATTATGTTGGCCTGCTGGTGGCAAGTCGGATTTTGCCCATGCCGGCAAATGGTAACACAAGCTGGGTGTTCGAGTTATCATATGCCGTCATCTCAGAATTCCATTGTGAGATACACGGCAGCTTTCGGGATGAAATTTAGCGCGAGAGGCGTTGATGTGACTTTTGAGGTCGGTGAATGGAGGCAGCTAAACTTGTTTGTGCTCATACGGTCTTTGTTAGCTACATGCAAGATACCTTGCAATAGAGAATGCTGTATAGTACCTATAACGCGTTTCAGCCGGGTGAAATATTCTGTTTGGTCCGTTACACACTCAAGGCCTGGGAGTTCGAGTTATCATACGCCGTCATCTAAGAATTCAAATATGAGATACGCGGTACCTTTTGAGATGAAATTTAGCGCGAGAGGCGTTGATGTGACTTTGGCCTCGGTCAATTGAGGCAGCCAAACTTGTTTGTGCTCATACGATTTTTGTTGGCTACATGCGAGATACCTTGCAATAGAGAATGCTGTATAGTACCTATAACGCGTTTCAGCCGGGCGAGATATTATGTTTGGTCCGTTACACACACACACACACACACACACACACACACACACACACACACACACACACATGGGCAATCCTACAGGTCGGGGCCCCCCTGGGCGCTTCGCGCTGGGGCCCCGCCCAAAAATTTATATACACTTGTACACGCGCATTTTGCGAATCGCACGCGCGCATCCGCGCGTTAAAATTCGGGACTGTCTTTGGGCCATTTTGTACGGTCTGTTTATTCGGCAGAGTACGACCCCTCACATTTCTGCGAGGGGCTGCTTAAATAGGGGGGTCCTTGTGAAGCAGCTGCTCGCGTTTCCAAAGCACGTATGGTGTTGGATTGTAAGGTGCCCAAGTACGTTTGCGAGGAAGAGAATGTGGCCAGGCTGGAGAGGAAAGTGCAGTGGCATATTGGAATGTGAGATTAGCGTAAGCGAGTTACAGGGCGTTTGGCGCACGGGCGAATTTACGTAGCATCAGTCCTCAGTTCACGTCTTGGAACGAACATCAGCATAGGTCCAAGCCCTCTCGCTTGGAGGGATATGCAAACAAACATCCTGATAGGGGTAAACTCGCACGCTATATGCATGCTTAGTTGAATGGTGAGATGCGACCCCCCCTTCATTTCGTGCTCGGCAAGCCTGCCACCGCGTACCGGATATGTTGGCGATGTTACAGAGACGCTGCACCTTGGTTTCTGTGCGCAATGCGACCCCGCCGACCAAAACTACACGTGCCCAACTGAAGACATTCCCGGTGGTTGTGCAGCAGCTCTTGAGGCTGTTGCTGGCTGAAATCCATCCTGAGCTGTTGCAACACGGCTAACGCGGGCACGTCCCTATGCACAGCAAATAGCTGTTCCAAGCCAACAGCGGCGTCCATGTCACCGACAAGGCTCTAAACGTCTTATCTGTTCTTATGTTTAATTAAGTTTATGTATGTTATACTTTGCGCAACTTTGTAATTTGACTTTACTCTGAAAAAGGTGCTGTATATGTTGCACTACCGAATCCGCGCCCGTTTGCTTGCGCAAACTGCCGCTTCGCCAAACGCTTCCTCTTCCCGCGGTCGTTTCAAGCGCCCAGTCTTGCAAGCTACGTTGTTTGCTTTCTGTGCTTTAAATTACAGCAAAGCAGGCATCCCATTGTCCGGGCTGCATGCCGCGTGCGCCTGTGGCCAGCATGCCTTCCTGCGCACCGCGCTGACGCACCGCGGCCTTTCTTCTAAGACAAGTTGGGTGTCGGCTTCGAGGAAGCCGGAAAAAGGGCGGGCCACTCTGCATCCGTA
>NW_003307555.1:723714-724608 GCF_000143455.1 Volvox carteri f. nagariensis | reverse complement strand
ACTTCTGGAGTGAAGTGAGCCGAGCTCCCAACTACATCTGCCCCCAAGCCCAGCAGGAGGTGCTAAACTCCCTGGCGGCCGCCAACATCTCGCTACCCGCAGAGGCAGATGAACAGCTGGGATCCAGAACCATCACGGCCACCGAGTTACGAAAGGCTCTTAAGAAAAGCCAGCCTGGCAAGGCCCCGGGTTGGGACGGCATCCCAGCCGACATCTACAGGAAATTCTGGTCGGCCATTGGCACCACCATGGCTGGCCTGCTCACCGCCATAGGCTTGACGGGGCAGGTGCCGAAGGGCTTCTTGGAGGGGGTACTGACGGTGATCTACAAAAAAGGCGACCCCAAACTCCCTGGCAACTACCGTCCTATCACCCTGCTTTGTTCGGACTACCGACTGCTCACCAAAGTGCTGGCAAACCGCCTAGGCCCTGCCCTTGGCCAAGTCATAACCCCCGAGCAATCAGCCTTCCTACCTAGGCGCCTCATTGGAGCTAGTGTGCTATTCCTGCGTCACCTGTCACACCTCCTTCGCAAGCAGAACCGCCGGGGGCTCCTGGCATTCCTGGACTTCGCCAAGGCCTATGACACGGTGGATCGTGGGTTCCTCCTGGCAGCAATGGAGACCATGGGTGCAGGGCCACAGCTCTGCGCCTGGGTACGGCTGCTGCTGAGCGAAACGCGAGCCAGAGCGATGGTGAATGGCTACAAATCGAAGCTGGTGAACATGGAAGCAGGGGTACGGCAAGGGTGCCCCCTCGCACCCTTGCTCCACCTCTTGTTGCTCAGGCCCTACAATGCTGGCTCCGGAGCCAAGACGTGGGGATCAAATTACAGCCAGCCGACTCACAACCAGTCACCGCGTGCCAATATGCGGATGACACGGAAGTGGCGCT
>NW_003307555.1:631770-721102 GCF_000143455.1 Volvox carteri f. nagariensis | reverse complement strand
TGAGCTCTTTGCGCTCTTTTTTGCGTGAGGATTTTTGAGCTTGGTGACCTCCCCAGCCCGGGAAGACTCGTCGGGCTCCCGGTCGCCCAAGTCCTGGTAGCGAGCTCTCTGAGATGCTCGGTTCGTTCGGTCGGCAGGAAGAGCCCCCCAGTTGCGACTTCGTTTATGTTAGGAGACCAACGGGCATAGATCCCGTCTAGTTGGAGCGCCAAACAAGCGCTGTTGCGTGCCGGCCGTCGTTTCCCGTGCGGCCTGACCCGGGGGCGGAGTGCATGAGACTAACCAGCCGTATGCACCCGCCCCCCGCGCTGTGCTTCGGCCCTGGGCCCCCGGCTTTTCAGCCCACAGTGTAATCAACGTCATACATACATACATACATACATACATACATACATACATACATACATACATACATACATACATACATACATACATACATACATACATACATACATACATACATACCTCCCCAGCCCGGGATGACTCGTCGGGCTCCCGGTCGCCCAGGTCCTGGTTGCGAGCTCTCTGAGATGCTCGGTTCGTTCGGTCGGCAGGAAGAGCCCCCCAGTTGCGACTTCGTTTATGTTAGGAGACCAACGGGCATAGACCCCGTCTAGTTGGAGCGCCAAACAAGCGCTGTTGCGTGCCGGCCGTCGTTTCCCGTGCGGCCTGACCCGGGGGCGGAGTGCATGAGACTAACCAGCCGTATGCACCCGCCCCCCGCGCTGTGCTTCGGCCCTGGGCCCCCGGCTTTTCAGCCCACAGTGTAATCAACGTCATACATACATACATACATACATACATACATACATACATACATACATACATACATACATACATACATACATACATACATACATACATACATACATACATACATACATACATACATACATACATACATACATACATACATACATACATACATACATACATACATACATACATACATACATACATACATACATACATACATACATACATACATACATACATACATACATACATACATACATACATACATACATACATACATACATACATACATACATACATACATACATACATACATACATACATACATACATACATACATACATACATACATACATACATACATCGATACCCGTTTGGGTCAAAGTCCTTCCGATGGTGGAAGGCATTGCGCCCCTAGTTGATGGACGGTGGTGACCTGGGATAAAGTTAACCTGCGAGCCGACCAGGAATGGAGTTGGGCCGCTGTCGATCCGGCAGATTCCGTTGGATGCTGGTGGTGGGTGCGGAACCTGAGCGATCCACTGAGAAGTTGACTAGGGTGACTGGATGAGGGTGCCCCGAAATACCGGGGAAGGCAGGGTTTCGCAGGGTAGCTGCCACGGGCGAAGATACACCCCCCTGTTTCACACATCATACATACATACCTGGAGCCCTGATGAGGGGGACCAAGGGCCAGCAGTCTAGGGCTGAAAGCTGTAGGGCCGAAATAGATAGATATCGTTAAAAAGCATAGATATATGAATGCAATCGCCTGCGTGCATGAACAGATGCGGCGTTCGTGCTTGTATAGGTTTAGCACTCAGTATAAAGGCCATCCGGCTTGTGCGGCCAAATGCCGATAGCACTCAGGGTCATGCACTCTAGCTCATGTCGTGCGGCCCTTATCACCTGTACTGTGTACGGCAATGCCCTGGATTTTGTTAGGCACCGCGGAAGCCCCGGCACACCCGGGGATATATGCCGTACACCGCCGTACCCGACCTATTGCCATCCAAGCCTGCTGCCTGCCCTGCCAAGCTTATGCGAAAGGAGCTGACAGCTCAGTTGTTAGCAATTAGCAACAGGCGTTGCATATGCCGCCCACATGACTGCTGACCTTCTCCAGATGGCCGGGTATGGTACTTGTCGTACAGGCCGAGAGCAGGGATGCGACGCAGCGGCGGGTTCTCCGGGAGATTGCCGAGACGCCGCCAGCAGGCCTGCTGGAGAAATTCCGCAGGTAAGCCGCCGATGCGCAAACGCACACATAGCAATCTTTTCGCCACTGAGTTAGTTTACTATAGTATACTTTAGCAATGCACACGCAATGCACACAAGGCGATAACACAGGCTGTACAAGGCGGGGTGAGGGCCGATTAGCGAAATGTAACGAGAGGTCAGGTATTGTCCCGCCGGTTCACCTTCCCAGACAATGACATCGACTACGCCATGCGCGGGGCACGCCTTTTATGTACGGCATCATGTGTACTGCACAGCACGTGTCGTAGCCTCCATTCCCGCCGGCACACTCACAAAATAGGTATAATTGAAATCCTCCTTCAGGTGTACTTCTTTTAAATACACATGCCGCCAGCTGTCCCACTGATTGCAACCACTGTATGCCGCCAAAATGTATGTATGTGTGTGGTTGTGTGTGTGGTTGTGTGTGTGTGGTTGTTACAGTGGGATTCAGGCTCGTGAAGAGCCAAAATTGTTAGGGAAAACGCCTGTGTGGCGCCGTGGACCAGGGATAGGGAGGAGATGCCGGGTAGAGGGCGGGGGTGCCCAACAAATACACAACGCACCGCACCATAGACCTCAAACACAGCTACAGCTTACCCCAACTCCATCGCACGCTGCAATATACTCTTCACAGCCCACCGCAATAAACCGCATAGTGATGTTCCTAATTAGGCCATGTTGAGCGGTTCCGCTGCTTTGGATAGTTGCATACAACTAACGTCGTTCCTGTCCACCCACGCTTGTCTGCGTGCATGCGGCCCTCCATTCGTCGCCAATATTGCATACGAATGTGCAGATTCATCGCGAGGAAGTGGCGTGCCAAGGCGGCATCACTCTTGCATCAGTCCAGGGAGGGCGATAATGAATTGCCTGCTGGTAAAGTGCATATGGAGCTGCGGGCGCTGGTACAGGAGGGCGTGCTACATTACTTTCAGAGAGAGAAAAATGTAGGCGAGATGAGCGTCCGGATGGAGGTGTTTTTGTACCACTTACAGGTTTTGTCTGTCCTGAAACTACTACCTACTTTTCTTCCATCTCTACTCGCTTTACGGTACATGGCTTTTGACCTATTTCACACATATTTGTTTCCCGTAGCCTCTCGCTAAACTTCCGCCTCTGCCACACGCAGAAAGAAGTCGCTTCACTGAAGCGCCTCATCGACTCGCTGCAAGGTGGCGTCACGTTCTTTAACACCGGCAGCGGCAGCAACACCAGCAGCATTCTCGGCAGCACACAACTGGAGGAGCAGCAGCATCAGCAGCAGTTTCCAATGGCGGTGTCCAACCTACAGGAAGTCGTCAGCATAGCACATTTTGAGGCGCTCCGACAGGACCGACAGGCCAAGACGGTCCTAGCAGCCTTGCTCCAGGCTGCCAAGATGTCGGCTGCGGACCTCAAACGGCAACTGGAGAAGGTCAGAGCTCCCAGGGGGTGAAGGAGTCGACGATTCGGTAGATTTAAGAAAATTTGAGAAAATAGATTGCCGTGGGGCCCGCGGGGGCAGCCGCAGCCTTGCGTGAATTACGGCAGGCGGTAGGGAATCGAGGGGCAGTCGATAAGGCCCGCCCTGTACGCGGGCTGAATGGGGAAAGGGCCCGCAGTGGCCCCGAACCGGCGCTGTCCGAAATGGGCACGGCATGGCGCTGCACTGAAAACTAGCTGATGACTACTGGTGGCGTTAAGAACCAAAGGGAATGTGCGTGGTGGATAGGACGGCCTCGGAGGTTTATCATCTTTTCAATCACATGACTTGGTCGCATTCCTGACTGCTGGACACACTTGCCAAGTTAGGCTATGTCCTGCACGAGTCGGAAAATCATGTATAGACCCGTAACTGAAGCGCGCACCAGAGGTCAGGAGTTTCTTAGGAAACACGTACGACACGTACGAGCGTAATGAAGCCCGCCGGTAAGCTACTGGCCTGCCACACTTGCCGCACGGACTTCAGGCGGAGGCGGGACACCAAGGAGCGAGGCGGCGAGCTGCGGAACGGCTCAGCGGCGTCCTTCAGGGAGAGGTGGAGCGCTGGAACAACGTAGTCGGCCCTCACATATCTCGGCGGAAAGGTCAGTAGGGTTTTAATATGTGTCTGTGTGTATGTGCGTGTGTGCGCGAGTCCACAGTCCATACCTTTAGGGTACTTCGAATTCGATTGGAAGGATTATTGAACCTGGCAGGTATCGATCTCGGGATTACCCGGGGACAATGGTTCGTGCCTCACCATTCCGCCATGGACTTGTGGGCTGTCTGCGGCTCACTGAATATGGTACAGAACGCGCATGAATGATGTGATGAGCAACATCTCATCATCCCTTACGTGCTGGTGATCTGCTTGCGGGCATGTACGGCATGAACCACGTACGACATGACTATCTGGCTTCTCGTCTAGGCTTGCTCACGCAGACAACGAGTTTGCATAGACACACGTAGACATGCAGACGCACGGACGACTTAACAGTTCATTGCCGTATGCCGTTTGTACAGTTAAAAGCCTACCCGATTTGCTCGAGGCAGTGCAGCGCTTCTGCTCGCTAGCTTCTACTCCACCGGAAATGCGATGCATCGCGGCGGTGCTGCAGCTACAAGTTCATTTGGCCACCATGTATGGCCTAAACAAGCTCAATCAGGCGCCGGTGCAAGGCAGCGGCAGTGGCAGCGCCGCCGGCCGGGAAAGCACACGGCCTATTCTGGCCCACCTGACTCCCGGGTCGGCTGGTTTAGGGCCAGTAAAGTTTGTGGGCCCGAATACGGTGGCGGCGCCGGAAGGTGACACGGGAAGTGAATCTGTGGCTGCGCGTCATGGTGACGAGCTATCTCCGGCGATGCAGCAGGCGCTGGCTGCCTTACTGCAGGTTCGTTTTTTCTATATGTGTGGAAAGCGAACCGCGTGCAGCGCCATCGCAGATGGCGAAACGCGCAGACGCACGGCGTGGTGCCACAGTATTGTTACAATGCTTGACTTAAAAGCCGTACGTCTACCTGGGCAAAGCGCATTTGCCGGCGCGCCCCCCGTACTTACAAGCGGTGGGCGGTTCTTACTCATCACGCATTGGGACGTGCTTTGTTGTACAATGTAGGCAACCTCGTGGTGACAGGTGCTTGACATTGACATTGACATGACATTCAGGCACAGAGGTTGTAGCGGCTTGTCTCACACACACTTTATGGCCAGCTTGCAGATAGCAAGTTCAGGTCGCCGCGTCTAATAATAAGGCGCTGTGACTGATAAGGTTCCTGTGTTATTCCTGGGCTGGATGGATTTTCCTCATGCTTCTATGTTTGTTTGTACGTATGTATGCTTGTCCCCGCGTCAATGTCCTGTGTGAGCTTGCCTTATAATCAAAATAGGTATTCGCTTAACGGAAGAATCATTTGATTAGACCACCGTGGTGGTGGCGGTGGGGTGACCACTACTCAATGACCCTCGCCGCGGTCCCCCATTAAACAAACGCATGACCGATTGCTTCTGTGGCTCAGGACAAACGACCCTCCACCCAAATCCCTGTCGGCAGTCTCTCGCCGCCTTCAAGGCAGCCTGCCGGGCAGGCGGGCGCCAGGTGCTGTGGCTGCAGCCATGCCCCCTGCTGAATGAACCGCGGGTTGCGGCCCCGTGCCTGATCATCGCCTGCAACGTCCTGGCGGCACTTGGTTTCGGAGACACCGCGGAACGCCTGCGTCTGGAGGCGGGCTTTGCTGATGCAGCAACGTTGCGGGCGCAGGCGAAAGTGATGGAAGCGCGGCGTGCGGCGCTTGCAGAGACCGGCGGTGGAAAAGGGGGTAGTAGCCAGCCGAGCACGAGTGGGGGAAAGAACAAAGGCAAGGCGACAACCGGTGGCAGCAAGATGGCGGCGGTGACGGATGCTGTGGTTTCGGGGCCCGGGGGTGGGGCCGTGGATGTGGACGACGCCTTGCTGGTAGGATTTAGCAGGATTGAGACCTGCTTGTCCTTGAAGGTAAGAGGGCAAACTAGGTAGTGTCTAATAAGTGAAGCTCGGTTTGGATCAGGGAGAAGAAGGGTTGTTGTCACCTAGAAGGGTTCAACTGTGACACTTGTCATCGGTGTAATGCCTTGCCGGAGAACTTACGGCTGAGGTGCGGTACACCGTACACTTGTCGTAAGGTTGCATCGCCACTGCCTGCTGTACTACGCGGGTCTGCATGGACGCGTCTAGCTTCAGATTTCTGTTCCAAGAGCTAACCTTGTTTAAACTTCCAAGGAAAACTTAAAAAAACTTATATTACCCAAGGATTTTGAAGCCTAAGAAACCGTAAAAAACAGTTAAGTTCTCATTATTTAAACAAGAAATTTAAGAGGATTTACAAGCACTCTCCTGGGATTAAGATCCTTAGGGCAATACCGCTATCTATCTGATGACCACTACGTCCTTTGTGCATACGTCGAGATCCACATAGTCGATCATGGTACCCAAGGTACATATTCAGAAATGATCATACTTATATATGTGTCTATATGTGTCTATATGTGTGTATATGTGTCTATATGTGTGTATATGTGTGTATATGTGAGTGTATATGTGAGTGTATATGTGAGTGTATATGTGAGTGTATATGTGAGTGTATATGTGAGTGTATATGTGAGTGTATATGTGAGCGTATATGTGAGTGTTGTATGACCTTGCACACGCTCTAGGTCGATTCACTGCTGCTGGCCCCTTCAAGGCCCTGCCAAACCATGCTCTGTACCTTCACACTTCCGTCTGTCCGTCTGTCTGTCTACCTGTACATACACTCGCAGCCCTTGCCACTAGGCATCAGCCTTGTGCGCTTCCAACTCCGCTACATGGGTGACCGGCTGGAGCGTTCGTCCATCGGGAGGCCAGACCCCCGGGTCGGTTTCATCCCCGACGCCTGGCAGCGCCGCCTGCTGGACATCGTGGACTCCGGTAGGGCTGAAGAGAGGTCCGGCTGGCGGAACATGCGTTCGAACTGGGATTCGTGCCTACTGGTGGTGTGTGGCCTTTCTTTTATTAGGTATTGTAACACTACACTCGCTCGGTGTACAGCAATCCTGTTTGTGTAGTTCGTACTCTGCGCGCTGCATGGTCGCGCTATGTATGTATGTCACGACACGGCCCTGTCCGCGCGATCTGGTGCCTTTTCTATCTTTTGCGAAATACCGTGGTGTGGTCCCGTTATCTGCGCTGGAACGAGCGAGGGCCTTTCAATACCACCGAGCACTCGCTTGGCACTCGCTTGCAGTTGGTCAGTTGCAGTGTTTTTTTTTGGTAATATATTACTTTTTTGGGAATAAAGGGGGGTCTGAGCCTGGAAGAAATGGAATAATTGGTCAGTTGGCCGTACTGGTTCATTACTTCGGCCATAAGTCGCCCCAAATGCCTTCTGCACATATAAAGCTGAACAGTTGGAGCTTATACACTATACCGTATCGCTATGGCCGATTGGTGACACCGGATTGGTGAAAATCACCAATCCAGTAGCAAAGGATAATCCGGGCTGGGATTGAGCGGCGGCCATCACCAATCCCTGTACGTTTTGGATCCAGGTCGGGTGCCGGACCGCCTAACTCGCAGTGAACGGGGGGCAGTCCGGTTGGCGGCTTTCACCAATTCGGTGGCAATGGGAAAAAGTGGACGGGGTAACACCAAACCGTATCACCAATTCCGGTGTTGGAAAGATTAATTCTAGAAGCGTTTTTTACTTTCACCAATCCAGAAATCACCAATCGGCCATAGCGATACGGTATATATGAAATATTTGATGATATCACCATGAGACGGCCCGCTGTTGCATTCAACTTAGGTCAACGGGGCATTTGTTCATTCTTGACCAAAGCAAACGGCTCAGAAACTCCGCAGACACTGCTCACAGAGACACTGGCGCAAATGCAGTTAGGTGCACAGAACGATGGTGGTACGGCATGTTTGTTTCCAGACGTCAGGTGTTGTTTACAGCACACCGTACAGCCTTTGAGGGGGGGTCTGGGGGGGGCGCAGCCCCCCCCATCGACTATACAAAAAGGAATTGTAACCGCAAGAAACACCCAGTTTATTACTCTAGGGTATTGGGCCCAAAACGAAAAAAAACACTGGTCAGTTGGTTAGCGAATTGGTTGGTTTGCCGGTGGGATGGATGGTTGCAGGCAGTTCTGCGGTGGTGTGTGCCCCCACCTCCAGCGGCAAGACCTTCATCAGCTCATATGCCGTTCGCAAAGTGCTGGACGAGCATGGCGGTCGTGGCCGGGTGGTCATCGTTGTTCCTACGAAAGTCCTGGTGCTGCAAATCCAGGCGCAGGTACGACTAAACTTGACGAATAGTAGTACGATGAATACGGACAGATATCCCACAGGTTTTGTTTCGACTTTTGACATCTTATTAGCTCTACCATACCCTAGCCACCAGCATTGTGTGTGTGTGTGCGTGTGTGTGTGTGTTTTACATGGTTGGGGGTGCGTGATCCCATACCATGATTGCGACTGCTCCCCATGGAAGCATCCAGCGCAGAAGGTAGGTCCGGTGGCATGGTGCCGTGTTTGGGCTGATGCTGTTCGAGGTGAAAATGCGATACCAACTGCTCCACGTCACGCCTCGGCTTCCATATACGACATGGATCTGACTGTCGTACAACCCTGCAGATTGCCAAGGACTTCCACGATGTGCGCAACTTGCCTGATGGTATGGCGGTCCAAGGAACCTTCACGCGAGACTTCAGGTCTGTCCCGCCCGACCTCCACCTAAGCTCGATCATGTGCGGCATGTTGTTTAGCTAGGCAACTCTTTTATGCCTTCGGACCAAAGGCTCGCGGACCACTTACGGGCTGTTTGCAGTTGCAGTTATTCTCGTTTTGCTCTTCTTTTATTCTTTTGTGGACGCAGAGATTTCATGGCCATCTATAGGTAAATACTATGACTGATATCATTTATTTTTATAAAGCATTCACTACTCCGTATATCAACAAAATACCGTAAAACTTGCCTCATACTACTAATAACTGTAATAATGTGCAAGCACTGTCGGATGAATGTCCCATCGGGTAATCTCTGTCGTAAATCGTTTGGCTAAACCATCGTAATCGGTCGTAAACCGTGACACAAACTAACTCTCCCCAATCGCCCACTGAACCGTCGTTTTGGTTAAATGCTTTCGCATTCAGGATCGCTATCTCAGCTGCTGCATAAACCAATATGCCTTCATAATTGCACACCCACCTGCTCCTAATCACTCGCGCGCGAGCAAACAGCCACGTATCCGTACGCCCATCGAAAATCTGCTAGCGCTTTTTTTACCTAACATTAATAACCTGCCCAGCTATCTGGCACGAATCCGTCCAACCACCAATTGCTAACCCTTTAACTCCCTGACTCGTTGGCCTCCAGGCAAAACTCCTTCAACTGTGTAGTGCTGGTGACGGTGCCTCAGTGCCTGGAAATACTGCTCATGTCGCCCGCCAACCGCGACTGGGCCGCTTCACTCAAGTTCCTTGTCTTCGATGAGGTGAGGCCGTAAGCGTGCAGACATGTAAGCTTATGCGCAAGCGCGTGGACGTATTCTGAAGCCATAAAGCCAGTATCTTGCACCATATGCGCATACGCATGCACGCGCCGTTGTTCGATGTATGCGTGTGTGTGTATGTGTGTGCGTGTGTGTACTCACTTGCTTTTGCGTTTCAATGTAATTTTTGAGCCGAAGCGCTACGCCGCACGATGTTGCGATAGTGATGCGCGTTGCTTCTAGGGTTGCTGGTAGGTTTAAGTTCGCCGTATCGAACAGCGTCTGTGGTGACAGAGTGAAGTTAAACCTTAATCTGAGTGTATGCCGTAGGAGGCCACATGCTGGCCCGAGAATTGCTGACTTCTCTCTCCAGCACAACCAAACATGAGCAGCAGGCAAATTCTTGTGACGAAAGAATCGTCGTCAGTTTATTATGGTAGTCGTACAGTACGACTTTCTGTGGCGGCTTTTCAGTGGCGACTTAAGCTGCTTCCGTCTGCTTCCGCTATTGCCGTTGCCAAACCTTCTGAAAATCATGGAATTCTTGTTCAACAAGAAGTAATCGAGTTTAATAAATATAATCACTTTCTGAAAAATCCCGTAGTTTAAAAACGATATCCAGAAGTAGAAAATTATTTTTAATTTAGGAAGTTTTTATAGCCTTTCAAACATATTATAAAACGTATTAAATTACCTGTCACCAATGCTAAAAATATGAAGATGATCTTTCAGTTCCTCCGTCGGGGCTCGTCTGTCCCGACCGCCCCTCCGAGTGCTAGGCTTTCTCGGCCAGTGCGGTCCCCATTGTTAGGCGATGGTGGGTGTGGAGTGTGTTTTGCAATGTTGCCGGATTTGACAGATGGGTTACCAGAGGTGTAGTGTAGAGAAACAAAAACGGGCGTTACGTTCCTACCCAAGCCATCTCTACGACGGAAGCGTAGGAACTATCAATCCTCGACATCCTCATCGTTATCATTATTTCACATAACGTTTTCTGGATATCTCGAGGCTAGTCGTTCTCGCTGAAGCCAAACTCAAAGAAATGCATTGCAGCGACTTGGCGGACTGTTTTCTAGGGGAGCGGACTGTTTCTTTCCTTGCATGTACGGTCGTACCGCCTTTGGAATGAATTGTCACCTGCAGGTCCAGTGCTTAGGTGAACCAAGTGGGGGCGAGTTCTGGGAGCGGTCGCTGCTGGCGACAAGGTGGGTGCTCGCTCCGTGGGAAAGGAGGGATGCGATAGGGTTAGATGCGAAGTAGGTCACGGGGATGCGGTCACGGGGATGCGGACGGCTCGCGGGCGATCGCGGCTGTCACGGGGATGCGAACAGTTTGGTCAAGTTACACTTTAAAGTGCGTTCGGTCAATCACCACGCGGTACCGAAGGATGCGAAAAATGGACCCTTACTGCATTCCCGCGGCCGGAGCTAAACTGGTAACGTAATGTAATGTTACAGAGTGGGAGGCTTCTGGGCCGCTTTATCACATTGTCAATTCTACGATTTATCACCTGATAGCACCATCCACCATTACCACACTGTACTACGCCATACGAACTGTAAGTCCAAGGCGGTGGATACCTCCTTCAAGGATCCCTCCTCATCCATTCACCCGAACATCCGAAGAGTCGGAGGGTTCGGCAATCGCCACTAATATAGCGTGCGAATCTGGTCTATCAACTGTGACCTCAACTTCACATCTCAGCAGCTAGCCATTAAATCTTAGCCAGTACTCAAAGGAATCGAACCATGGACTTTAGCTAGTACACATCTTCAATACACATATCCAGATTTCTTTTAATACAGGAATAGTACTTTTTCAATATACATAGAATAGTGGTTTCCTTTTATGCGCTTCCACAGTTTTCTAATAACTGTTCCTTCGGTCAGCCGCCCAGAGCCGCCCTTGTCTGTCAGGTGTCCTTGGGGCTCGTAGGCGCTCGTATGGGATCGTTAGCGACTCGTTGATAAGTAACGCAATTCAAAATGCAATATCTTGGAAGACGCCCGCCTCATAAGGCGTCTATCTGCCAGCGCTATCTGCATGAGTCTGCGTCTATCTGCTAGGGATTAGAGACCTTTCCTATTATGGCACAATACAAAAGAGGAGGAGAGGGTGCAAAGTTAGGAAGATGATACCCAACCTTAAGACCGCGCTGCTGCTAATGAAACTAGGTTGGGTGAGGTCGGCTGTTGCAGAAATTCACCACACCACTGGCACCAACTCGTAATTGCGGAGGTAAAAACTATCATTGCCTGCACATGCATGGGGAGCAACTTGTCGAGCACAATGATTCTTAGTTCTGCGGCCTGGGGCGTGCCTGAGTCGCAATCTACTCTTTTATTTTCTCGTGACGGTGTTTAGCACTCTGTACGGGCTGTACCGCTCCGTACCGTCCGTACGTTCTGTCATCACGATGCGCAGGTGTCCCTTCTTGGCGCTCTCCGCCACCATCGGCAACCCCGAGCTGTTTACAGAGTGGCTGCGGCGAGTAAAGCAGGTTCAGCGCCGACATGACGAAGCGGCACAGCCAGGACCTAGCGTCGCAAAGGCAGCTTCGAGCAGCCGGGGGCTGGCGGCTTTACAGCAGCAGCAGCAGCAACGGCGGCTTGCAGCATCGTACGACGTGCACTTGGTCGTACACAAGGAGAGGTGTGCTCGGGATGCAACGTGCAACATGAATGATTGGAGGGGTTCCGACGGTTTGGTAGCAACAGTGTATTATGTATAAAGTGGGCCCCCTGTAGTTGGGCCCTGTACAGGTATTAAGCCCTGTTAAGCCCAAGTACCAGTGTGTGTGTCTGTGTGTATGTATGCATATTGAAGAGATGACAAAAGGATGGTTTAGAGGTTGATGGAGCAATCCATCGGTTCCGTGCCTGTTGGTCCCCAGAGTTTTCCGGAGGCGTTGACGAAAGCTCTAATGATGAAAGTATTTGGGTGACTTAGCAGGACCTGAGACAAAAGAGTCATTCGTGACCTGGTGCTGTCCTTTGGTTCACCTTTGGTTCACCTTTGGTTGACCTCACCATGCATATGGTCTCTTTGTTCGCAGGTACAACGACCTTACGAGCTCCTTGTTCCTGCCGCCACTGGAGCTATTCTCGAAACCAATTTGCCGGACAAAGAAGGCGGCGCACCGTCGTGACAAATTGACCAGCAAAGGCAAATACGACAGCAAAGATGATGCCGACGAGAAGGCGCTGCTGCAGTACTACCTTGGGCCCAATACGACGAGGGAGCTTCTGCCTGCCGTACAGCGAGTTGAAGGGCCGGAGGGTACCGCCGGTGGCAACTGCCGTGGATTGGGCACCATCCTGCCGCTCCACCCCCTCGTCAGCGCAGATTTGGACCGAACAGGGCATACGGGAAAATTGCCGCCGGAGTTCAGTATGACGCCGGGGGAGATGCTACAGCTGTACGACGGAATGGTTTGGCAGGCCGCTGCTGTCACAGCCATGGCCGAGGTAGCAGTAGCGGAGGCAAAAAATCCAAAGGGAAAGAATGCCGCAGCGAGGCGCCCTGGCAACGTGGTCGGTGACAACCATAGCGGCCGCGTCGAAGGCCCCAACGCGCTGGCAGCCGTAGCGGCAGTGGTACGGCAGCGGCTTGCCGCTTTGGATCCGGAACGTCTATTTGCACCGCTGGATCCAACCGCCATGCCCGCATGGAACATGGATTCGTCCGACGACGAAAAGAAGGAGGCCGAAGGAAGTACAGCAGGGATTGCAGCCAGCAGCGGCGGCTGTGCTGCCGCCGCTGGTGACAAGGGCGCCCTGCCGCATCCGCCGGGGAAGGACATCGCCGGCTGGGTGGAAAGCAGCCTGGTGGTTCGCGACAAGGTCAAGGCTTGGGAAAAGCTCTTGCAGCGCGAGCTGCTTCTATGGGCATGTTCCGCAGAAGATCCTGCGGAAGCCTCTCCCGCACCTGCTACTGCTGCCGCTGCCGCTGCTACTGCCACTGCTGCAGCATCAGCTAGGCCGCTGGAATCAGCATGTCTGGAACCCAATGGGCAGGATAAAACCAAGACCGGCAAAACCAGTAGCAGCGGTGTCGGCGCCGGTGCCCTTGCCGCCGGCAATCCTGTCTCACAGCAGGACCCGAAGCAATGCCCGACGCTGCCGTCGGGGGTTGGTATCGTACGGCTGTATGGCCCCTGGAAGGGATGCCTTCGAGCCATCCAAGATGAGCTGGCGACGGATGTATATCATCAGCACGACGAGATGCAGCGGGCTTGGGAAGCGGCACATGATGGGGAAAAGGTTACCGGTTTGAAATTCCTGGTGCGTCAAGTTTCCTTTTTTCCTTTTGGTAAAACCCGCAATGATATGATAACGTGTACAAATGGTGCAGTACGTCTTAGGATTTGGCGTATGCGATGTTCTCTGCTTACGTGATGTCCTGCGCACGAGCTGGCTGTCTGAGGGCTAGAGGGTTTAACTTTAGGGGTTCGAAGGGGAAATCGATGGTCGGTGCATGTTGAAGGGCCGGTGTCGACGGAGGGTGCAGAGGGGCAGCGTCGAAAGGCAGTGTCGAAGGGCAGTGTCGAAGGGCGACGTCAAAACACCGGTGTCGAAGGGTGAACGCGCAATAGCAAGCATTATTGACAACAGTGCCAATGAACAACCCTTGTGATGCCATTTCCGCCGCCTATAAAGAATACTCGCCTGGCCCTGCCTCCCTACTAACTCCATCGTGAGTTCCCTGCCCTTACTAACTGCACTGCCACTGCCTCTGCCACTGCCACTGCTACTGCCACTGCTACTGCTACTGCCACTGCTACTGCTACTGCCACACTGCAGCACTATAACCTCCCATCGCTGGTCCTGACGCTGCACCGACAGCAAAAGCTGCCCGCCATCTTCTTCAACTTCTCGCGGCATGGCATAACCGCGCTCGGCAATACAATAGTACGGTACTTGTCAGCCGTACAAGAGCGTTATCGCGAGCGGTACGCGGAGGCGGTGCAGCGGGCGGCTGCGGCTGCAGCTAATCAAGCTACTGCCGCTGCGCCCTCCCAAGAACGATCTGGTCGAGAGAAGGCGCGCGAAGAAGGTGAGGCGAGGCAGCTTCCCTTCCTTCGCATAAGGAAAGAGGCAGTACTAAGCAGCAGTAATGACGGGCTTTGGTACCAGAGTGCGAGGTGCGGCATGGGCACCCTGAAGCCTAGCTCAATTAAAAAGCCTGCCGGTGGTTCACAGCAGCACTACTCCTAGCTTCCTCCCTCCTCCCTAAGGGTGCTAAGATTATCACCGGCACCCATAGGAAATTATTCCCGCGAGTTGACTTGTTTCGTCCAACCACAGGGCAAACCACATTAGGAAGATGGTGGTCACTATACGCCGTACGTCCAGGCAAAAGCGATGTCCCCGTCTCAACACACACATTTTCGGCAGATTTGCTTCGGATTCGCTGTAGCAGGCTTTTCCTTATAAACTGCATGGATACGCGCCCAAGATGCGCACAAGAATCGGTCCCCTAGTAAACAGATTGCCCAATTGCCTCGATTAAATACATATCATCGCAACGGACCGCACACACAACCCATGCACGTGAGCGCATGTTGTATCTCTATGTGTCTATTTCAGGCAGCGTTCGGCTGGCCCGGAAGCCCCCCTGCTGGTATGGGACCCCTATTACACCTTCCGAGGGTAACGCAACTCCAGAAGTTGTAAAGCACACACACAAAAAAAAAACATTTAAGAGCGCACGGTTCTGCATTCGTTAAATCCGGTCGTTATGTACGTCGCATAGCTACAGATGTCCCTCTCTGAAAGATGCACGTGTTCGAGTGCCATTAGCTTGTAGGTGCATGTAAATTGCTGAAGCGCAAACACGCACGTCCCTGAAGCCCGCATATGATATGTATGCTTCTGGACATCCATGCAGGCGATGAGAACCCAGCCTTCCCGCCGCAGCGTACAGTGCTGGTCGATGGACTGACCTTCAGCCTGGACCCCAGTCGACCCGATCCATCCTTCAGCCTCATCCCTTTTTCATACATGGATGATGAACGCCTGCTGGACGCAATTAGTGATCTGAAGTACGTCTATCTTTGCGTACATCTCTATGTATGCATGCATTAAGGAGGGGAAGTTCACGTGTTAACGTACGGTATGCGTTTGTGCGTGTTCGGGTTTTACCCGGAGGAGCATGGACCCAGCCAAAGCATCATGTTGGGAATGATGAGGCGCACGGAGACGAGCTACGTAGGTGATCCCGAATTGAAATAGTTTGCTTATAGAAAAGAGTTTACTTACCTCAGATCGATTTCATTATGCTTGTGTTCTGTTTTAACATAACTATAAGACTTGTGCAACCTTTTAAATGCCCAAGTTTGAACATCAGGGGTAAGGACATGTACCGTACACAATTCGTACTGCGTAGTTCTTTGTCATAACGTGATGTACATTTATTTACATGCAGGGACAACGATCAAGTGAACCCGGATCTGGTGCGCGGCCTGGAGTTTGGCGTGGGAATTCACCATGGTGGCCTAAACAAGCAATACCGCACCACAGTTGAAACGCTGTTCAGGGCCAAGATTCTGCAGGTGGGCTTGGGTCGCTTTTGCTCGCCCTGCTTGCGAGCCAGGTAGGGCCGGCACAAGTACGGGACAAGAAGACGGCAGGCGGCATGACGTGTTTGAGCATCCAGCACCTGTATGTACACATACGCTTTTGGAGAGGGGTTGATTCGGATGCAGTCCACACTCAAGAGCTCAGAGCTCAGAGCTTAGCCCACGGCCCGGCAGAAAGCATCGTATTGGCAGCGGCTTCAGGTGCGATACAGCCGCAACCGGCGGCAGCCTTCCTTCGCCGCCTGTCTGCGTGTGCCTTTCCTTTTTTCTTTTTCTATTTTGATCCGATACTGATCCATCATGAGGAAAGCGAAGAACCGGGGGAAGCGAAGAATCGATCAAGAACTGAAGATGCGTATGACGTGCGCGCCTCCGCATGATGTGTGCGTTTCATGTGCGGCAGGTGGTGATTGCCACCGGCACGCTGGCCATGGGCGTTCACATGCCGTGCCGTACGGTAGTCATGTTAGGCGATAGTCCTCATCTGGATGCGCTCAACTATCGACAGATGATTGGTCGCAGCGGCCGTCGCGGACTGGACACCTTGGGTCATGCGCTGTTCTACGGGCTGTCGCTGCACAGGTATGATATACCGAACGGCGCTAGTAGTTAAGGGTAAAACGGCATAGCATGACGCGGTATGGGCGAATTGCTGCGGCAGTGGGAGGTTGGCGATTTCGCTTGCTTGCCGTCATGGTATATGCTTGTTCTGTTTTACAAGGATTTTTTGTTGTTCCGGGCGATGACTGTTAACAATTAAGCCGTCGCGCCTCTGGCCCCATGCTGGCCCCCTGCCTGCCCCCGACTGCCCGCGATGGGCCCCCGTCTGCGCCTCCGTTAATTCTCCACGGCTGCTGCCACAGCCGCTGGATATGTGCACTGCCTCTGTGCCTGCCTCCGCAGCCCGTACCGATGCGTTTCTCAACTTACCCGTCAGCGTCATCATACCGAAACGGAACGGAATTCCTTACCTCTTGGTCGTCTTCCTCACGAGCGCCAGAAACGAGTTGTCCTCTCCCCGCTCGTCGGAAGTCAGCCTTTCACCACCGTCCTCTCCTTTCCAATCCCTTGCGCTTCCTTCCTATCTCTTGCATCCTTGCTTATATCCTTGCTGCTAAACCCTAGCTTACCTTCCCTCACCTACTCCGAAACCCCAACATGTCCGCACACCTTGCAGAGTGCACAGGCTAAGGACCTCGGCTATGCCGCGCGTGCACGGCCAGATGCTGGTCACGCCGACCACCACGCTGCGCTTGCTGCTGCTGGAAGAGCAGCTGCGCCTCAACGCTGCCGGCGGCGCCTGCGGCCAGGCTGCCACTGCCGCAACAGCCACCGCCAGCAGTCGCAACGGCGGCCCCGCCGTCGATATGGCACTGAAAATGGTGTCGGAGCCCTTCATGGCTGTGGTTGATGCACCGTCGTACATTGCCGCTGACGCCACTGACGCCGCCGCGTGGTGCCAACGTCAGCACCTTGCCGCCGCCGGGCCCGACGCTGCGGCCGGGGCCGTACTACCGGCGCCGGCGCCGCCGTTCACCAGCACGAGTCGTCAGCTCATGCGCCACACGCTGGGGCTATCGCTTGTTTACCTGCTCCGAAACCGGATGCTGGATCCCGCCACCGGGCGGCTTCGGGGCCTTGCGGGCCTGGCGACGCATCTGTTTTGGACTGAGCCAGCAAACCTGGTGCTCTGTCGGCTGATTCATGGCGGCGTGTTTGCGCGGCTGTGCAAACAGCTACGGGGTCGGGAGCTCAAGGACGCGACGATGACGCTCCTCGCTCACTTGTTCATCCGGTGGGTGGTGGGGTGGTGGGCGGCGGGTGGCGGGTGGGTTAGGTAAGGAATCGGCAGGCCAGGATAAGACCAAGAAGGCAAGTTCGAAAGGCGCTAACGTGCTTAACCCAGAACGTGTTACTAAGAAAGGAGGTAATACATGTACCAGGTGGATGGAGATGGGCCCGTGATTGCCCGGGATTTTCTGTTCGCATAGCATGTAGTTTTGTGAGGGTATGAACGGCCGACAACACTAGAAGCAAATTTGTACCATATCTCCATGCGCTATGGCCCGTACCGTTACCCACCGTCGGGTGAGGCCCCCGCTCAATTACGTTAAAGTTCCCAAGTAGCAGCCAACAAGAAGTCAAAAGCCGACCAGCAGATCTAGTAGAAGTAAGTAGTTGGGCTATGATAACCGTCAAACATCCCCTCTTATAATAACCTCAATTAACAACGGGCTTGATTGTCGTACATGACCGGAATGTATGTGCCGTACGTGTGTACAACGCAGCATCCCGTTATCTCCAACTCTGGCGCACTTGGAACGCAACGGGGTCTTCTCCGGCACCACATCATCCATCGTCCGGCTGAAACCCATGGTTCCGTACGCTGAGGCGTGTGTGAGGAGGTAAGTGCGGTGGACGGTGGACAAGGGAATGGCGGCGTTGGGGCGCTCACTGTTTGGGGGAAGGGCGAGGCCAGCGGCCGATCCCGTTTCACCTCGTGAATAATCAAGTGCAGGCAGCACCAGCACCAGCACCAGCACCAGCACCAGCACCAGCACCAACACCAACACCAACACCAACACCAACACCAACACCAACACCAACACCAACACCAACACCAACACAAGCACCAACACAAGCACCAACAACAGCACCAGCACAAGCACCAACAACAGCACAAGCACAAGCACCAACAACAGCACCAACACAAGCACCAGCACAAGCACCAACAGTAACACTGGCACCAGCAGCCGCTGTTGGGAACCTGGGTGAAACTTCCTCTCTTTGATTCTGCTGCTCGGCATATACCGCTCCCATACAACCCAACCAATACGTCAGTTGCAGGCGAGGTTATGCGGCGTGCATGGTTTGACCTCTGTAACTGGATCGTTTGTAGTTTTTTTTTATGTTTTTGTAATATATATCCTGGGTATCACGGAATTCGAATCCACCGCATCTTTGGACCGATCGGTTCTTTTCCGGAAAAGATGTGATATAACAGTTTTGCACCGATTTGGTGCGAAATAGTCTTTGTCACACGGTGCATGACGCACACAGCACTTCAGAAGCTGGCCTCCAGGACACCGCAGCTGCTTCCGGGTGAGGATGGTGGTAAGAGTGGAGGAGGTGAGAGCGGTGGTGAGCCGGTGGTGAGACCGGAGGTGAGGAAGGGGGTGAGGGTGGAGATGAGACTGTGCGATTTAGGTATGCTGATCAACCCGTCGATGTTACCTTTTGTTGTTGCTATGTGGTCGTACATGCAGGTACAACATGGAGAGCTTCTCCGCCGCGGTTGGCTACGTCATCGACTTCATTACGCGGCAGCAGCAGCAGCAGAAGGAGCAGCAGCAGCAGCAGCAGCAGCAGGAGCCCTACCGGGCGGGGCCCTCGGCAGCTGCGATGACGGTCTGCGAGGACAGGTTGCCGTTCTCAGGCATCAGGATCAAGGCTGCTGGCGGGAGCAACAGCGTCGCCGAAGGTGGCGGCATAACCAGCAGTACTGTCGCCACAGAGAGCAGCAGCAACAGCAATAGCGGCGACAGCAACAGCAACGGCAGCAGCAGCCGCAACAGCAACGGCAGCAGCAGCCGCAACAGCAACGGCAGCAACAGCAGCAACAGCAACAACTTGCTGTGGCTGCTTGCCAGGATGCAACGGAGATTGATAGCTTGCTCTCCTTTCATGGCGCTTGGTGGCCGTGGCGACGAGTTTAGTTCCGTCGCAGAGATGCTCAACTGCGTACGGCAGGGTGTGGAACTACAGGTACGACAACCGCACCAAGGGGATGGACGCCGACCGTACAGTGTTGTCTCACTCGTGGGCCATACACGCACGTCGTTGCACACAACCGATTTCACTCTTTTGCGTAAGCTTCGGATAGAGACGCGTCGGGGCGTATGCCTCCAACCTTTCAGTAGCGTAACAGTCTTGTGTGCATAACAGTCCTACGCCGCGAAGAGGGAAGTGCCCTTGGTGGTACGTGAGCTACGCTTTACCGAAGCGAGCTCCGTTAGTCACCAATGACCTCTTAGAACTTTCAGATGAGAGTGTATTTCTATGTGTTTGCGTCGGTAAAAAAATATTATGTCTATAGATAGGTTCACCTATCACAATAGATAGGACCGAGAAATAGATCGTTCATAGATTCAGTGTATAGAATAGTTTATAGACCGTGCCATGATATGATGATGAAAAGGCCTGAAATTTAATTTTCTATGGACGAGCAAAACGCGTACAGACGGGTGTGCGTGGCAGGGTTTTGGGGGGTAAAAATCCCAATGATGGGAAATCAACGTGTTCGTATCGCAGACTTTGCGCATGGTCCTTTTGCTGCAGCTGCAATCCAAGGAGGTACGGTACCACGCTGTCGATACAAGAACGGAACGCAAAAGAACAAATAATCACACTTACAGTTCACATTTAGGTGCAGACTAACAAAGGTTGAATTATCCAACCCATCTCGTGACACATTGTTGAGCTCTGAGCTGTCTAAATAAAGATGGCTCGTCCCGTTCTCGGTCCTCCTGTTGTATTTTTTACAGTCCAAGGCCGTGCCGGTTTTGGAGCTACGCAACCGTCAGGGATTGGAGGTGCCGTTGAACGCCTGGATGTACGACTTTTACAAAATACACTCCGTAAAACCCATCACCCGCGATAACGAGGTGCGGCGATGTGCGCAGATGCCCAGTGGATGGAACCGGGATCGATGGCGGAATGCGTGTCTATGTTTTTGTTGTTCTTGTTTTTGTTTGTTTGTGTGTGCGTATGTGTGTATGCGTGTGGGTGTGTGTGTGCGTATGTGTATGTATGTGTGTTGCACCTTCTGGAGTTGTGTTACCACCCTTTAAAGGTGTTGTAACAAAGAGGGCCCCCGTACATTCATACATACATACATACCTGGAGCCCTGATGAGGGGGACTAAGGGCCAGCAGTCTAGGGCTGAAAGCTGTATGGCCGAAATAGATAGATATCGTAAACACGTAATGAAAGCACGGCGTCGGTTGTCCTGCCGGGTCTCAGCCTTTGCTTGTTACATCTAGCTCGGCCATGGTATGAGACATGCTCGCTGCTCAAATAATGCCGTACAGATTCGCGAGGGCGACGTCTGGGATTTGCTCAAGTCCGCCACGAGCATTTTGAAAGCCGCCGCACAGGCGTTGGAACTTGCGGCGGAGGCGGCCGCAGCTGCAGCGGAAGGCGGCAGCAGCGGCAGCAGCAGAGATAATGGTGGCTTGGCAAGACCGGCGCTGGTTGCGGAGGCGCTGGAGGCGGAGCTGCTGCGGTTGCAGAACGAGCCGCGGCCGGAATCCCCTTCACAGGCAGCACTTCGCGATGCGCGCATGGTGGCAGTTCTGTTCCGGCTGATCGCCCAGGATTTCAATGCCGGCTTCTGGTCTGTAGGTGCTTAATCAGGTTGCTGGGCAGCTGGGGACTATGCATGGGGACCATGGCCTGCTGGAGCTGACCGGCCAGGGCCGGTGCACGCGTTGTTGCCTAATCTGGACACACTGCTGCTACCCAGCAGCCGCTATGTAGCGCCTCTTCACGCACGCGTACTTAGGGTGGCATGGCATGGCATGGTGGGGGATACGACGTCGGATCGTTGTAAACAGATAGACGCAGGACGCAGCAGCGTTGCTTGGTTGCTGCGTCATTGAGAAGTTGGCGCTCGAAGAGTACTGTATGTATGTGTGGATGACCGACAAAGGGGGAGAGGGGGGATGCATATCGTTGCGGGATTTGCGAGTGGCATGGTGTTTGTTACCAGGATGTGCTGTTGTTGCATCCTGGAGGGCGTGTCTGACCGCCACGGGACCTGCTGGCATGAGCCGATCGGTACTTATCTGTAGTCGAGGTACGACAGCTTTTGAAGCTATCCGTCCTAAACTCCTGAAGCGAGCCAATAAACGGAGCCAGGGCCATCAATGAACTCGTGATATCGCAACTTAACGTTTATAAGGCTGGGAAGTTTCTTGAGGCTCATTGGAGGGCTGTTAAATGGTGAATGTAAGACTGGTGAAGTAAACCCTAAACCCAGATCCCTGCCGTGCACCTCTGCATGTAACATAACACGCAAGGAGGTTTATCATCAAGGGGGGTTATGGCCAGATCCAGATCCAAATTTAGATGCAAATTCCATTGCATTGATAATGGATGGTATCATCGCAAGTGTTTTTTTAAGGTGGTTGCTCCACACATTTTGTTTGCTCCGCACCCATTTTGTTCGTTTCTATCTCGCGGGATCTTGGGGTTTCTTCACGAAGATGCGGTACAACCACATCGCCGGTTGACGCTTGGTGGACACGTGATGCAATTGGTAACAAAAGCTTGCAGTCATGTACATGGCCGGAATGGTGCTAGATTAATGCGCGGTTCGATCCTGCGGATCCTCCGCCCATTTCAACTTCATATACATTAATGCGTCTTTAAGGCGGTTAAAGTAAACTGTAGTAGCTGGTACACGACACGGCATCCTGAACAACTACAAATACGCGCGAAGCGTTTCACCAGCATCTCGAGGGGCCTTTTCAGCGACCAGCTATTACATAAGCGGACTAAGGCATCCCTGCAGCAATACGAGTCATCTGCATGCGTGTGCGCATGCCTGTACCCAACGGCGCAAGCAACTAGACAGCGGAACACCACCATCACCACGCATCATCACTCTCAGAACTGTTGTCATGCATATGCTAGCTAATCCTGGCAAGGAAGAGCAGCAAAATGTAAAAGTACCCAAGGGATCGACCGAACAGTAGTTACGAAGATCCAAGCAGAGCGTTGGAACGTAGCAAACATGAGCAGCTACATCGTAAAGCACAGATAGCTAGCCGAGATAGCGACCATGCTGCTCCAGGGGAAGCAACAACATCCCTCATCCATGGCGCTTGTCAATGCCTCATAATGTAAAGGTGGGGCGAAACTACCAAAGCCGGTAATGTTATTGTCGCCACACGCCCAACCACCACTTGAATAATACATACACCTAAAAAGGTATACGGCCGTAAGATTGGAACATCCCACCGCAGCTTTCAGAAGCTGTTGTTATAATTCTACTTTCCAGAATTTATTGTTTCCGCAGTAAGCTGCAATCATCGCTAGCCGAGGGACACACACACCGAACGCGTGTAGCCCCCATCCGAACCCTATGGAAGTGCACTAATATTAATCCGCATCTCCTCAAGGAAAACCGCTGGCAACAACCTTATTCACGACAATGGCTCTGCGTTGGCATTGGCATTATCGTGACGCAACTCAAAGCTAGTACGACGGAATTGAACTGTACAAATGTTACAACTGCGATGAACTGCGATGAACACAGTAAAATACTGAACCAAAACCAAATCAGCACCAGCAAGGACGATCAGAGCTCCCAAAACTATTACATTTATCCGAATGGCCCTTCGATCGCTGTGCGCCGTGCGTCCGCTGCGGACGGTCCGCAAAATGCTTCCGCCGATCGTGAGGTTCCTCGCGTGGCCGAGGCAGTTCCCCCCTGACTGCTGGCAGCTGCTGTGCTGCTTGTTGAGAGCTGTTCCGCCGGGATGGAGTCGCGCGCAGCCTCCGCAGTTTTGGCCGCTACCTCTGCCGCGTGCCGTGAGCAGAAGTCGGCACAGACGGCCGGAGGGATGCACTTGCATTGGGATGCTATGTGCGCAATGAGGGATTCCACTTTGGCTCTGTGAGCGGGGAAGGTTGTCAAGCAGAACTTGCACTTGCGAGCATAGCGCTTGGAGCTAGAGCTATAGTCACCGACTTCTTCGAAATAATCCAACACAGCACTAGGCTTAGGTCCCGGTTTAGCGCGTTTTGCTTCGCGCACGTTTTCCATTTCGCGGGTTGTTATTACAACAAGGTATGTTGCAAACCCAGTGATAAGCAAACCCTAAAACCTAATCCTAAGTATGAACTAATTACACCAATGACTCGGGAATGTCAATAGCTCGATATTTCTCAAAATCGGCGAGTTTTCAGACTGTACGACAACCCAACGACAAACAATACGCCGACAATACGCCAACAATACGCCAACGCATAAACAGCCCAACTGGCTGGCGTATTCGGCGTATTAATACGGGCGTATTAGCTGGCGTATTAATATGGAATACGGTCGCATCCCTGCGTCCGCAAAATGCTTCCGCCGATCCAAGCTCCAAACCCCCATCCCATCCCATCCCATAACCGACACACCCAGCCAACCAATATGAATAGTGCAGGAATGCATATGCGGTGCGCACCATATGATAACGGCTACATAACGACAAGCTAATAAGGCACCCATGCACGTAGTGAGCAACAAAGAATCAGTGAGAACCGTAGTCCAACCGAATTAGTAAGCAGTAGTCCAACCAAGATAAACGACTAAAAAAACTCCTTCATACCACAGTATTTCTATGTTGCCCTGTTTCGCGTACTTCGGTTAACGCACATCTCAGCAGCACTGAGCAGCGTACGTACATAGCGGGGGGGGGATCTAGATCTGGGAGGTATCACGCACGCGCAGGCGAATAGAAAGAGTAACGTAACTCAACACGCGACAGTGAAGTCACCGGCAGTAGCAGTGACATACAGACGAATGCCGTGATGGCACTAGGATCCGGATCCGGATAATTCTCGCCATCCAGCACCACCATCACCACGCATCATCACTCTCAGAACACTCTCACTCTCACTCTCACTCTCACTCTCACCTCTCTTGTCATGCTAGCTAATCCTGGCAAGGAAGAGCAGCAAAATGTGAAAGTACCCAAGGAATCGACCGAACAGTAGTTACGAAGATCCAAGCAGAGCGTTGGAACGTAGCAAACATGAGCAGCTATATTGTAAAGCACGCGCGCGACAGGTAACTTGCTTCCCTCGACCGCCGTTCCGCCCAATAATGCCGAGCCACGCAATGTCCGCGGGTAAACAGCAATTCGGCAAATCGCATGTACGCAACCTTCACGATAGCATGCTGCTGAAAGTGTTTGGCAGCAGCAGCAGTGGCAACTGATAATAATGGCAGCAACAACTACAGCAACAACAGCCCCAAAGCAGCAGCACAATAAGCGGCATGCAGCGACAGCAGCAGCAAGAGCAGCAACAGCAACAGGAGCAACAGCGACAGCAACAGCAGCAAAAGCGACAGCAGCAAAAGCAACCTGGCAGCGGAAGCGATGAAAGCCATATGTAAGATCAAAAGCAAAGGAGAAATATCCTCTCCACGCCCAGCAGAGTATCCGGCCGCGCGAACATGGACACTTCGTCATCAACAGCAACACGTACGTACACCAACTTGAACATCACCGACAAGCACATATGCCCTATGTACGTGCGTACGTACGTACGTACGTACATACGTACATATATACGTACATAGATTCATTCCTAGGTAATTGAACAGGAAAATCCTAAGCAGGCACGCAAAATGGCAAATAACGCATGCAAACGCCATGCAACGGCGTCGCCATGCATCCATGCAGTCTACACATGCACCCGCTTAGCTCTAAAACAGGTTTAACTTAGGCATGTAATGTATGGCGCAGCAGGCGCGCAGGCCTCCGCCCAACAAAAAAATGGTACGAGCGTTCTAAGTACTCATTGATGGCGATGCAATATGACCACGACTCTGGCAGCACTCCCCTAGCACGCTGCAGAGCAGAGGTCGGCATATATGGCGGGTACTGCGGGTCCGTGCCACAATACCCGCAGCCGAAATTCGGCTGAAGGCCCCCTAGGGCTGCGGGTCCTTAATGACCAAAATTTGACCAAAAGTGATTTGCAGCCTTTATTGCGGCCCGCTGGGCCGCGCGCTGGACTTGAACTCTGTGTTTGACTTTGGATATTTTCAGGTTTACTGACCGAAATTATGCCCTCCCGCAGTCGCAGAAACTGAAAGGAAACGAAAGTTCGTCAACTAACATACTGACATAACATTACAGAAACCGATTTGCCGACCTCTGCTGCAGAGCCCCTCCATGCACATGACCCGTCGTGTGCGCGCGCAGTAACGCCGCCAGCAGCACCAACTACCGAGCGGATTACCTAACCGACTACGTACGGCATTATGCCGGACTAACTGAACTATCCGGACTCCTAATCTATAGCAGTGCGCCTACCTTGTACCAAGCAAGGGATATCGCACGTGAAACTGACTTGTGTTTTAGTGTCAGAAACGGCCGCTCAGCTCATTCACCCGGCTGAATTGGCTATTTGAAGCCGATCGGTTATTCAGGCTCTTTCATCTACCAGCGTTCTCTTCTGCGGTGGCTATATACAGCAACGTTGGGCCAGACTTGCGTTCTCCTGGCCTCGAAGTAATCCAAGGGGACCCGCTAAAATTGTGCCCGAAGCAGCAGCTGTCCGCAGACACGCACATGCTTTAGTAGTGATTGCTGGGGGACGACAACTGCTGGTCCGCAGATAGGGGTGAATGCTTAATTGGAACGAGAGATGGATGCAAGTAGTCAGGATTACGGGGGCGGTAGATAGCTAGGAGGGTAGGTACGATGAGTCGGTCGGTCGGTCGGCCAACAGACGATTAGGGTTGTGCAGTAGCCGCTTACTCATTCCGTTTTTGGTTTTCTTAGCTGGCTGCTATCCCGCCATGCGCGATATTGCGTTTAGTTATAGGGCGCCAGCGAGAGCATCAATGGATTCTTGCAGCCATGTTTGTGTAACCCGCTTTATCGTCGTCTTCGTCGACAGCCATCCTTCCTTCCCCCCAGGGCTGCGCAGCACCGCCGCTCTGTAGCTTACACAATGACGAGGACACCGCCGCGTCTGCAGCCCCGTGCTGGCACCACGGCAATGGGCCGCTGCGATGGTCGCCGCCGCCGCCGGGCAGAGCCGCGAGGTACGACATGATCAACCCGCGGCCGCCGCGGCCCTCGACGGCACTCCCCGTACTTGCTACGGTGGCGGAACCTTGACCGCCGCGGCGGCCTCCTTGAGCTGCGCCGCGGCGCGTGTTGTATTTCAGGTAGTAGTACTGCTGCATGCGCTTCAAGGGCGTGGCTGCAGCATTGCCGCAGGTAGACAGTGGATGGGCGCTTCCGCCGCCACCGTCGCCTCCGTCGCTGCCGCCGTTCGGCAGCCCCGCCGCCGCCACCAGAGTGCTAGGCGCCCCGGCCGCCGTGCCTAAGCCCCACCGCAAGGCGCCGACGCTTGGTACGACAGGTCCAGAAAGGAAGCGCGGTCGCCATAGGAATGTCTGCATCTGGCCCTTGCCCTTTACCTATAATACATGAGGAACAGCGATATGGAGTTATACACGCAAAACAAGGTGCGTAAATACACGCTATTACATCGCTGGAGGGAGGGTAACGCAACTTGGAAATAACACACGCACTCACATCAAGCCTGGCACCACCGGTGGTTGCCTGTGTACGCACGGGGACAAGCCTACTATGTATATGTACGGGCGGCGGTGGCGGGAGTTTTTTTTATTAGTATTCATGGTGGTGTAGTTGGTGGTGGTTGTTCTGTTTTGCTGGTAGCGGTTGCGGTGGTTGCAACAGCCATCTGTAAAATTTTCATATTCTTTAGATTGTGCCCTTAGTATAATAGATGGGGACGGTGTTTCGCAGACGAACGGGGTTGTGTGCATTCGTGAGCCAGGCATGTTCATAGGCTGGGTTAAGCTTGCTTCACACACGCCTGTTTCACCTCAACCGAACGGTGCTGAAGCTGCTTTCCCTGCGCGCTAACATGTACACACGTACATGCATACATACATATTTGCAAGACATGAAAGCATCTCCCCCGCCCCGTCGCACCTGGACACCGCCCGTGGGTCGCCAGTGTCCGTCCATGTCCTCGTCGGATTCACGACTGAGACAACCTCGCGTGGCTGCGCTGACGTGGATGCAGCCCGGCTTGCAAGTACTTTCCATACGGCTGGCCGTGTTCTACATCGTACGGGCATTTAGTATGAAATTCTAGGGTTGTAGATGTGGACGTCGTAGCAAGGGAAAGCCGGCGCATCCAGAATATACTCGCCGTAACGGTATTCAAGCAATCTTAATCGACATGCAAGATTGCATTTTAGCGTATCATATGATTTCATGTAAAATACCTATAAATTATACATTGCGTAGTAAAGCTGTTACAATGGAACATTTCCGGACATGGCATGGGGCATACCATCGCGTTGCACAATTGTTTATATTTACTGTGCTAAACAAGGTACGTACCACTGTGTCTCCAAAAAGGCAAAACCTTGGCATCTTGGCGCCCACGATTCCGCTCATGACGGGGCCGGAGTGGAGACCGATGCGCATGCGCACGGCATGGCCTGCTCGATGGTGATGCGTGATGGTGAATGGTGAAGGCCAGAGAAGTAATACGGATTAAAACATGCAAAAGGCGGTCAGGTTGCATTACATGGGTCGAGGTGGTACGTACGTGGAGAGCATAGGATGGAATTGCACTTCTGGAATCATTGCTCTTAATGTTTCCGTGTACGTCTCTTCCATACGAGTTGGCGTGCGTGTTTCCATATACGTGCGTGTGTGTCTGTGTGTGTATGGGTTGACCTGTGTCCGTTTGTATGTATGTATGTGTAATAGTAGGTATTACAGCGAGCCCCAGACACCAATGAGTGTCTGTGTGTGAACGGGTTCGGGGACGGGCCTTCGTTTAAATTTACTGCATATGCTGCTCGCTCTAATTTCCCGCAATCATCCATTCACCCACATCCTCGTGCAAGTCCTGCCGTACGCACGTGTTTTGTTCAATGCTACAGTCGTATGACGCGACATCTGATTGTATGCCATCCAAAGCAACAAACTTAATGACGTCATCCGTTGGATGCGCAGCAAGCAGACGATTAAAAATGTGCGGTGCAGTTGACAGCAGGCAATCATTATCGGCAACCATTATTGCAGGCTCGTACACTAAGATGACGTACTTAGTTAGCACACACCTGTCGTGGGCAAGGGCACCGTAGATGCCTCCCGCAGCATGGCCTGTAATGCGCGACGACAGATATATAGTTCAGCTGCAATCGTCCTGTACATGTCGTACTACTAGGGCAACAGATTGCATCAATAGTTCCCGCCTCGCAAGCAATAAATTGCCGTACATACATTTCAATCATGGAAATGCTGGTACCGCTGCTCACCTGGCAGTAATAATATTTTTAAATTCTGCAAATGCACCACGCTCATCTTCATCGCAGACAAAATTTGTATTGCATCTGACGAGGATTGGAACTGCCGTACTTACCGTACCCAAAGCCAAACTAACGAACCCACCTTCGCAAACGCCAGCACCTTGGCAGCGTGCAGCTCGTCCGCGGAGGAGGGGCGCCGTACGGCAGTGAAGCCCTCTGCGTCCCGGGTCATAAGGCCCCCCGCGACCATGTAGCAATCTGGGTACGGCAGGGTAGGGACGATCAAGAGGGGCGGGAACCCCCAAGATTAGTGCCCTAAGCAAAAGTAAAGCCGCCGGAAACTTGGACAACCTACAAGCAAGACCTGAGCCAAATAAAAGTGCAGATTGACCAGCTAAAAAGCGAGGGGCGATCACGGGAGGGCAACCACCAGCATGCATCACTAATTTATCCATTTGGGTCCATGGCCAGAGGAAAGGTTTCATACCGCAGCTTATACACGTCAGGGATTTCGCCCTCACCCTCATTCAGGCCCTGCCATATAGGGCGTACGCATGCACACATACATACATACATACGGCAAAGCGGGCGTAAACACCTGAGCTGTCAAAACTACGCGTATCATCACACAAAGCCATTAGCTTTAATTTATCTAATATTTTAAAGCAGCCTAAACAGGATCTGCTTGCTCGCCGCGTTCAAGTGTGTGCCCCCAGCAAATTCACCCAGCAGCTAGATATGCATAGACGCCTGATAACCTCTCTAGCTGGCAGCCCTAAGCATGAATGAACCCCTATCCTTCCAGCTCCGACGAATACGGCAACTCCCCTCTGCTGCTGTCCCTTCTGGGTCAAGCTACCTCCGTAGCTTCGCATAGCATATCCGTCGCCACCTCCCCGCCCGCCCGTCTGCGTGTTGCCGCACCTCCAATGGTCTCGACCTGGCGGCAGTTCACAGCCCCGCCGCCCATACGCGTGAGACCGTTTGTGCACACCGTTGATTCGGCGTCAGCGTACCACCATGGCAACCAGGTAGGCAGCCAGCCAGCCAGCCAGCCAGCCAGCCAGCCAGCCAGGCAGGCAGGCAGGCAGGCAGCCAGCCAGCCAGCCAGCCAGCCAGCCAGCCAGGCAGGCAGGCAGGCAGGCAGGCAGGCAGGCAGGCAGGCAGCCAGCCAGCCAGCCAGCCAGCCAGCCAGCCAGCCAGGCAGGCAGGCAGGCAGGCAGGCAGGCAGGCAGCCAGGCAGGCAGGCAGGCAGCCAGCCAGCCAGGCAGCCAGGCAGGCAGGCAGCCAGGCAGGCAGGCAGGCAGGCAGGCAGCCAGGCAGGCAGGCAGCCAGGCAGGCAGCCAGGCAGGCAGGCAGGCAAGCAAGGTGGCGAATGTTATTACGAGCAAGGGGAATGTTCATGGCATGTGTGTGTGTGTGTGTTCGGTGTGTTCGGTGTGTGTGTGTGTGTTCGGTGTGTTCGGTGTGTGTGTGTGTGTGTGTGTGTTTGTGTGTGTGTGTGTGTGTGTGTGTTCGGTGTGTGTTCGGTGTACGTGTATGTAGAACGGATACCAACAGGCTGGAGCCCACTAAGAAGACCGGATTCCCCCTGTGCAGCTCACGAAGAAGGAACCATCGCTTAGCCCAGGAAGCAAAGTAAGGAGTATACATGTGCGTGCACTTGTACGCGAGCTGGCACGGTACAACGTCTGTACAGGCAGATAATGTTGGAAACCGGGCAATTAGGTGAGGATGAGCTTCCTCCTTATTGTATATAGGGGCGGGTAAGCTAGAGCCTACATACAATAAAGAGCGGAAGATGAGCGGATTCAGAAAGGTATGCGGGAGAGCATTTCCCCACAAAAACAGCTCGCCGCATCCTGATCTAAGCCGGTATTGTTACGGGTCTGCCAAGCTTTACACGCGGCCTGATTGGGTGCACGTGCATGATGAGCGACCTGAACGACCTGAACGACCTGAACGACCTGAGCGACCTGAACGACCTGAACGACCTGAACGACCTGAACGACCTGAACGATCCTAACATACCTTATAGACGCCGTAAACATCAAGCAAGGAGTCTGCACGCGGTAGGGGAGAAGCAAGGATGCGCGCGTGTATGCTCAAACCAGAGAAAAAGTGCTGATGGTCGAATACTCGACATGCATGCATGGCGCAACGGGCAGCAGCCCGGCATAATAATGGCTTACCGCGCGGAGAGACATGTAGGCAGACAGACAGACAGACAGACAGACAGACACGAAGTTGGGGTAAGGTCTCCGTTCCGACGACGGAACCGACTATCGTCGGTTCACGTCTATGCCGGAACTACTACTACAAACAGATAGACAGATAGACAGATAGACAGATAGACAGATAGACAGATAGACAGATAGACAGATAGACAGATAGACAGATAGACAGATAGACAGATAGACAGATAGACAGATAGACAGATAGACAGATAGACAGATAGACAGATAGACAGACACAGCGAGAGAACACTCAAGCATTTACTTGGACATTATCCCTGACCCCCTACTTACACGGGTACCGAGCCCATGTCGCCTCCTGCACCCCCCTGAGAGGGACGGAGGCCAGGACTCCTACACCCCTAACTCCCGTACATACATGCTGCTTACAGAAATATGGACTCCATTACATGCATTTATTCATTTACACAATTACTTCTTCCTCACCAAGGCGGGAGTAGAGTTGATTCAGGAACTGCATGACAATGGAGGGTTGCACTGAGTGGCACATCTCCGTAAAGCCGACGATGTCCGCAAACAGGATTGTTACCTGAAAAAGCCAAGAGAGGCACGCAGCAAAGGTTTTTCGCCTTGCTAGAGAAGATGCTGGATATGCACACTAAGCGGGGAAATACATGTGCGTCGATGTTCGTTGGGTATGTCGTGTGTATCGGCGGCACAATAAAATATGTGTATTATGGAGGGAAGGGCAAACGTAGGGGTGCAGTACCCCCACCTCCTTGCGGGGTGTTTCTCGGCACCTGGTATTCGGGCAGTAAGTAGCTCGAGGGCGGGCTCGCGGTTATGTGGCTATGTGGCGAGAGCACGTGCGTGCACCGACCATTGCTTTTTGTCTTCTCTCAACAACGGCAAGGACCTTTCAATGGAGCAACGTCGTCCCCAAAACGCGGAATACATAATGCTCCCTTACGGTATCGATGGGACGTCCTGGCGGATTTCCTGACGAAGAAAATAACGCACCAATCCCAGATGGTAAACGTTGTGGTGTATGTTAGATCTGTGTTAGGCATTCGTGAGACGACATGCCGGTGGTGCAGTAGTAACTATCTAGCCGTGCTGGCCCAGCCAACAGTCTGATGAGACCCACGAAGCCCTTGTACTTGGCGGCAGAGCAGGGCAGGCGGAGGCCACATCGGTCGGGAAGCCGCTATCGCAGAAAGCTCTAATAGTAACATCCCTCAGCTAAGGGCTAAATGGAGATAGGTTCAGTAGAGCTTTGTATAAAAATTCACGGCGAAACGATGTGTGGCGTGAAGTTTTATGCGGCACACATTTTATGGAGGGCGACTAACGCAACTTTGGGGAGAGAAATTTTGGTTTTGTAACCTGCATGTTCGTACGCTATGTTTTTTTTTTTTGTGTGTGT
This sequence comes from Volvox carteri f. nagariensis, assembly GCF_000143455.1. Taxonomy (NCBI): domain Eukaryota; kingdom Viridiplantae; phylum Chlorophyta; class Chlorophyceae; order Chlamydomonadales; family Volvocaceae; genus Volvox; species Volvox carteri. Next base: position 688,339 of record NW_003307555.1, on the reverse strand, counting down.
GTGTGTGTGTGTGTGTGTGTGTGTGTGTGTGTGTGTGTGTGTGTGTGTGTGTGTGTGTGTGTGTGTGTGTGTGTGTGTGTGTGTGTGTGTGTGTGTGTGTGTGTGTGTGTGTGTGTGTGTGTGTGTGTGTGTGTGTGTGTGTGTGTGTGTGTGTGTGTGTCTGTCTTCCGGAGGATTGAGGAGTGAGCAGGGCACCGCGGACGCGGCCGCACATGCACCCACATACTTGCGTGACAGCCTGCTGCTCGCTCCCCGCTCCTGCGGATCCGTCAGGAATGGAATTGCCCGAAGACGGGGTTGATGACGCCATCGCTCGCTCACTCAAGCAGTCGCGCCTGGTATGGTGCCATTCATTCACTCACGCATCAATCGCCCTTCATCTCGTTCACGCATCAAGTTCGCGCATCCAAACTAACAAACCCTGACCAAAGCAGCGACCAAGCAGAGCGACAGACCTCACCATAGGGTGGTAAGTGGCCAGCGAGGAACAGTTGGCAGCCAGCGGCACTTGCATGAGGCTGCCGTACACATTGGCGTTCGCTGTGCTCGTACGGCCGGAAGGCCGTCCTTGACGCGTTGCCGTCAACGGCCGACGCACACTCCGCCGGCGGCCGCGCTTGCCGTCGCTATGGGTACCCACGCCGCCCGATCCGCTCGGGCGCGCTCCCTGGAGCTGACGCGCGGTCGGAGAATTGGCGGTGCTGCCGCCAAAGCTAGCGGCCGCCGCAACCTCAAGCACATGCCTGCATGCAGTCGTACAGGTCAAAGTACAAAGCACGGTAAAGCTTTGCTGCTCGCGGAATACGCCCGATCGCATGTAAGCGATGCATTTTTATCCCACTCAGCTGCCCTGTCTAGATGCGGTAACAAACCACATTCGCCGTTAGCTGTGCCGGGCCATCCGGACGGTTCCAACACCCACACAGCCCGTCCAACCACCCAGCCACGACGTACCTCGGAAAGATGGACTCAAGCAGGCGGTGCTCTGTCTCCTGAACCTCCGCGATCAGTCGCTCAGCACGAACCCGTGCAGTGATGTCCCATTGAGTTATCAATAAGGCTGGTTGGCCGCTCACGGGGTCTTGCAGCCTGGTAACGGTGACTTCATGCCAGCAACAACTGTCCAACGCGTCTGTGCTGGCGGCAGCGGCGGGTGAAGCGACAGGTGAAGCGGCGTGCACAGCTGCGGCGGGTGCCGCAGCAATAGCGGCGGCGGCAGATTCAGCAGTAGCAGCGGCGGCAGAAGCAGCAGCAGCAGCAGCGCTGCGACCGATGCAGCTGGTTTCACCTGCTTCTGCTGCCGCTTCAACGTCCGTGGCGCCACGGGGCAGATCGAAGATCGACAGTGGCGGCTGCGGCGGTGACGGCGGGTTGAACAATTTCAGCTCAGCGTTCTGGTCAATGATCGGTGACGGAATACCGATGCCCAGGGTCGCCTCAATGCTCGGCGCAGTGATAGATGTCGATGGCACACTTTCACAGGACTCCAGGGGCCCCTGACGTGCACGGCCCCTGCCACGCGCTACGTTCGTAACAATGTACTGCAGTACGGCGTTAGTGGAATGCATGCCACTGCCACTGCCGAAGGCGTCTCCACGGTCATCGCCTCCGCTGCTGACGGACGGCACCACGGCTGCCGTACGGTCGTCATGGTTTTGACTAAAGGGCTCCAATGTTGGGGCAGGCATGAGTGCCGGCAACGCTGCAGCCGTCGACACAGCCGTAGCAACACCCGGCACCGCTACTGCCACTCGGGCCGGTGCTGATGGCCCTGGCAGCAGTGATTGCGGCAACTGTGAAGGCGGTGGCGGCGGTTCCGCCTGCCCCAAAATCCTGCACGCCGCAATACCAGAGCCCTCCTTTACACCGCGCAGCTCGGCAGCATCTACGGGCGACGCTATCGTCCTAGAGCACCCATCTCGGGAAGAAGCCTCCACAGGGATTCTTGCCTTGCACGAATACATATCTACCGCGCTTTGGCGTCCAACCGGGAGATGCTGCCCGCTGTTGACTTCGTCCAGTGCCATCACTGCCGAGCAACGCTGTGCGGTACACAGTCCCGCCCTACCCGCCTGACCAGCAAACGTATTGCGGAACTCCGTGCAGGATTTAGCGCGGCATGAAACATGCGATGACGATGGACCGCAGGGCCGAGAGGAGGTGGACGCCGCCGCCGCGGCTACGAGCGCTAGGAAACGAGCTGCCGGCGGCCGGTGGGCGCGACGCTGGGCCCTGCCACGATTGGTGGAGCTCTGAGCCCCCGTCGTGGACACCAGCGGTGAGAGCGTGAAGGAGCCGCTAACGGAGGGGACGGGAGCCCGCGAGCAGATGCCGCCGACGTCGCCGCCTACCGTCGCAGCGTACGCGCCGTCACCACCGGTGGCAGCGATTCCGTCACCTCCGGACGACAGAGTTCCCCAGGGCTCGGGGTCGATCAGGTGACCTAACGTCTTGGACGCAGCGGACGTGTCGCCTGCCAGGGCTTCTTGATGGGACGGGGCATAAGAACCGCTGAAGCTTCCTTCAAACCCTACTGTCGACAAAGAGGCCTCTTGCTGCGACCCCACGGCTGGGGAGCCTGCTGCCGTCGCAGCAATAGTGGCGGCCGCCGCCGCCGCCGCCGCGGCCTGCAACTGCAGAGACGGTGCCGCCGGCTGCTGCCAAAAGGACTTGCGTTTCTCAATCCACCGCATTGTGTCCAGGTGGCCCCATGTGCTTGTCTGGAGGGATTTCGAGGGCGCGTCGAGCGAGTATGACAACCTGCCTCCGCCTAGCGTGCTTAAAGCAGTGCGGCGCGGGATAGCAGTGGCTGCGGTAACGACAGCAGAGGCAGAGGTCTGTGTGCTGTGTGTTTGGGCCTTCCCCGACACTGGGATGGAATTGTCAACGGCAGCAGCAGGTAAGGCGGAGGTGGAGGTGATCTCAGACGCGCCCAGCTGCGCCCAAGTTGGCTTGGCAACGGATGCGGCGGAAGTGGAGAAACTGGACATATCGGCGTTGGCATTGGCGGCAGCAGCAGGCGTTGCTGACTGCTGCTGCTGCGGCGCCAGGGAAATGGCAGTGGCAGTAGCAGGGCAGAGTTTTACGGCCGTTGGGCCTGTGGCCATGGAGGCAGCGGCTATAGCAGTTCCGGCGGTAGCATTGCCTGATGGTGGCCTTGCATTCGAAACGATTCGCAGACTTTCCGTCGTGGACAGGTAGATGGTGCTAGGGGCGCTGACCACCTCGTTGTGGCCGTTGCCGTTGCCGCAACCACCGTGTGACGCTGCTACTGCCGCAGTGGTGCTGCAGAAGCCGGCATCTGCTCCAGGACAGCCTGCCGTCAGCCGTAAGAAGCTGCAGTTGGATCTATCAGCTGACAGCGAGGGACGACACCTCACGGCTCGAGGGGCTTCTGGAGGAGCTGCAGAGCTGCTGACGGAGGCTGCGGACAACCCACAGGTTCCGCCAGATGCTGTAGCACCGGCGCCATCGCCGCTGCCAGTGGGGCACCTGCCGCCACCACCGCTGTCGCCGCCGAACCTCCTGTACAGCAGCGATAGCGACGGCCAACGGAGGCCGGGGCGGCAGACGGGCAGCACCGGCACGATGGAGGATGCAGAAGCTTCAGGAGCTGTGGCAGAAGCTTCGGCAGGTGCGACGCCGCCGCGGAGGCGAGGCGAGTTCGTAGATGGCTGAGTAATGTGATGCGGACGAAAGGCTTGCAGAGGTGTCGCCGGGGGCAGCAAACCCCGGCTTCTTGAGGGGCTCTTGATGTGGGGGCGGCTGCAGGGAACGGGGCTCGCGCTGGTGCCACTGGTGAAGGTGTCGAGGGCGCAGCTGCGAACATTCTGACCGGGTCAGGATTCGCGAGCGAAACGGGGAAACCCAAGAGCAAGAGCGGGATTGCGAGAGGAGGCTTTAGTTAAGGGTTAATCAAAAGGTAGTCGGCGGCGCTGGTAATATAAACCCTAAGTTAGTCCAAATGGATATGCACCTTGGTAATTATATACATGAACGGAATGCGGTCGGCATTAAACAGAAACCCCTGGCTTCGCTGTGCCCAAACTCTCTTCTCGGCTCTTTCCTGCGTCCGCTGCACCCTACCTAAACCCACACAAAAGCACGGAGCCCACGAGGCCGCCGGCGCCTCGGCGACCGACTCACAGCGGCCCGCCTCCTACTACCACCATTACTATCCAAAATGCGATCGCTCCGGTAACGGACACGCATGGCGCGGTACATAACACCCAGCCAGGTCGGAATGCGTACGGCAAGGTACGGAACACCCAGCTCGTACAGCACATTGCGCGTGCCATTGCACCTCACCGCTTCGTTTGTATGGCTATCCTGCAGCGCCTCTTCGGAGAAGCCCAGAACAGAGCCCGTCGCAGGACGCGAGCCGCTACTCATAAGGCCCGGCTGGTCGAACTGGAAGCAAGGCGCCTCCGTCACTGGCGCCTCCGTCGCTGGCACCTCCGCTGCCGCCGCCGCTACCGCCAAGGTAGAGTTGTTTTGCACGAGAGCGCTGCCACCACCATCGCCGCCTGAGGCTGCGACTGCAGCGGTTGCTGATTCACGCGCATTGCATGGAGTGACCCAGGGCTCATGCATAGGCGCGTCTGGGGTCAGGCGGGACGGCACCGGTATTATGCCGCGCCAAGTCTGCCCTGCAGACACCTGTTGAAGGAGTACGTGGGCCACGTGCAAGCAGCACTTAAGGTTTGGAGGATTTGTAGCGGTAAACGTCACCGAGAGGGCCTTGCAGTGGGCCAGCAGCTGTAGTCGGATTGGAGCTCAAAGCTTCCGCTCTGCTCTTGTCGCTGCAGCGCAGCGCGGCGGAGGAACGAAAGGGCCCTTCGGCTACAAAGGAAACCGCTAAAAGAGGACATGGAGAGCCAACCATGACCAAACCGACTACTGGCGTGCAACTTGGCTTTATTTGTGCATGATTTCATTGAGTTTGTGACACAATGACAGAGCCGTACATCTGTACTGCTACCTGGCACAGGAGCTCCTCGAGCTGCCCTTCAGGCGCCATTTTGAACAATTCCACCAATACTCCGCGGACATCAGTTCCGCCACCGGTGCCGTCTGCGCCTTCGATCCTATTCATGCTGCCAGCGGTCGCTCCGTCTCCCATGTTGCCGCCACCGGCGCCGCCATCGCCAACTCTCATGGCCCTGCCGTCGCTGGCGATGGCTCCATACCGACGGTGTGCACGGACCCTGCCGGCCATGCACCCATCCAGCGTCTCCACTAGCCGCGGCTCGATGAAGCGCCCGGCATCTAGGCCCGAGCCGCCGATTGCGCCGTTACTCGACAATTCGAAGGTGTACAGAGACGCCGACGTCATCATGGGCGCGGCGGCGCTGCTCATTGCCGGCGCTGCCGCCGCCACCGTTTCCCCCTGTGACATGCCTGCGCCTAAGACAGAGGCGCCAGTGCCCAACATGTCTAGCGCCATAAAGCCAGGCCGGGCTGCCGCCGCAACCGGTGGCGATGTGACGGCTGCGGGGCACCGCAGTCCCATGAACTCAAGGGATGCGGCGTTCTGGAAGAGCACCTGTCGACCGTCGTAGGACAGCATGGTGACCAGCCCCGGCAGCGCCGCCAGTGCGGCGTAGCTCCTCTGCAGGTGGCCCAGAGAAGGGTCCTTTGGCGGCGTCGCCAGCGGCGGAGAGTATCGAAGTACCAGCCGCAATACCTGCCCGGCTCCGGCGCCTTCCCCCGGCATCATCGCTGACCCCGCCGCCGTTGCCATCATCGGCGCTCTCAACTTATCATCCTGCTGCACTGCCGGCACAGAGGCCGGCAGCAGCGGCTGCAAGGTAACCTGCAATACCAAGTCCACCGCCGCCGATTGGACTCCATCGCTAGGACACTGCGCCTTGGGTCTGCAGCGTGGATGCTTCGTTACCAGCACGGTCCGGGCCTCGCTGCTACGGCCGCGACCGGTGTTAACCCCGCGGCCGCCGCCACCGCCAGGCTCTGGGCAGCTGGCGCCAACCCCGGCCGGTGGTGATGGCGGTGGCCGAGGCGGTAAGCTCGAGGATCTCGAATCCATCGCGGATATGCAGCTCTCACGCAGGGCCGCGGCAAGGTGAGGTTCCGAAACCAGGAGCTCCGCCAGCAGCACCTCGTAGTCTGCAGGCGTCGTACAATTAAACAGTTCCCGCGCAGCCTGGTTGATCTCCTGGACCAAAAGCCTGTTTGGGGGCAGCAATAGTGTCGTGTCTAAGAGCCATTAGGAAAAGCAATCCAGCAATGTTGAGGGCACTTTCTTTGGGGATTTGGACTGCACATGCAGCGACAGGGAGCGACACCTTAAGGAGGCTTACCTCACGGTTTGGCAGCCCGGATACGTCGATACAATGTCCAGCTTGCATGACCGCTGTTCCTGTTGTTGCTGCTGCTGCACGTTGCTGCGCCTGCAAGAGCCCTGCTCCAAGTGCATGCCGGTACTCAGCTTACTGTTGCGCGCGCCGCCTGCAGGGTCGCCAGCCGGCTCTATGCTGCTTCCTCCCTCAGGCCAGGGCGTTCTGGGAAGCGTGAGCCCGAGGTCGATTCCGCCACCGGACATGTCCGTATTTAATTCATTGGCAACCTCAGTGCCATCAGTTGTGCTCCCTGGATGGCTTGTAGGCCTTGGGCCAGGCAGTACCGACAGCAATACAGCCGCGTCATCGCAGCCATGTAGGTAGTTGTGCACAGCTTGATAGGCATAACGACCTGAGACGTCAGAGGACAGGCACACAGGGCGCCGTCGGGATGCATGGAATCGGATTAACTAGGAGCACCAGTGCCATGGCGTTACGTATAAGGGAGTAAAGCCAGCTTGGCGCCATGGTCCGCCATGCAAGTCACACAGAGCGAGCACCTGCAGCAGCTGCGAGGTGCACAGTCATCACCCCGAAGACCAACCTGAAGGGCTTTTCAGTGACCGAGATGATGACCGACACTGGGAGCCGTGGCCGACGATTATGCTTGAGGTGACGCCTTTGCGCCGCGGAAGTCTGCCATACCTTTGCTCCCGGTGGACAAGAAATGATAACAGTCCCGGAAGCTTCCATTTGGATTCTCCTTTGAATCCGGACTGATTATCGAAATCTCTACGCGAAGCGGCCGGTGACGAAATGAAACAACACAATGGGTTCATGCCGTCAAGGAATGGAGGAGGAAAAAGTGGAAGAAGCCTTTAGGCCTTTGGAGATTAATATTCGTTACAGAAACTAGTTTTTATGTGCTTATTTCGTGCGCAATTCAGGGTGGCTGGCCCTAAAGCCGGCAGCGGGACCGCCCACCAGGTAAGCTAAACCTCTATGCAGTTGAAGCATGGATGTTTGTTAAGCAAGTCATCACACCCTTTATTAAGATTCGTTTACTCTTTCATTAAGTTGCAAACAGGGGCGTCCATGGTTACGTCGTGTTCCGTACTTGGGGTTTCAACCGCAAGGTAAAGTCTTCAAAGTAGATGTCCTGTCATACCCAGCTTAAGTTTAAATATAGTACATCATGACGATATATGGTATGTACGTTTAGAGAATTGCTGGCTACACAAGGAATGGTGTTTTTAGGTGTCTGGTTACCTCAAGAGGCTATAAGCGCTCGCTTCCCCATGCCATGCACAACGAACTTCAGTAGCTAGCGGGCGCTCTCCGCCACATATCTTTTAATTCACGTTGCAGCAGGGATTCCAGCATCCACATAGGTAACCTGACGGGTAAATTTCCGTATCAGTAGATACATTAGACCTACACAGCACCGTACGGTACGCGGCGTCTTCTCTCACGCTTTTCGATAAAATAGTTGAACTGGCTTAAAGCTGTTACCATTTCACGGCTTTGTTTGATGCATATAGAAGCAGATAAGGCAAAAATGAATTTGTTTGATGCGTGAAGAAACAGGTAAGGCAAAAATAAATTTGCTTGATGATAGTAGAATCAGGTAAAAATGAATTTGTTTGATGGAACATAAGTGAGGTCACACTCTGCAAGTGGATCGGAATGCGTGGGTTGCGAACCCATAACTGGATCAGGAGCCCTAAACTGAGAAATGCTAAGCTCATATAACCATACAGCTAGCAATGGCGAAAGATATGATAAAATCTGGACATAGAATGGTGGAAGGGGTTCCAACCGCTCACCTACCGCCACCTCCGCTTTACTTTCTCCACATGCGAAGGCGTGATGTGTAATTATTAAACACTTTATCATTTCAGAATTGAGCTGCTCCACTGCTGCTCCCTGTTCGTTTGGGGCTTCAAAATGGACGGATGTTACAAGCATCATCAGCGAGCTCGTACGGTCCAGACGGAGGCTCATGAACCGCTTCATTTGCACAATGAAAGACTGAGAAGCAAAATAGAAATGCGCACAGCTATGCCCAAGACAGTAAGTACCTAACACGTCTCAGCACGGCATTACGAATACATGCCGAGGATACACGAAGACGCCTTGAGATGCTGCTGTTCGCCCGCAGCGCAAGCGAAATATCTCGAAAATGACGTTCGCAAGACCAAAGGCGCCAAAGCTTTTTAAAAGTTTCGGTCCTTTGCTGTGGGGTGGGTACTGTCTAGGGCTCTCCTCTCTGTCGGTCCCCCGAATCATGAACGGAATTGAACCTATAAGGCTAATTACTTGGCCCGATGTAAATACCTTCTGTTTTGCCGCGTTCGGGTGACGATAATACCATTACAGGCAAAACAGAGTAAGGGTTCAACGTACGCAAGCAAGTACGTTTTTGAAGAAACCGACATCAAGCCAAAACCGCGCAGCCAGCCCAACAGCTTGGGTCCAACAAACAGATAAAGCACGTTTTCAAACTCATATGTACAGCAGTGGGAGATGGAGATCACGCCGGCGCTAGAGGCGGCACATGCCAGACGGCGAACGAGCGACAACGAGAGACACGCACTAAGAGGAAAGCAAGATAAGCCAGGCTCCCGCCAGGTCGGTAGCTAATACGACACCAAGTACGGTAGCTAGTGCGACTGTAAGTACGGCTGCAAAACTATGCGCGCGAGCTGGAGCTCGGTGGAATGCACGCACGGGGCAGGAATGCAAGCGCGAGTCCTAAAACACATCTCACGTCAGGTAGGAAGGTAGCTGGGTAGCTAGATGGGTAGTTGTGTTCAAAGGGCTGGCACAGTCGCACAATTCTTGGTACAAGGATGCATAACTTGATCAATGTTAATGAGAGAAGAAAACGTGCTCACCAGTCGCGCTCTAGGCAGTACAATCCGCCGACAGTCGTCAAGTGCCGTAACTCACGGCATTCGTACATTGGCATTCGAATCCTAAAACCCTTCGATTGAACGCACTAAAATGTTGGACAAGCATGCTATGTACATATGCGCCTACCGTCTCACCATATTCTTTCGTACGGAAAACGACTCACATACGCTTGGAGTAAGCGCTTTAGATGTAATACATATAAAACAAAACGACGCAGGGTACGTAGGCTTAGGAACGAGGCAGGTAAGCGCTTGCACGCAACGCAAGCAACACAGGGTGTAGTTGCTGCCGTACAACACACATCATAAAACGTTTTTACGCGCTAGCATGAGATCCCAGTGCACACCATAAAATCACTGTGCTCGCTAGAGCATCTCAATCACAGCACCTCGAGAGGCCTTTTCGGCGATCAGATGCGGGGCACACGGCGACGCTGCCGCGGACTTGAAGCGCAGCCGACAGGCACACCGATCCATCACAGAGAAAAGTGAGGCATAGGCCACAAATAGCCGGCCACACGTATCATCAAAAGCAGGTATCGACGGATGCAGCAATCTTTCGGGGCTTTTCGCAAATAGACGTTATATTCCTGAAACCCACGCGGCGTCTCCCTCCTCTCCTCTTTCCATCCATACACGACCCGTAATACGCCTGCCTGCCGACGCCTACCGCTCAAGACGCAGGTTCGTCAGGAAACATCGACGACATGGATACCTGCACACATTGACCACCCTTTACTTCCTCTCGCTATTGACATAATAGCTAAAACGTCGCAGTTTTGAACCGTTGAACCGTTGCGAATCTCTGTCACCGCCGGCAGTCCCGCCGGCCTAAACAAAAGCGATGGTCACCCACTTCGAAACCACATCGCTGCGCCCATCCAGGAGAATGAGCGCATCATCATTACAACCTTTGTTCCACATCCAACCACCCGATAGGCCATACGCGACCCTGCCAAGCCATGCAAGCAGTGCCGACAACAATACCAAGCCATACATGATGAAAGCAGTACAGTGAAAGTGCACAGCATCCGTCAAATACATAAATATAAAACCCTCAAAAGTCCGCCATGCAGCTGTCGGAAGCCATTTATCCCTTCCAAATCCTGCTGGCCCCATCTTAGATAAGAATCGTGGACTGCTAGATAGCAGCTGCGTGCCCCACGAGCTGGGTGTCGCCTACGCAACCCAAAGCTGCGATGTGCGGGGCATTTGAAATTTTGTTCAGCAACGAAGGTGCTATGTACAACATCACCCAACAACTCACGGGAGCTGTCCTCTCGATGATTTCGTCAACAGAGCTTGTCGATCATTCCTTAGGAAATCATCATAGAGGCCCGGGCTCACATATGCAGATGCAAACTGCCGAGCATAAGGATAGATGTTGCCCTAGAAGACTTCCCGAAGACTTCCCGACCGGAAATTCAGTTGTCAGGGCACTCACGGATACTCCAACCGTCCCTTCCCAAACCAAGTCGGTCATACTTCGATAGCCGATATAAATTCACAGGCCTGCCATTGCACGACTTACTCCCTTGATCCCTGTCGTAATGAAAGCCGATCGGATTCCGTGGCTCGCCGGGCGTGATCCCGTAAATTGCACAAGGGGGACCTGATCTCTTGGCTCCAATCGCGCTCGCATACTTGAAAACATTGATGCTTGCAAGGCTTGTCCTATGAAGCAAAACGGAGACCATGGCGTGTTACTTCCCATCAGGCCTGACCTAGTTCGTTTAACGTCAAAGACGCGGTTCTAGGCAGCTCGCAAGGCATACGATTTGCCATGTAAACGCCCACAATGAGATCTTGGAATGGTTTGAAATCACAACATTCACCTGGGACAGCCCGCTTTGCGCGTTGACGCGAATGGCGTTCGCGTTCAAACCTAGCACGAACCTTGCTTAGCTTACCAATTATGCGTAAGAAGGAGATGCTACAGTAGGACGTGGTGCAAGGCAAAAGTAGATCATGAGCAGAAGGCCCAGCACGAACATCGTTCCTCCAGCGGCCAGCTCGCCGACAGGACCAGTAGCATACATGCACCAGCCCCACATATTGCCTCTTGGATCCGCCTCACGCAAGCGCTGCGGCTCGTAGAGCGCAAACGAGAAAGCCAGCACTGTGCAGCCCTTCTCGGTGCCAGACGGGTCCTTCACTGTCAGGTCTTTATTGAATTCCGAATAACAAAAGTTACATCCATGAGTATTAACACCTCCGATGATGAGCCATACTGCCCCTGTCACTAGAAGGACAGTGACAACAAGCCACATCGCAAAGTTTGCAGGCGTCCTGAAGCCCCAGTAAGCCATTTTTAAAATTGCTTGTAAAGTTAATATGAGTGTTATGAATTGCATCAAGTGTGTATGAAGCAAATTGTTTTAAAGGGGACATGTACGAAAATGCCTATAAGGATTGGCGTCCCCTCAGCGGCAAGGTAGCGTTAATCCCAGTGGCAAGATAATAGCAAAGGCGTTGATAACATGCTCATCAAGTTAATCGCGGGCATATTTTCTCAAGCAGGCGCGCTTCGACTGGCAACCAAGCTGCTGTAGGAAGCGAACGGCTCGTTGAACCTACGCTACAACGTACGACCTGAACCCACCTACGGCGTGTTGTACCCATTGCTAATCCCATGCATAATCAAATATCATTACAAGAGTCATGCGGCATATGGTAATCACCCGAGCTCATGTCCGCGCTCAAACGTCAATTTAATGGCACGCTACACGAACATACCTTCCTCAGCCTCCGACAGGAGGGTAGGATCCGGGCTGAATTTGGGGAAGAACTCTGTTGCAGAATTAGCCTGGATTTTATTCCTGACACAAGAATTGGTCCGCCGGGGTCTTGAATTGTTCTGGCGGGCTCGCCGGAGGTATTCGAATTGCGCTGTGGAGCCCCGGAATTGGGCTGTGTTGAGCCTGAATTGGCCTGTCAGGGTGTCGAATTAGTCTGTCAGGGTGTCGAATTAGCCTGGCAATGTATCGAATCAGCCTGGCAGGGTATCGAATTGGCTGTCGAGTTGGCAGGATTGGCTCAGGCTGGCATCCGGAAGCACATGACTTTTAAGGAATTTACAGAAAACTTTGCAAGGGACCGCTTACAAGTGCCTCATGTGCGTGTTGGTTTCGATCCCAGGACGTGGACTTGCACACCTGGTTACCGTACTCTGGCAATGTAGGGAGGCAAGCACTCAGGGCCACAACTGCAATACCCAAGTCAGGAGCCGATGCTCCACTGTTTTCCTACCCCACTTCATCGGCAGTTTGTCCAGTTCATACCCACACTACTCGTATGCATGAATAGGTTCGGGTGGAAACAATGGGAAATCTCCGATACACACCGCTAAACTCAGTACCACGAGCTACATTGAAAACAAATGAAAATGCAGATGTCTGTGGAGAAGAATGTGTGCTCCATGTGTGTTCCGTGCCTCAATTCATCGAGCTCTCCGTTGGGCGGGGCAAGGCCCATGAAGTTGCCCCTGGTATTCCGCCCATGCAACCAAACACTGACACAAAACGTTGCACGTCTGGGCCCATGTAAACCACGACACTTCCGTGTGGATTGGCTACCCGCGCTCCCCATGTCGGGGCTCCTCCCTCCTGCTGGTGACTCCCAGATTGTCCACGCACAAACGCCAAACGTTGGCATAGAAAACAGACAGGCCACTGCGGTATGGCATCAAACCACGCATAACCCACAGCGGCTTTCAGCAGCAGTACTGCTTGGCCAATGCGACCAGCCATGTACTCCGTTGCGCATCAAACACCCGTCCACGCGTTGCACTCCAACAGACCATCGGATTCCATATCGTAATACACTGTCGCCCCTACACGTGTGTTAGCAGCCGCGGACGAGCATGGGTCCAGGTTGATCCCGCCAGGAGTGAACACCTCGCGCACTAGCTCTATGATACTCAGTGGGTTGAACCACTCCGGGCTTTCACTGGAGAGAAACAGGCGCACATTCCCACCCCCTCCGCTTCGAACCATATGGCCTCCTTCAACAGACTCGCTTTCGCTGACATCCATGTCGCCGCTGCTGTTGTTGCTGCTGTTGTCGCTGCCAGTCATGGTCATAGTGCCCCGCAGCAAACAAACTCCGACCGTATGCCTATTTTTGCACGGCGCTGCATGGCATCATAACGGACAAGGCGATCATCAGTAGGGCCTAAGCTTCCCTTCTATCTCCTCACAGTACGACTAAGAGAATCGCTCCCCAAGCTGGGAATGCATGGGGTTTCGCCCTTCTACGTCATTTAACTCTGTGTGTCAATGTGTGTGTGTGAACTGAACCACTTAGATTACCACTTGCGATGGATTCGGTCGAAGAGGGCGGCGCACGTGCGGCCACGGATAACTCTTAACTGGCTCCTCGAAAACTTAAAATCGCAAACCGAACCATCTAGGCCTGTCAAGGAGTAATGCATACGGAGAGCCAAGATTTATCTGCACCAACAAGTCAGCCGCCGCACGCTGGCGCGTGCGTTCTGCAACGTCGCATAGATATACAAGTACAGGCAGGCAGGTAGGCCGGATATGCATGCATGGGCCGTGGACATACGGGACTCTGCACCCTCTGCGCCAAAGATGGATGAGTTAATAACGTCACCGAGGAGCCGATGGGCTCTCAAATCACAACAAGTTTTTATCATTGCATTAGCGCTGTTCATGACGCAATGTTTGGAAAGCTGCACTCCTTGAGGCTTGAACAGAGGGAGGGAGCGAGAGCGAGAGAGCACGCCTGTCATGTTGTGTAATGATTGGAATTCCTTACAGATACGCACGCACGTTCATAGAATTCTCGAGTCCCCTCTACACTAAGGGCCTAACCACCACATACAAGCGGTTACCGGTCGCTCGTACCCCAATCCTTATACCCCATGAGCCAGACAGGGCCGCCGGCCCCGTTGAAATGATCAACCGGGGCCGAGGCGATGGAGATGGTCAAAGGGAAAAGGCGTGGGTGGAGCTATGGCGAGTCGGTAATAATCGACCTAAGTTAAAAAGGTTGGGTTTTTAGGGGAAAAGGCGCCCTGGGCTGCAATTGGCTGCCATGCTCGCTGCAACATTTCAGGGGAGGACGACAACTTCACCACTCTAGGCGCCAAAATAATGACAGTTGACCGTCCATGGAGGCCCCGGCTTTCACGGATGGCCCCCGCACTTGTGGGGGACTTGCAACCCTTCTAACATGCAGCATTCCTAAGGTAACGTAAAATTTTCGATCCATCTTACTCCAAGACTTTCCCTTGTTCATCCCCTAACGGGGAACCGAAGGGGGGGTCTAAGAGTTTGGGAACCGAAGGGTTGTGTGAGCAAACCCTCCTTGGCTGGCTCATGCCTGGGCTGGCCCGCAAATCATGAGTCCTGTTTCGCATCAAAACTGGCGGTGAAACAATCCGGAGTTGTCATAGCGGCATGCGCTGTATTGTCAGGCCCCGGTGCTTGCCCCTATTTTCAAAATATTGAAGGGGAAGCCAGGAGCTTAGCCTCGTGCTATGGCATTTATGTGCTCTGCTATGCGGGTGAGCCCTCAAGGCGAATTCTGCTTGCATAGCAGTAGCAAGCGCCTTAACTGAGGCAAGTTGAGACAACCCAAACAGCTCCCAAAGGAGCCCCGAGATGGCGCTATCGTACCTGTGAGGTGCGGCCTGCAAGTCGGCACCTATTATAGAAGACGAGAGAGGAGTTCGAAAGGATGTCAAATGTCTGCAGGATGTCGACTGGTGTCGAAGGCCAGTAGTCCAGGTCAAAGGAGATAAACACGCAGGATGGTGGAGGTCACATATGTGTCAGTGTCTTAAGGACCTGCAAGGTACTTATGAGCGCCGTCGAACAGCGTTGAGCAAACGATATGTCATCATCATAGCACTATGTCGGGCGTCAGGGAGCGGTAAGTAAGCGGCGATGAACATAAAACATTCAGAGGGGGCACCATGAGTTTATAATCCCGTCATGTTACGTGCAGTGATGTACTGGAAACAAGAGACTTGACGCACTGTCATTAGAATCCACCTACGATTTTATGAGGATTTAGTTACATACTAAGTTACATACTGTTTCCAGGCTAGCGCAGCAATACCCAGTTTTACGTGAGGGCTAAGCGCATTGCGCACGTGCGTAGTTTACAGTTGACTATCCACAACGGTGTACGACGTCTGCAAACGGCCAACGGGTACTTTCCGTTTTGGTCCCAGGAGGTGAGGTTTGATTAGTACATCAAGAAGCTATACCTCCAGGCTGAAGTGCCTGAGAGCATGACCAGCAGATAGCAACCAAGCGATACCGGTGATTTCACGGTATGGCTTACACTAAGTTAGCTATGTATAAAACTTGACGTAGGAAATTTTTGCTAGAGTTGTGCCCTAATGCCGCGACCAACTAATTTTGAGCCGGGAGGGGCTAAACAGAGTTCAGATTCTCCCTGCTGATGTAACGAATGATTCTAGCTTTTAAGTTTGCGACTCTTACCTTGGTGACGCTTATTCTATGGGCGCTCCTCGTCTACCCTACACAAGGTGTGTCTGTTGAGGCTTCTGTCCAGCGCCGGGAGTTGCGTTCAAGTGATAAGCTTCGGCGTACAGGCTCGGCTGCATTGGTTGGCGTTGCAAGGCTTTCCGGACCTCTTCAGAGCTGTCTGGTAAGCGCGTCACACTTGGATAGTTGTCTGTTTGGTCTCTGTGTAATCTTTGCTCTTTCCGTGGCGTTCATTATGGTGGTACACGCCTTAAGTCGACGGGTCAACTCGCACAGGTCGCGGCATCGGGTACTAACGCGACAACGGCAAATCGCACCACGGACGAAAGCGGCAACTTCAACGTCTCTGTAGGGACAGATGCAGACCAGGTCATACGGGTAAGCAATATGCCTTAGAAGCATGCCAAGTCTGGCAAGACTCTGAAACCTGTCGCCGAAGTTGGCCTTGATGCGCGCCGTGCGATTGATACTTGGGTACATGACCCGAGGTGCAAGAGCAACTGATAGCCAGCCATCTTGCCCTCCTGGTTAATCTCATATATCACCATTTTGCTCTTCTTCCCTCATTACCCGGCCCGGCCCAACTGCACAGGTCTCTATCAACCCGGGGTCACCATGCTTGGACGTGTTCACGAATGTGAAGCTGCCGTTCCAGCTGTCAGCCGTGCTGCCGCCAGACGCCACGAATGGCAGCGTAGGATACGGCTCCTTTTTGGGGCTGTCGTACATGGAACAGGTGCTGGCCGTCAGCAGTACCAACAGCAGCGATAAAAGTAACCTTTCCACCCCTGATGCTAGTAATAAGCTCCTGAGCAATATCACAGCTGTACGGCAGGTCATGCGGGGTTTGTACGGCACGTTCAACATCAGCTTACCTGGTTTCCGGCTAGATCCGTTGCAGCTGCAGCCCTTGTCCTTGGTGCGAAGCACCAACACTACAATCCGCAGCCTAGCGGTGGCGCTTCTTGCGGTGGAGGTGGAAATGGGAGCGCTGACGGCGCTTGGCGCAGCCCTGCTAAACGTCTCCGCAGTCACAGCTATTGCTAACGGCACTGCTAATACCGTCGCGGCGGCGGCGGCGGTGGCCAACATGACTCTGCTGGCGCGCGCTGTTGCCGCTGAGGGCGGGCGAAAGCTGGTGCAATTGGAGGCGCAGAGGGAGGCTCTGATGGCGGAGGCCGCTGCGGCGGCGCTGCAGCGGAACGCAACCGCCATTCCTTCCGGGAACGCCGAACCGGCTCCGCCGTCGCCGCCATCGCCGCCGTCCCCGCCGCCGGTGCCGTCCCCAGCCACCGTGGGCGGGCTCTACACAACCGATGTGGTGGCGGCCGTCCTGACGGCGGCGGCGACACGTGTCGGCGTTACGGTGCCGTCGTACGCCTTGAACGCCACGGCGGCTGTGATTGCAGGCATGGCGGCGTACGCTGAAGTGGTTAAGAATGCGGCGTTGCTGGAAATCGCCGGCATCAATTTGGGCCTCAACCCCCTTAATGCATTCATCTCATTGACGCGGCTCGCGGCGGTGCAGGTGAGCCCTCCCTTGAGTTGCCCTCTAGGAAGCCCCCGGGGGGCCACGATGACGCGTGGCGTGATGCGTGATGCTGTACGGCACTGGATTGTCAGGTTGGACGGTAACGGGTGCGGGGGCTGGGCTCGGACGCGGCGCTGCGCTGCGCTGGCTGGGTGGGAAATGCGGGGGTATAATTGTCCTTCGGCTTTGGAGGCATGGATCGTGTGACGTGTTGTATGCGGTAAATGCTGCGCGTGACGATACGAGGTTACGGGAGAGTGGGGGGTTTGTTGGGGGGAAAGATGGCCTACCTTAGCTCCATTCATGCATGCGTGACCGTGGCATGAACGCATGCAACGCCCTGAAGATCAGGAAGGTAGCCTAACCTAGCAGGCCATTCCTCATCCAACTTCATGCATCCTGCCGGACCGTCTCTCCCCTCAAGTGCCGCGCTGAGGGCGGCTGCGTCACATTAATCACTGCTCCGGACTCTAGAAATGGGTGTTTCTTGGGCCGTCGGCAGTTTCAGGTCCTTTCACTTTCGCATCACCGTCATATCGTCACACTAAAATCAATGTAAAACGAAACATCCCCGCCCTCGCATAATTACCTCGCCTGCCGGCCGGGCTGCTGATGACCGAGCAGGCTGACGCCGCCGCGCAGATTCCCGCGCTGCTCGGCAACAATCCACAGGCCCTCCACACATACATACTGGACGCACTCCCAGAGCGAATCGGCATGGCCAGCGTCAACGTGACTGCCATTCACACCGCCCTGGGCTTACCCCCCCCTGCGACGGCGGTGCCGGCAGCTGGCGTCGCACACGTTGTGGGTCCCCTTAGCGGTTGTATGGGTCAAGCCACCGGCGTGTGGGATCCAAGCTACGAGGCTTTCCTGACGAGTGGCTCCGGGGGCCTGGTGCTGAGCGCCAAAGGTCAGGGATTCGTAACGGTCACGCCGTACCGCTACTGCCAGGACGGCCTGACAAAGCTACAGCTGAGCCTGTCATTGTCGAACTTGGGGCCGTCAATGGGGGTGGTGAGCGTTTCCCCTGTGGCGATGCTGGCGCAGGTGGGTGTGGGTTGCGGTGGGCGGGTGGGGTTGGTGGCACTTGTTGATGTTGATGTTGCCATTGTTGTTGTTGTTGTTGTTGCCATTGTTGTTGTTGTTGTTGTTGTTGTGCGGTGGAGATGATGAGTGGCAGGGTGAGTGGCAGGTAGTTCGGGGGGGTGGGGCGCCGCGGCGGGGGAGACGACCTGGGGTCTGGGCATGGGTGCCGTTTTGTGTTGTTTATGTGTGTGTATGTATGTATGTTTGTTTGTGTGTATGTTACACGTCCGCTGCTTATGAAAACAATCAGCGGCCCCGCCTTAACGAACCGAGAGTTGTGGGTGTGGCTGTGGGTTTGGTTGCTCCAGTTGTCGTGTGGGACGGAAACAAACGGCCCCAAGGAAACACGCCTCCGCGGGGCCGGGTTGTCAAGGTTTGGGTTTGGGGCGGGTGGGGATTCCCAGGAGGTGGCGGTGGGAAGAGGGAAACGGGGAGAAAAAGGCGCTGTGTGCGGAATATGGGAACGGAGGTAGCGGGTGACTACGTGAGTGCCAGAGTGAGTGCCGGAAGTGTGTTTGCTTCCTGGCATTCTTCCTGGCGGTGACGCCTTTTGTCGCGCTTTACTTTTACATGTCCTGAGAGGGCAGTCATGGCATGTTTTTGGGAGGGGCCCCGTGCGCTATGCGACAGGTACGTGGGTCGCGAGCGCGCAAGAGCTTTGTTGCGCTGTGTGTCATCTCCTCACAGCTCCTCACACAAACTCCTGACTTTTCTTTACACCACGAGTGGAATAGTATACATTAACAATATAGGACAATATATATTTTATTTCCCGCGCCGCCCGACTTCTGCCACGCAGGGGTTTTACACGCTCCAAGCGTCGCAGGGTCTGCAGGTCATCGCACTCTCCCAACAGACCGCCGCCTTCGCAGCCGTGGGCCTGAACCTGACCGCTTACAACGCCTTGATGATTCCACCGCCGCTGAACTCCTCCGACAGCTTCCCCTCGACGGCCTCCTGGTGGTCTCTGTCGCCGCCACCGCCGCCGCTGCCGCCCACGCCGCTGGCTCCCGTGGCGTCGCCGCCGCCGCCGCGGCCCACGACGGCATTGCTATGGTTACAGCAGCCGCCGGTTCCGCCCTCGCCGCCGCCCACCACTCTGAACACCGCCGCCGCCGTGGCATTTAACTTGAGTCACCCGCTCATGGGGGCCGTCATTGCGGCGAACGCGCAGCTTGTGGGTCTCATCTACGCGGCCAGGTGTGCTGCTATTTGTTTGTTTGTTTGTTTGTTAGCCTTGTTTGTGCATGTTTGCTCCTGTGCTTGTTGGTGCGCAACAACAAGCCGGCTTTCAAAATGGAATAGCATTAAGAAAATGCTATTCTAAATAGTGAAGCATTCAATCAAGCTAGGATTTAGGAGGAGGGGGTATTGGAAGGGGAAAAGCACGGACCGTGCGCCTGTGTGTTTTCGGAGCACGCAGGCAGACAAGCTGTGCGGCGTCCTGAAGGCGCAGCACCGGAATAGTCTTTCTCCCGGCTAAAGAGGCTTTAAGGTTTCAGTCAACCATGTTGCTGTCCTTAAATAAAAACATTGCGGAATGGGTCGGCTAGCGTGTTCGTCAATCGGTGACGAGATGCACGGCGCCCCCACGGCCGCAGCGCCCAATTCATCGGAAAAAAAGGCATCTCTTTCCAAAACCACCTCTCCGAAATCTTTCCACATCGCCCCGAAACCAAGCCGCCATCGGTCTCACCTCACCTCGCAGGGCCATGTTCGCGACCTCGTGCAGCTACGCCTACCGAATGGGCAGCATGGAGAATGCCCACACCTTTACCGTAACGCTTACACTGTACGCCGCGGCTATGCAGGCCGTCGATTCGGGCGGGTACGTAAACCGTCCCGCGAGCGGCAACAGGCAGCGCTCCCCACGTTAAGGGGACCGACCGGGGCTGGGGTTCTACGGATTGTGGAAAAAGGATGATACCTTCTTGCGAATGCGGGTGGGGAGAATGCGGTGTGTGTTTGTGTGTGTGTGGGGGGGGAATTATATGCAAGGAAATCATGTAAATGAACTGCCTGCCGGAAAGCGTCCGGAAATTCCGAAACTGCCCCTAGTGAGTCCCAACCGATGACGTCACATCGACCCGTGGTTCCGGCAGGAAACCAATGGTGGTGGGGGTTGTAGATGGATGCAGAGTTTTACGGTAGCACCATGCGCCCTTGTCGTGCGGTGCATGGTTTGGCGTTGTTTTCCCTTTCTCCCCCCCCCCCCCACACCCTTACATTATACCCCGCTGCTGCCTGGGGCCCGGTGTTGCGCTGCTTGAACGGTGGGGGGTGGGGTGAACACAGCGTGTTGCAGCTTACCGACCCGCTGCATCTGGAAGATGTGTTCAGCTTCGTCGCGACGGTGTGCTACTTCAACAGCACCGCGCAGCAGCAGCAATCCCAGAACGCATCATCGCCGGTGAGTGAGCGGGGGTGGCAGCGTGCGGAATGTTGATGGAGGACATGGTACAGGCAGGCAGATGGTGTTGGGCGTTAGGAAGTGTTAAGGTTATTGTTTAACCGGAGGAGATGGTCTTGTACTGCGGCTTAAAAGGACAGCAACTCCAAAAAACATGCCATACCACCTGCCATGCCATGCAACCTCATGTAGACTCCCCACCACCACCATCACCACCAGGGGGCTTACCTTTGAGCCTCCTGAACTCACTCCTGCCCCATTTCCCCCCCTCCTTGCGCCTCCTTCCAACCCCCATCAATTTCAGGACGCTGCAACTCAGCAACAGCAGCAGCAACAACAACAACAACCACAGGAGATGGCGCCGCAATCTCAGCAGCAGTCCACCAGCGATGCGTCCCCCGGTTGGGGCACCTTCCTGTCAGCCGGTAGCGCCACAGCCATCGGCGCTGCCTCCACCTCCACCATGAGCACCACCACCACCACCACCACGACCACGACCACGACCACCGGCACTTCCTCAGGCCGCCGCCGCCGCCTCCATAACCGCAGCAACCGCCTCCTCCGGCGCCTCCTCCGTAGCGATTCCACCGCCGCCGCAGCAGCCGCTGCAACTGCAGTCGCTAGAGCCATCTGCGGCATGTCCTTTCCGGGATCTCAAGGACTCTCCGGGCATCACAGGGGCGCGGTCCTAACCCCGCGGCGCTGGGGGGCGGAGTTGTTTGCACTGGGTGTCACAGGACCCGAGCTGCTGCTGTGGCAGCGTGTGGCGGAAGAGCTTAAGGAGGAGACAGCAGTCCGTGGGGGCGGCTGGGGCTGGGGCTGGGGCTGGGATGTGCAGGTCGGGCAAGGAGGGAGCGGTGCCGGATGTGGCAGCTGGGGAGCAGGAGGAGGAAAAGAAGGTGGCGGTGGTGGTGATGACGGGCAAGGCGGAAGGGGGCCCGAGTGTCTTGATGTTGGGGAGCAGCCATTGGAGGTTGAGAGCCGGCGGGGCGGCGAGGACTGGAAGGCGAAGGAGCGGGAGTCGCAACCTGTGGCGGAGCGTGTGGCGGAGCGCGGCCTGGCGGTCTACGTGGATGACCTGGACATTGTCCAAGTGTACACAAAGGTGGCAGAGGTGAGGCGACTCTGCAACGCAGGCAGCCGTGCGCTTATGCTTTCTCTGTGTGTGTGTGTGTGTGTGTGTGCCTCTGGCGGCCATTGGGTCCACCACCTTCTGGCCTGTAGATGCGGGCACAGCTGCGGTCGCAGCCGCCCCTGCCGCAGGCCCTCCTGTCACAGCCGCATGACATGCTGTCTGCAACCGTTACACGGGAGACCACTGCATCCCGCTCCCGCTGGGCAGCTGCTTTCCTTGTCCACTGTAAGCTGCGCCCTTGTGTCTTTGCCTGCTCTATGCTCATAAATCTTAGGTTTCGTCTTAACCCATCTTCCCTCTCCATCATCCCTACTGCACTGCTTTCCTTCCTGTTTCCATTTATGCCCCGCCCCCCTTCGCACCCACCTAGTAGACCAATGCCCTCGTTCTTGCTGCGTTGCCTGGGACCTTCCATGCTCTTGTGTGTCTGTTTGGTTGTCGGTCTGTCTGTCTGTCGGCCTGTCGGCCTCCACTTCTTGCGGATGGTGGCCGTGCGCATTCACTCGTGCGGAAACCTGTACGCCTGTATTCATGTCTGTTTACCTGTCTTCGCACCCGCCTGCTCTGCGTTCAGATTCTTTCCGGCATCAATGTGAAGCTCCAGGCGGTTCAGGTGCAGTCCGATGCAGCAGCAGCAGCAGCAGCAGCAGCGGCAGCAGCAGCAGCAACAGCTTCCGGGAGCCTCTCCTCCTCCCAATCCTCCGCTTCTCCATCCTCCTCCTCCTCCCCCTCCTCTTCATCTTCGCCACCGTTAGCAACCGTCAACCTGACTGAGCTGTTGGAGACGGCGTCCCAGTTAGGCTTCGTGGTACAGCAGAGTCTCTACACTGAACTGGCCACTGTGAGTAGAGCGAGTCGGTGTTGGGATATCCCTCTAGTGCTGCTGTTGGAAATGACCGACACTCATATAATACACCAGTGAATGGTAACCACAGTAATAGGACCCGGCTGGGGTCCGGCGCTTTGTTGCTGGTCTTAACAGCTGCTACTCTTGGTGGTGGTGGTGCTGCTGCTGTCGCTGTAGCTAGTAGCTGTTGTCGCCGACACTGCTGTTACTGGCGTTATGGTGGATGGAGCGAGTGGCTTAGTCCGCGAGAATCTAAGGAAGTTTACAACAGAGCCAAACACGATTCATTCCACGCGCCTAAGCGCGCTCGGAGATTCGCAGATGGCTTGCAAGGCATACAGGTATATACCATACACGTCGTCGAGTACACGTCAATACACGTCCCAGTTTTCCAAACCGGAGGAACCAAAAGTTGCTTCGAGCACCTGCTGTTCATCACCTGCTTGCAAACCTCCATGATTTGAGCGCCGATGCTGCTGCGCCATGTTACAAACATGCGCATGGCTACTTCAAGCCGCACATATTGGGCATACGGCTGTGTCATGCCCCCCATGTCGCAGCAGCTTCACTCGTTTGTGGTTCGTCTTTTCCCCCATGTCGCTTTCCGTGACAACCCTATTCCACCTCTGTCCGCAGTTTATGGATGACACGTATAGCACCGGCCGGGCACTGGTAGAGGCCCTTCAGGGCATCACCGCTCGGTACACGGGAACGGCGCTCCTTGACCGCATGTCCGAGGCCAACATTAACAGAGGTATTTATCTTTTGGAAAGGGCGAAAAGCGCTCCTGGGGAAACCTCTCAAAACACACAGATTGAGACGAGACCGCCATAACTTTCCGCGCCCTCTTGACCTCTGAAATCCCGCAGAGTTAATCTGCACGGCGAAGGGCGCGCTGTGCGCAACTGCGCCGCCGCCGCCGCCCCTAAATGGTGGTAGCAGTGGCAGCAGCGGCAAGAAGGCCAACGCGGTGTTGTATGCAGGCGTGGGGGCGGGCGTGGGGCTGGGCGTCGTGGCAGTGCTGCTGGCCGCGTGGGCAGTACGGCGGGCGGTGCGCAACCGCCAGGTGAGTGTATTCGGGGTGGGGTGTCATGCTGAAGGAAAGATAAAAAACGTGAAGAGGAAGAAAATGGAAATTCAGAAACGAAAACAATCAAATTTTGAAGGAGGGTTATTTTGAAGAGGATAGAAGCCTAGCTCAGCCAAACCCGGTTCCGGACCCGGACAGATCCCAACCTCGATCCCCTTCTCCAGCAATCACAGTTCGTGAGTTATACACGACCGGCCGTGCTTTCATTCTGGACTTACCTTGAATTTCAAATTCATTCTGGACTTAAGTTAATTTGAAATTCATAGTCCCTCTTCCCGTCTCTTAAGCTCCTGTCCCAGCTTGGTCCGCTGCGTTCTCTGTCTCTCCCTCCTTGACGCTCTCTCCCTCTCTTCACACTTTCCGTCTTTGGTATCTGCTCCATTCGCTCCAGTCTTATCCCTCTCTCTCCGTCTCCCTCTCTCTCTCTCTCTCACACACACACACACACACACACACTCTCTCTCTCTCTCGCTTTTTCTCCCCCACAGGTTACAAAGGCCGTCGTCAACAACTTAAAGGCTGGCGACATGCACAACATGACTCTGAGGCTGCCCTCCGCCGTACCTCTTGACGGCATGCAGTTCGGCTCAGTGCCTGGGAAGGTGCGCTATCGGCGTGTGGCGAGAAATACATACGCACGCGCTCTTCACACGATTGCCTTCCGCATGCGTGCCTTCCTTCTCGCATACACTTCTCCGCAGTTATTTAAGCTGGATGTGACTTAGACAGTTCATAAAACCCGAAGTACTTGAAGAAAGACTTAACATTGAGTGAGATCAAGAGTTCGAGACCGTCATGAGGCAGTTTTTTTCCTTTGTACACTTTTCTCTCCTGTTTCCTGCCATCCTCTTTTCTGTCATTTCTTTCACGTTTATTCTCTGTCCTTACACGGTTTTCCGTTTCCTGACTTTTCCTTTCCTTTCTTTTAACCCCTCGGTCTTTTTACGAGCCTTTCCAGCCTCTTGAGCCGTACTACTCATTGGTGCCCGCGGCGCTGGGCTCCGATCCCACCGTGGCGCAAGACTACCCCCTCTATCCGGTGCCCGCGCTGAGCCACAACGCCACCAGCAACATGTTACCGCCACACACCAACGCCGCCGGCCCCGCCGCCGCTGCCGCAGAAGCCAACGCTGGTGGCGGCGGCGGCGGCAGCGATGTCAAGGGCAGTCTCCCAGGCCAAGCCTCCGTAGGCGCTGGCGGTGTACCGCTCAATATGTCGGTGCCGATGACAAAGCTGCCGCCGCTGACGGGAGTGGCTGACAGCAGCGGCAGCAACGGAGCCCCGGGCTTACCACAAGCGCATACGCACCACCACCAGCAGCAGCAGCAGCTACCGTACATGCAACCGTTATTACATTCGCATTTGTCAGCGGCCCTTCCGCTTTCACCTCAGCAATCTGCGCTGACCAGCGGTGCCGGCGGGACGCCACAACGCGGCACACATGCTAACGGCGGCGGCATGTATAAAACGTATGCCAACTACGCTTACGTAGGGATGCCGGATGGTGGGGGCGTTGGCGGGAGTGGCAGCGTCGGCAGCTTGGCCGCCGATGAGCGTCGCCTCGGTGAGCCTCAGTTGCAGAGGTGGAAGAGCCAGGGGCTTCCTCAATGGCGCCTTGCTGAGGGCGCCAGCGGGCCGTCACCACTCGGACCAGCAGCACAGTACAAATCGGTTGGCAGCGGCATGTTAGGCGATGTCGGAAACCGCGCTGGAGAAGTGGGGCCCAGGCATCCTTTGCAGTCCACCACCTCGAACGTTCCGCAACGCATGACCCCGTTCAGCGCTGACGGGGGCGGTCATGGAGTCCTTGGCGCCGCCAACAGCCTGCTGAACCCAAGCACAAGCCGTCGTCCGGGACTGCCGCCGCTGGCGCCCTACACCTCCGTCACCAACCCGGCGGCGCCGACGTCTGCACTCAATGCGTCGCTTCGCACCATTCCTGTCAACACAAATTTCAACTCCTCGCTGCGGCCGCCGTCCTCCTCCCGCGCTTAGCATCGCTTAGCTGCGACTTCTGTTGGGAATTGAAAAATGTTCGTCGAGCAGACAGCAAGCAGCCTTCTTGCGCTTGACAGCCTTGCGCAAAAACCACAGTCCCCATCGGTGCATGCGCACGCCGCAGGCCTATTTTGACTGCTGGTATCGCCACCAAGACATGAACTCTTCTTCTCCCCAAAGCCTCGATGACTGACTGAAAGCTAATGGAAGGTAAGCTATGGACCGATTTCATGGGTTTTCGGAGGTCCTCGCTCCTGGCTGGCAGCGTCTGCCACCATCGTAGAACGAAGCCCGTTTCCATAGCAGCTCCGGCTTATAACTAAGAACGTATTATTGGAGGGCTATATGTTCACATGTGCGCGAGGGAAAGAGAGCGGTGCGATGCTCATGCGCCGACGGCGGCGGGCGCTAGGAAGAAGCCGTAGGTCCACGAGAAGCGCCACGAGAAGCGCAAAGTGAGGCAGAAGGCACTTGCATCCCTACTGCTAGGAGCGATGGCGATGAACGCACGCGCGGCCCTCTTCCTGTGCAGCGTGGGTATATATAGCCAAGGGCGGAATTGATCACTTCCTCGCTTGGGTCTTCCTTTTTTTATGATTACTTCGTTGTTGAAGTGAAGTCATTGAAATGATGTTGCGGTTTTTCACGTTGCAGCTTCGCATTATAGCTTATTGCTGATGCCGCAGCTGACGACATCTCCTTCCTACCTGCTACCTCCGTTGCGTCATGTGTATCCATCGCGGGCTTTCTGTTTATTTAGAAAAAGCCTGTCGACCGTGTGACCACAATGAGGATGACCGGTAAATAAGGATTTTGCTGTTTTGCATGCGTGGTTTCGAGCGGCCTTGCTGAAGGTCAGGAACACACAGCCTGGCATCATCCGTCGTCATCTGGTGCTTCCTACAGACAGTCCTTGCTGCTCCCTTGCCTGTCATGTTTTGCTTTTTGCCTGCCACTCGCACTGAGCGGGCACGAGGACTTACTGCCGATTTCAGAAATTCCTGCATCTTGCATGATATTCCAAAGGGCCTTCTCGCGCCGTCCAGCTCGCTCCGTTCCGAAGAACGAACTTATTATAACTGACCGACCGTACGACAAAAGTGCATGACCGATGCGGTTAATGACGTAAATATGTACGAAGGGTATGAGGGAAAAGCACTGCTGCACAACCTTTTTTGTACATTTTCGCTCGAGACTGGGCTTTTGCTTGCATGGGTATATGGCACCTGGTGACCTGGTGACGCCGAACTTGATGCATATGAACGATGACTGACCGCGAATATGAGGCTGGCGTGCATGTGTGTGTGTGTGTGTGTGTGTGTGTGTGTGTGTGTGTGTGTGTGTGTGTGTGTGTGTGTGTGTGTGTGCGCGCGCGCGCTTCAGCAGTCGCAACACTAGGGGTGTCCGTGCTCGGCTTGCTGATGTATGGTTAGATAGTTAGACGTACTGGTTGCTAGAATTGATTATCTCCCACAGTTTGTCTCGATGTTATCCTTTGAAATTGTTCATAGTACGAAGTTGCATTTTTCCATCAGACGGTTTGAAAGATCCATGGAGAGTACGACAGCTGGTCGCTAGGGATGGGTGGTGCATGGCTTAGGTTGGCTTCGGCAGATGCCTATATGGTCATTGTTGTTGTCGTCATCGTGGTACAGTCCGAATGCCCCGCTGCACATCAGGGCCATGCATGCAGATGTACGGCAAAGTGGATGGATGGGGGCATGTACAGCAAAGCGGGGTTGCCGCCAACCACCGCCGCCTTATTGCGTCATCAATGGCGAATGATCGTGTGAAGTAGTGGGATATAGCTTCATCATCCGTGGCCACAAGTCTGGCAGTCCCCCCTTTCCCGATGTTTGTTGGGGCACCCTCATCCTCTGCGCACATGACGAGTTCTGCGAAGTCAGTAGTGACCTTATCGGGCTCAGCACCCATAGCAGCTTCCAGTGGAATCTGCCGCAGATCAAAGGCGGCGCCAACTTGTGTTGAAGAAACGGCTCGCAGGCCGCTATAACCGGATACATCACCGTCCAACGGCATGGGGGTGCATCCACTCTCTTACGGTCTTAGAGGTTCTTTATACGCTTTTGTCGGGATCAGGGGCGTTACGTCACACTTAAGCATATCTATCGTGTGGGAACATGTGTGTATGTCCGCACGTATGTACGTACGTATGTATGCATGCATGCATGTATGTATGTATGTATGTATAGGTCACCTATCAATGTGTACATGCTGCATTCTGTTTCCTTACGGCAGCCTGTAAGCTATGCCGCGAGGATTTCTGCTTCTATGTACTGGCGCTGCTCACGCTGTCTACTCTGTTTACGCGGAGCCCTCTCCGGCCCCACTAACGTATAATCCAAAACGAAGTATCTTCAATAATGAGAGCATTGATGGATATGGAGGCCTGGCTGGGCCGCGCCGGACAAGGCTGCTGCCAGACAACAAAAAACATTATGGAGGTAATAAGGAAGGGCTACTGCGGCAACGGCCATGGGTACGAGAGTTGGTGTCCTTCATTTCCGTGTACCATCTAGGCATGGATGGGCCTGGGCGGGTCTGGCCTGGCCTGGCCTGGCCTGGCCTGGGGTCTGCCTGGGGTTCTTGTCGTTCTGACGGGGGATGGACTGCCGCCGCTGGGGGATAGAACCCAATCCAGCGATTTCTTAATAGCTTCTGCTGCCGCGAGCACAGAGCGGGGATTTCATCTTGGAGTTATCTTTGTATTGGCTATGTAATACGCTCCACCTCACCGCGATGATCTGTTGAGGTTAGTAGAAGTGTATTGCCTGTCTCTCTAAGAGAACGAACTGTAGTAGATGCTTTGGCTGGAATGCGCCAGCACTGTGTGATTTTTGGTGGTTAGCCAGACCAGGAGTTGTGTTTGGCGTATGCGTGACCCCGCTACTGGAGCATCGGAGGCTGGGCCGGGGCGTAACTCTGATCGCGGGGTGACAGTCGACTGCAGTCGCGTTGCGGCATTATTGCGTTCCTGCGTCGCGTAAGCGGAGATTTGTAATACAAACATGCGGTTGGGGCCTGGGTGGCTCATGACTGCCCTGCAGCGGCAGACCTGTCGCGCGCGGCATACTGATGGTCATCTATTCGATTGTTTTGCTGCTTTTGTGCTCTGTTTTCCCCCGGGAAAGACGGGTGTGCGGTTCGAGGACGACACATGCCGTATGCGCTTTCGTTTCCGCCGTTGTTTCGCCTGGCTTGCTTTTTTGCTTGGGGCGCTTGTCACGCTCGGGTGGCGGCAGATGGTGGGCCACACACCGGATCGATGGGGGGCCACCGATGGGTCACCGATGAACTTGATGTGGCTTATTAGGGTATATACTTGCTTCATAAGAAGAAGATTTCCGTCGGACCGAGAGCGCTGATATGCTAATAGCAGCCGACATGCTTTTCACGGCTTGAATGAGAAATTATTATTACGATTCATTTCTTTATTAAAAAGGATTCCGGTCATCAATCGTGCGCCTTCTGGTATGTGAGAGGCGGACGGGCATTTGAATAACGACTGGCTTACATAAACGGATAGCAAGGAACAACGTCCTGACCGGTGCCTGGTGATGGATTCGGGCAGAATCACCGGCCAGCATTGCAAAACTACCACTTCATCCATCCATTTGACAATATGGCATTCAGCCGTGCTTATTACACCCGCGCCAAGCCTCCTCCCTTATTAGAAGGCACAACAATAACAAACGAAGCAAAACTACAGATGAGCGGCGGCACCGTAGGCTAGAGGATGCTAAGGCAGGCTTCCATGTTAGGCGCACGTCGACGAGCCTGCTGCTGCTGCTGCTGCAAACACACATCCAAATTGTTGGATCCAACTGGACTTCGGTTTCCCTCACCTGCCCAGTAACCACGTCATCTTTGGACAGAGTACTCCCTCCCACAATGTCACAGTTTGCATCAAGTCGTGGGCTTATGCATGCTATGTACGCATGTACGTAAACCCAACTGCTCAAATTCAGCAGGTCCAAATAAACAACACCCATACACGCCAAAACAGAGACACAACTCAAGGCAGAATTAAAACGTATGCAGCCTGTTGAGGCCGCTATCTGTGAGCCTGCCATCCGTTCATCATGCATACATAGGATCCATGTAATGGTGCCTCCGGCGATGCGGCATCATACATACAGACAGACAGACAGACCCCAGTGCCGCTATGTCTGGATTTAAAACACTTGTAATCGCCAGTGCAGCCGTACATATGGTCTATTGCCGCCAAACACATGGCTGTCAACCAAAACGCTTTTCCCGTGGTGGACCTGCTCACGCTCAACTGTGTTTGCTGGGTGGGAAGGGGGACTGCAGGGCGACCGCTGCTGCTGAAGAAGATGACGGCCCGGCAGTGTCCGAAGTATTCCACTGCTGCTGCTGGTCATTTACTGGATGGAACGTTGGACGAGAGCGAGTACGTACATGCGCGACCAAGTAATAAAAGGAGTAAAAGAGTTAATTAGCTGATTATAATAAGCAAGGCCAAAATAATATCGATGCGCAAAAAGGGATGACGAAAACGACATATATACGTTGAGATATCAATGCGTGTAAACCCCCCCGACCATTTAACGTACGTACATGCAACCATATGTGCATGTATGCATACAGGCGTACGTGATTTAAGCACGATACATGTCATTTAGACAATGCAGCGCAATGCTTGCTGCGTTTGCTGCGCACGGCAGCACTAAACCTAATTGTGACTTTGCGAAGAGCAGCAGGGTGCGCACCCTGGCCACGTGGCCATCAAGAGACCTAGGTCTTCGCCGCATATGCGTGCTGCTGCTGCGTCCCGTACACGTGTGTACATATATACGTACGTGCACGAACCTTATTACTATCTTGCCTTGGATTTTCCAGCGACTCCTGCCCTCTACCTGCCACGACACTCTGGCCGGCGGCAGCAGGTCCTTCGTTGGCAAAAGCCATAGGCGGCGGTGGCAGTGGTGGTGAAGTGTAGTATACAGGAGGAGGGGTACCATATACAGGCAAACCAACCATCGGAGTGACCAGGGGCTGCTGGGTATTGGATGGAGCCGCCACCACAGCCGGCGCGGATGGTTGTGGTGGGCTAGCGGGAACCCAGATCTCCATATTGTCTCTATGAACGATGTAGGCTTGTCCAGTCTGCGAAAGGCGATGAGTCGTGCGTAAATAAGTACGTGTATGTTTTCCCTTGCGTGCTCGTAGCACGAGCCACGTAGCGACGCAAATGTCTAATATATATTGTTGGGATCGCCGCCGTCTGCCGGCTGCAAGCAAGGCTGCTGCAGCAGTGGAAGCCTGTAGTAGCTGCCGTACACAGTACGGCACACGTATCAACTATAAATACGCGCAAAGCGCTCGACCAGCATCTCGGGAGGCCTTTTCAGCGGGAGGCCAGCTCCTACACAGCCTATTGGGGATATGAATAAACTAGCTAGTAAAGCTGCAAGCGAGGAGGACGACACAGCTCCCTGCTGGCAGGCTGGAGGAGAGGGGAAAGAGTACATTAAATGGTCAGGTCGTATGCAAGCATAAGCACTGAGCGAGCGAGCCTACATTCCTAACATAGGGAGCGAGGCGCCAAGCAACATACCTGCAGCATTTTGTACCTGCGCCACGTTACCATTACCGCGGTGACGACGCCTCCAATAAATAACAAAAGCACAATGGTAGCAGGAACGATAATTGAGACCTTTTTGCCGATAGATAAGCCGCCGCCGCCGCCGCCGCCAGGCGCTGCAATTACGGCGGCATAAAATACGGCAGCAAGTGGGCACTTGCAGAGTCCATATACTTATTGATATAACAGAAATGCAGGCATGCATGATGGCCTGTTTCACTACGGCAACGGGTGATCGCATTAACTCGTGTTACATATGGCGTCAAACTCGCGTTCACTTAAAGCTTCGTACCGCCAATTTAACGTGGTGTAACGCCATCACCCATTGTCACAGTGTCGAGTCGTTGTGATTACATGACAAAATGCGATCGCGAACCTCGCAGATAACATAGTAATAAGGGAACACTACCTAACTTACGCAAAACAAAAATGAAATAACGCCGTACGTACGTACTGCTTAGCCATCGACTGCAAGATATCTATTGGGCAAATGCGTGTGATGCTGCTACAGCTGCTACTGTACTTGTCCTTGCTTCAGACCTAGCTATGCGGTGTATGCGTGCAGCCCATCCATGAGCAGACGGCTGTGGATAGGTAAGGTGGATGCATGCATCCCAAGAAGTCAAAAGATGCAATTGAAGCAGCAGCTTTGCTTCGTCAGTTGTAAGAGGGGTTCTTCGAGATTGCATCCATCTATGCAGATATCGAGATTGCATCTATCGATATGTTCCATTCACTGTATGCAGCATTGACGGTCGCTGCGTGCACGCAGGAAGCGAAGGATTGATTTCTCATGTTTTTCCCAACGCACGCAAGCGAAGAGCGAATTCGTTAGCCCCACGTGTCGTACGATGCAGTGTACGTGCGTAAACAATAGTACCGCGCGGTTGCAACGCCCATCTTACACCGCCATTGATGCCTCGTCGTTCTCGCAACTTACTCGTCATTAAGAGCTCAGCCCACACCTCCACCTCCAGAACGCCCAATGCTGGCGGGGTTGTGGATGATGATGGCCCTGGTGTGAAGAATGACGGGAATGTCCCAATTTCACTCAGCGTGGGGCCGGGGCATTAACACTCATCATCCGCGTTTCAAACAAGTTGAAGAGCCAGCTACATCAAGGGCATCTCACTTACAAGCAAGTGGCTACGTATCCACATGACAAAACTGGAAGGGCGGCGAAGGGATCGAGGAGCTACTCACAATTCTTGGGGGCCTTATTCTGTAGTGTGACCCAGCGACCAAAAACAGGAGGTTTAAGCGCGATGGTGAAGATGGCTCCAATCGCGCTGTTTTTAACTGCTGCCGAACTGTTTTGCCGTTTCCACACCAGGGGGTTCGCATTCAGATCGTCGAACAAGGTTACGACTGAATTGTTGCCCACGCGGACCTCAGCGAACATCAGCTGCTCCGGACAGCAGTCCTTCCGGGCGTAAAGTGTGATGGCGTGGATGGCGAATGGGAGCCCCAGGTCGATCGACAACCAGTTCGACGTGTCAAGGGAGTCGGTAAAGAAAGGACCATCTTCCAATGTTTTGCCCCCATCCACAGCCATAGAGGTCTGTGATTCTTCTGAGAAACTTGACGCGAATGTGGGTTGGAGCCAGGCCTTGTTGCTTATCGCCTCTGTGATGCAGCAGTGACCGCGATGGCGTAGTAACAAAAATAAGCGTAAGGGCAAATGTAATAGTGGTCAATGCAGCAACAGCAAAACATACCGGTGTTCGGACTGTGCTCTGCCGTTGTCCTGTTGCTGGCCTTTTTATTACACAGCACGCAGCACATAGGGTGATCTATTACCTACTGACTGACTACCCAGCGAAGATCGCCGGCTGGCAGTCCAGCATGTCCAGCAGCACTGCAGAAGTCTTTGCTGGATCACAGGAATCTACCCATGCGCACATGCACCAGATGCATGATCGCGTTTGTATGTATGTCGCAGTGTATCTTCCTGCAGGATGTTAAGGTGCAAACTACCAGCACTTGCTCGCCACACCCCTTCATACGTATTATGCAGTGCATGCTACCTGGCTTCGTTATTAGATCATGCGTGCTACCTGGCGCGTGCACGGTAGCCTCCCAAGTGTATTTCGTTGTCTGGCGCGTAATGGTCATCAGCACGTCATCGACCCACGCAAGGGCACATCATACACACATGTGTGTTTGTATGTGTGTGTGTGTGCGTGTATGTGCGTGTATGAGCGTGCGTGCGTGTGTCTGCGTGTGTGTGTGTGTGCGTGTGTGTGCGTGTGTGTGTGTGTGCGTGTGCGTGTATGTGCGTGCGTGTGTGTGTATGTGTGTCACCTGCTCAGGACAGCGCTTGTCGGCTCGGCCTGCCGTGATGTGCGTGTGAAGGGGTGGCCAGGCCTTCAAGGGTTATTGAGTTGTGGTCTGGGAGGTAGAAAAGGTTATCACGGCATTGGACAGCAGCTGCTGCAGCAAGCATTTTCAGGTGCTGGTTAAGCTCTGATTGGTGAAAGAGTATCACCGTTCTTTTGTTACTTGTCATCGTTGCGTTTTTGAAATTTTGGCCTGTGGTTGTTTTGGTTACCCTGATAAATCGCCTTCACCGCGATACCTGGATATCGCGCACGCAGTGGCTTTCAGTCCCGGAGGCCACTTGTTTCAGACCCAGCAGGTTGCTTTCTGCAAGACGCGGAATCGCTGTGGTAGTGTTTTGTGCGCCACGGACACCTGCTCCGTTACTGCTCCATTCAGCTGAAGGCACGGTACAGCTGTATTGACACCGGTTAGTATGGCTCAGCCTCAAACTCCGGATCGTTTGGGACAAGAGCACATACAGAACCCCGCTGGCGCTAAATCGACTGCGCGACGAAACGCTGCTGCTGCTGCGTGCCCGCGACACTTCATCAGCAGCCCATTATCGGCCTTCCTTCCGCGCGTACCTTGCCCATACGCGTTATACACCAAGGACGAGACGAGGAACCACATCGCCAGCAGGACCGAAGACCGGCGGGCACCTTCGGGGCATCCTTCGCGGGTAGTCGACGCACAGTAGGTCTTCCCACGTATGAAGCTTGATAGGCTTTTGCTGCACTTACCAGCCATGCTGCCCGTAGAGGAGAACCGACCGCTTACCTACCGGAGGGTTGTGTGAATAGCGTAGCTAACAGCGTAACAACTCAACAAAGAATAATACATAATCTGTTCATGTTTCATAAGCCCCTGAAGTTGAAAGTGGATTTCGCCAGGAACCGGCTTATGCTCAAGCGACAATTTCTCACGATCATCGAATCAACTCAATCCCGCAAAGTAGCAATTAAGCCTTCAAATTAATTGCAACCTTTTACTTCTAAATACATGTATCCTGAAATCAAGTAGACGCCGTGCCGATGTTTCCTTCACTAGCTGCCGCTGCTGCTGCCGCTGCTGCTGCTGCTGCAGCTGCTGCTGCCAGCAGCAGTGCTGCTGGGAATTGGTCTTCATGCCACTGCAAACGGTCAAATGTATGAAGCGAGATTGTGATAAACATAATCAGTCGAAACGAGAATTGGCCAGGAACGTCTAATTCAATCTAAAGTACAAGCGTTGACCTTTTCCTCTGTCCTCTTCTGCTGTCCTCATACATCTGTGATGAAAAGATGAGGTTTAGGGCGGTTTTGAGAGCAAACCTCCTTGCCCGTTGCCGGGCGCCATATGGGAAGTACTTTCCTCTTTACGTTATTGCGGCAACACGTATCCATTTACATAGGTATATACATAGATATATGTACATGTCGCTGTAGGGCGTATTGCAAAATCAAAGATAGGGACTTGCAGTAAAAGACAACTACAGCCTTCCGCCAGCTGGAGAGCTGGTTCGTGGCGAACCGTTCGCCACAGCGGCATTGCGGCAGACCTCCTCCTTCCCGCCCATTCCTGACAAGCACTACATAAATCTACATGATAAGTAGATGCATGTGTAGAGACCTTTCAAACCTTTCAAAAAAGTCATGCATGCAGCAGGGCGCCGTAGAGATGAACGGGCAGGACGTTCACGCGAACCGCCATAAAATAAATACACTTCCAGCAAGCTCATCGTTGTGGGACAAAATATAAAATACAGAAAGGTAATGACGACAGCCGTTGTATGCGCCTTACTTGGGCCTTGGGTTTATCCAGCAATAATCCTGGCTGTGCTTTCGTAGACAAAAGCAGCTTTCATTAACTGTTCGGCAGGATTTTAAAAAACGAACAAAAGATGATAGACACGAGTCTTTTTCAAGCTTTTGCTAGACAGTCAAGCTTTTGCTAGACACGGTTAAAGACTCTCTACCGTTCCCAACAAGCGAGCAGCAGGCTCTCTCCGTGCAATCCTATTTCACAACCCCACTGGCTATTGTGTGATAGTGCAAAAGGAAGATACCACCATGTAAATCGCAATATATATCCCCAACATAAAAAAAGATATCCAAAGAATGCGCCGTAGTGTGCGGCTCGTGGATGCCTAGCTAGGATTTCATTTGTCTACGGTGCCATCCGTCGAGGCGGCTGCAACCTCCACACCATCCACACGCATCCACACCAATGCAAGCAGTCAGGTGGATGTTAGAAATTACCTCCTCCTCAGAAACCACGTCATTCCTGATGACAAAACAATCCCATTCAGCGCACCATCGTGTTTCAAGCTGGCAGTGGCATCTGCCCCAAGTCGTGGGTTTATAATGCATCAAGTACCCAACCGCTTTAAGTCGCAGGTCAAACAGTAAGCACACGCCACAATTGAGGCACATCATTAAGGCTACATTAAAAAAATGCATAGTAGTCTGCTGAGGCCTGCTATCCGCTCCTACGTAGGGTGCCCTGTTGTGCGCAGGGAAGCATCGCCTACGCACAGACAGACAAACAGACAAACCCAGTGCCGCTATCTATTCACGGGTTACACCCTTCCCTGTAAGAAAAGGACTTGCGAGCTAATGGCACAAGCCAGCAGCATCATTCAGGATATGTTTCAGGATATGTACCTAGGATACTACAGTATATACGCATTTGCATCCATGAGTTTTCGCCTTTTCATTTGAAGCACAGGCGCACGTGTACGTGCACATGCATATGCACGTAAGCATAGGGTCCACAGTGAGCAGGGCGGGCACTAGCAGCTGCAGCGCCTCATTTGGCAAGATGACCGCTGCGCATATCTTGAATCAAGCCGCCAGCCTGCCACGCAATGCCTGCTTAGACCAACCGATGTACACTTCATTTAGATTGCGCCGCCAATGCATGCCGTACCCATCTATCTACCACATCTGGAGCTACTGATGAGTATTCAGCATGACAGAACTACCGGACGAGCGGGGAATGTAAGCTACTATGATTGCCGCCTCTCGCAGTATAATCCAAACAATAACGTGAAGCAAACATCCAGACCACAAGACCCTACCTTGCTAGCACTACGCACTACAACGACGATGCACGTCACAACTTATCCCCATCGATAGAGCTTACAGCTCATACATTACCTACTCGTCTGGAGATTTCTAAAAAGTAAGAGAATTATCACGAACGGAGTACGTAGGATGCCCTCTTCACCTCTCGCCCTCTGTGCCGTTTGTATGTCTGAGAGGTCCGAGAGTGCCTGCTGTCTATGGCTGCCGAAAGGGAGTTTAAACCGGAACATATGTCTACGCAAACTAACAAATCGTAGTCACATAAAAACACGATATTACATAAACGCGACCAAACGTATGCAGACAGACGGGCACACAGACAGACACACAGACAGACACACAAAGACGAACACGAAGGCAAGCGTTTTCCGGTAGGCGCTCATCGTGAGGAACCCATAGCAAAGGAACGCTTCCAAACAATCAGATAACATGTACCAATCAGGGATGCGCAGCAAATGCCAAGCTGCTGACACGAAATGTACGGAGTTACGAATGCGAAAAAGAACGTCTTTATTTATCGTGCTCCTTCATCCGCGCAACGTGGTGCTCTACGTTGTGCCGACATCCACCTGTGATCCCCGCCAGCGTCGATACCGAACTGTCTCGTACTTGTGCGAATGGCAGATCCGCACGGCCATCAGGGGGACCAGCACTCACCAGCCATCAGAGATGCACACAGGTACAACCTTACTCGTGATGCAGTTACTTCAAAACCAACTATGTCTTCCTAATGCACTGGGAGCACTCGTCATGCGGCACTCCCGCGCATTTCCTACATCGTTTTTGTATGTACCCTGACGATTACGTAGAATCTGCTTGCTGGCCAATTATCAATGACAGTAAAGGATCGGGCCCCACTTCCGAAGCCCCGGAGTTTCCCGGACAGCTGATTGCCTGTTTAGGTGCATACGGCATTGCCGCTATCGGATCTGAGCTGATTGGCTAATCAGGACACTCGCGGGTGGCATGTCAGAAGCCGCACGAGCTGCGGAACCTGCTGCAGCACCAAGAAGCCCCGCGCGCTACCCGCGCGCAACTGGAGTGCTGGAGTGCGCTTGCACCGCCAGCTGCTGCGATAGCAGTGGCAGCAGCCCGCCCCTATGGTAAAGCGCCACGGTATTGCGTGCCGCCTAAGGAGGCGGCAGCGGCAGCAGGAGTTCAATCTTCGACGGCGCGCGACGAATCCGCTTCGCTCTGAACCTGCGACATCTCAGTCAGGCCGCCATGGTGCCATGCCTTTAGAGTTGGTCCGCCTTGCTGCCGTCGGTGGCGCTACAATCGACAATCACGCTTGGGCCAGCCGCCGACGGCAGGACGGGAGCAGGAAGGGGCTGCGGCTGTTGTGACCACGGCGAGACGGAGGCTGGGCCATGTTGATAATGTTGGTGATAATCCTGACCACGGCAAGGGCAAGCAGCGGAGCAACGGGGTACGGCTTTTGCACTTCGGTTACGATACCACCTGGCAAGGTGGCACCTGGCGAGCTTTAAGCACATGGCTAACGGTGCTAGTGCCTTAAGGCTAAGACTAGTGCTAACAGTAGTATGCGCAGGGTTACTCTGGCCCATACGCGCGCCGTCGGGCAAAGCGGATCACCGGGCTGCACAGCATACATCCATGCCATGACATGTGGACGGGTTAATAAGGAGAATTATTCCTAGCGTTCAGGCAGTCACAAAGCAGACAGACCGGGACACGCGCTTGCGACACTTCTTTGCCACCACCGCACCCTTAACGCGACAAAAAACAGCTTAGCATCTAAAACGACAAACGAATACGTGCATACCTGCTGCAACCTTTCTGGAGCTGTTTGAAAAGGCTGCTGCCATTCTGCTGCCATAGAGGGATCCTGATAAGGGGAAGTTGTGCTGACCGCAGCTGGAGGAATGAGGGCGAGTTCGACACCCCCGGCATCGCCGCTCCTATAGGAAGGTTGCCAGGGCCAAGGCCGTCGGAAGGTGTCAGGGAGCCCGTCAGACCTACCTCCCGCCAGCAGCACCTGCGGTGTGCCGGCCATCTAGCCGTGCAGTGACGCACACATGCCGCAACTAGTCGTTACATGTTTAGTTAGCAGCACATACAGCGATACAGGTGCTGAGGAAATATAAAATTACAGTTCCTTCCGAGCAAAGGAACTGTAATCATCAACATCAGCTCGCAATGGAAGGAGGCCGGAAATAAGTGCGCTCTCAGGATTTATAGTATATGCGAACGAGTCGGCCGCGGCAATGCGGAGCTAATAGTGCCGGTGCAGTGGACTCTATTCCTTGCCGTTTTGCTATTTGATTACCGAGAGTTGCGTAATTGGCTAGGATTTACTTGACGCGAAGCTCTGAAGATCTGATGCCGCGAGGCGTGACATACTTCTATGCTCCGCCACTTCGCTCTGCACCATTAAACGCTTCCGACCCGGATTTTATGGCGTCAAGTGGACGAAATGTGGCATACATACGTAGGAGGGGGATCCATGGTGAAGATTCTTTCGTGTTGAAAATCATCCGTACTTTCCCCGAAAATAACGCAGGGTAATGTATGCAGCGGGACCCTTGAGTCATTATACTACCATTCTGCATATGTTGCTCTACTAGCAGCACTCGTCGTCGTAGTAGTGGTAATACTACTATTACCACTACTACTACTACTACTACTACTACTACTACTACTACTACTACTACTACTACTACTACTACTACTACTACTACTACTACTACTACTACTACTACTACTACTACTACTACTATTATTACGACTATTACTACTACTACTACTACTACACTACTATACTACTACTGCTATACTACTACTACTACTATACTACTGTGGTACGTGATATACATGTGCAAGGACGCGACAGCGCATGTCTGCAGCTTAGCGCAGGTAATTAATATCCGCGAGGAGCCAGGCAAAGCATACCATCCAACAATCCAATGCAGCCGCAGGCCTAATTGCTAGATTAGCTACCCACCGGTGGCGACGGTGGTGGCTTCATGAAGCGCCTGCAGACGCAGATGGCAAACAGGCAAACCCCGGCACCGAATGCGACGCTGAAGATGACAATGGGGATGATTACAAGGCTGCGGACGCCGCCGCTGCCGATGCCATCGCCGCCATCGCCATTGGCATAATGCGTCGCCTCTACCGAGACCGGAACCGGCGGTAGCAAAAACAGCGGCGCCGGCACCGGGGCCGCCCCTGCATTTTCACGCCAGTGTACGGGCTGACCGATCTGCCAACAGCCGACGACCGCATGCTGGTTTTACGCAGCTAAGACCAGCAGGCGTTTTGCTGAGATCACACGTAATGAAAAATCAAAGGTACATCGTTCATATGTTCCTATCCCGCCATTCCATAATAAATCCACTTTCACTTTGATTTTAGAAAGTGGTTGGATGAGTCCTCAGCGGAAGCTTTTGTACAAAATACTCATATGCAAAGTAGCTTCGGTTCTACTATCAGAGAAATACATTTTTACATGTAACACGAGCGCCGGCCTGAAGCTACGTGCAAGTAAGGGAACGTTGTTGCGTTCAGGAAAACAAATAGTACGACGTGCGTGGGTGCGTACGGCTGATAATGGCGGGCGTGGGAAGTAGAATGGTCAATCCAGGTGACATCTAGTGAACTCTATTGGGGGGCTTCATTTGCCTGGTGCCTCTTCCAAAGAGCATGACCCTCGCTCCAGCCTGATGTGATGTGGGATTTTCGCCACGCAGAAACGCAATTTTACAGGGCCCTCATTTCCAAGACCAACCGCTCCAACCGCTTTACCGTGCCAGCGGCTATTATAGGGAAGTGTGTGAATCAACACTGCTCAGTCCAAAAGCAACGTCCCGCTTGTGCAAGGCAGCTACGATGCCCAACTACGGCGCCGAAACTTAGAGATAAAAGGTGCACAAAGGTGCACAAATAACGCGCGTACCATTGTTACCTGGGGATGGCGGGGCTGGCGATCTGGCGGGGCGAGCAAGTCCCTGGCAAAAGCCCCAATAGGAGCATACGCGGAGCCCGTCACAATCACAGTTATTGTTGCTGGTGCTGCAGCGGCTTGCACCCTGGGGGTTGCTGGATTCGTCGTGAAAATGGTCTTCAGAGTAGCATCCTGTGTATGTTCCAAAATCCGAGAGCGCGATGGAAATAGAGCGGCACAGGCATGATTACGGAAGCGCGGGAAAAGTGCGCGCGCGGTAAGCCGATCGACAGCCTATGTGGTATCTCGCACATAAACGGCTGGCTGAACAGCAGGTTGATTATAAAAGTTTTGATGACCGCATGTGCGGCTCTGTGCTAGATCTTCCGGAAGGTAAATTGCATGCACGGCGACCAACGATAGCGAGCGAAGCTCGTCATCATATCTTATATCGTCATTGTCATATCGGCGCGGCAACAGCAAACCGCATCAACTCAATCGACAGGCTTCAAGCTTCTCACCTTGACCTTGATGGCTTAGCAGTGCCAGCAAAGCTGCGAGTAGCCAGGGTCTCCAGCAGGAACGGACGCCAAGCGCGGTTGTCATGCTGCGCTACATGACATCAGCATATGGAAACGAGATAAAATATGAAGAACCATTTTAATGGAAATCCCGGATGCACTAAATGGCAACGACGGACCCCAGTTTCGCACGAGAAGACCAGGAGGCTGGCAGCTCAAAAACATAATAACGGAATCGGAGTTAAACTTAAAAACCTAGGCGAGGACATTGGAAATGTGCCAAACGTACGGGACTGTGTTGTGCCTGTTTGCCGTCAGCAGCAAGTGGGGGCGATACAGTGCGATCTGAAGCGCCACTGCTGTATGCCGCAAAAATGACTCAGAAATGAAAGAAAATTTCCAAATCGACCTACGCTAAAGCATGGTGTATCACTCAAAGGGTGGCGAACGTCTGTGTTAAGCCAGCACTATGGCATAGCTCACCTACAGAAAGGATCGGAGCAATTGTCTCGGGAATCGGCCACATTAATTTATTCATATACATTAAACCATATACCGGAAGATTTTCCTGGATTCTCAGTGAGATTGCATTGTATGGGTCCACTAGACGCTACCGCATGTTGAGATCTTACCAAGAATTCATCCGGATGCCGTGTCCTAATACGCACATGGTTAACACAGAAAACATAAGGAATTAATGGCGTGACTGATTAGGCGCAAGTATTTCCGTACAGATACTGAGGGAACGGGCAAATATCCGACGCAAATAATAAAGTCGATGAAACTTGAGAAAGAACCTCAATACTTAAACAGAATAAAGTTTTAGCTCCATAAGTACTTCGCCAACCGCGCCTCACGGCATGAGCTGCTACGTACTGTCTGCGGATAGATGGCCGTTATTGGAAAATGCGCGTTACGGACTCTCCACATTTGCCATGAAACCCTCGTGCAATTGCATGAAATCTTAAACATCTTTGTTCCACAGTTGGCTGAAGGATACAATATCTGTCATGGACTGCCGTTGAGATCATGGGTTGGCAGGAAAGCGAGCAGCACGAACTGCCTTCCATCGCAGGCCACCTTCCGCTATGGAGGACCAGAACGTAGATTTATCAGAAATTTATCTTATTATCACGCATATGCGGGAAATCACGGCCGCTGGAAAACGCCGCATGTAGCCACAGCGTTTTATTTGCACATCAATCATAGGCGAACATGACAGCAACTCGTCACAGCCACAGCCGCCATTGTCACAGCCGAGCCGGGC
Organism: Volvox carteri f. nagariensis; assembly: GCF_000143455.1. Taxonomy (NCBI): domain Eukaryota; kingdom Viridiplantae; phylum Chlorophyta; class Chlorophyceae; order Chlamydomonadales; family Volvocaceae; genus Volvox; species Volvox carteri. The sequence continues at coordinate 645,831 of NW_003307555.1, read as the reverse complement.
CATAGCATGGCAACTCGTAGTGACGACAACTAGAACATTTAGCACGAGCACGAGCTTCCTACGTAGGACGGGTGTGGGCAATTTGTGATTAATCTCTCTGGTTTACAAAACCTAACTAATGAGGCACCAGCTTAACAATCGATGACTCGTCTATGAAACATTTTTGATCGTCTATAGATCTTGCCCTGGTATATTCGATAAGGACTGTCTTGTTGCTATCATAGGTGCAATCAATAATAGGCAATCAAGGATTTTACAGACGACCCCTGATGCGTGGCACCCGATCGGCCGTGGTGGCAGCCTTGCGGCTAGAACCCGGCGATTCACCATTACCTTCAGGATGCTGCGCCAACCTGATGCCAACTGAATTGCCAGGCGCACATGCAGCCATGCAGGCGCTTGCGCGAACCGATGGGAATTCGATCTTTGACCGCAAATTAGAGATGCGCCCTTCTTCCAAAGCAAGCCGCGTCATCGTCCCTCGATGTGGAACGGGTTGCGGCAACGGTTGGGCCCGCATGTCGACACGACCTCATGCATGGTCATGAGCATGGGCTCTTTCCATCCCACCACGCAGTCGTCCCACACCCGCAGAAGCAGCCGCAGGGCACACGCACAAACTCCCCACCCAGCACTGCACAGTGCCTGCGGGTCGCCCCGCCTTAAGAAACGGCACGGCGACTGTCGCGCAAGCTAAGACGGATTGGGCATATGCATAGATGCTATTGGATTTATTTAATTTCCCTCAACCGGGACACAAGAATGCTCTACCCAAACACCTAGCACCAAAGAAACGGAAAAAAGCACCATACTAAGTAATCTCACGCTGCTTTTTCACGTGTAATAACAATGTCACATTAGCTAGGCTGGTAGACCTCACAGTTTTAAACTTGCTTGCTAACATAGACAATGTTAAGTCTTAACTTAAGACAGTGTATGCACCTTGCTAGTCTCCGCGATATAAGTATTACCCTAGTATCCGCAAATTTTCTTGTGACTGCTTGCACAGTCTACTCAGGGGGTCTGTTTATGTCTGTTGGACGGTCGGAATTTAGCAATTCTCCGCAGCAGGCTACCGTTGTAGGGTGCGGAAGCATAGCTGTGGGGGCGAGACTCACTGCAAACGAAAGATCATCCAAAATCTTGATGGGAATGCCGTGGGCAAGAGCACATAACTTCCTGTAACGGCTTGACGCTCGCGGCAGGCGCCGTTTTGTACGACAAGGCAAGTAGCGGCTCGACCGTCAGCAGGAAGCGCATATCAACAGTAAAATGACGAAGGAAACCATTAAGAAGGAAACTGTCTTGTAGCTGAACGTTAATGATATCCAACAAGAGGCCGTCGTGCAGTTTGAATGGCCTAATGACGCGATGATTCGACAATTTCGTGACAACACGGGGCCCCAGTGAATAGTAGCGCGTTCCTGCTCATTGCCGTCTCTCTACGTGAGACGTACACAATACTGTACACAACAACAGCTCACGTCCAGCAGCAAGGCCAGCCCAGACAGGCATCTACCGTCCCATTTTGATATTTAGCTAGCTGGCACAGCGAAAGCAACATCTCCCTGAAACGGCAATCCAATACCCTGAAACAGCACAATAATTTAAGCCCAATATCTTTGTAGAACCTTCAACCCCTGTAGCCACAGCACCAGGGCTGGGCTGCGTACCTTCGTGCAAATTCGTATTTGTGCGTGCCGAGCATGTACATGCCGCAACCAAAGTAAAACAGTGCCTTGACGAATCGTGCAACAGTGAGGTACGGAAGGACATTGTGTAGCATCTCCTAAGGGTCAACCTAAGCACCACTTGGCATTCCCACGAAAATAAAGTACGACAAGCTAATTAGGCACTTTGAAGGCCGAGACTGGCCGAATTTGGCCTTGGCTTGTTTGGGCAGCGGCAAGATAGAGCGAGCCAATCTTTGCGATTCACAGGCATTTTTGTACGAGCCGAAGGTGATCCAGCCATATGGTGACTGCCCTGATGACGATGTTATAGTGGTTCGGACGGGACACCACTGGTGGATCTGGATCATGATGCGGCACGAAAGAGAGCTTTACCTCGCATTCCAGCCCGACCAGGCCATTGCGTATTACTAACCACGCACGACAGCCATTCCCAGCCATTCCAAGCAATCGCTGGGATCCAACCCTTACTCGCATCAGGTTCCTACCAAACAAGGCGACTGTTAAATGAATCCTGTCATACACAGCAGATAGATACGAAAGGATCATCGGTGTATGGTCATGTTGTATATGGCCGCCCCCCGCACTGATGCGTTTGTTCGCTGTGCGAGTACAAGCACTGACCAAAGCCATGCGTCTGCCCAGTAATACGGAGGGGATTCCTTCCGCCTTGGATACGGGCGACCTGGCACCGAGGGGAATAAACAAGAAGTAGGTTTTACTGGCAGTAATGACCTATTGCAATACTCCTATCCCCTCCGCAGCAGAACCTATGGAGTACAGTCACCTTACCAACCCTTATCCTCCTTACTGTTGTTACTCCTCGCACGAGCAAGAAATTGAGCCATGCATTCAACAGTTGCCTGCAATTGGAGACTTCAGCGCAAGCCGCAGAACCCAACAATGTAGTGGCCAGCGGCCGATTACGTGTGAGAATTCCATACATCATGCTTTACAGCAGGAACGCTTCAATACTGGGCCGAGGTTCACCACCTACCACACCACATCACAGCTCAGTACCACCACATCACATCACGGCCCCGCACTGTCTAGCTATCCCACTAACCGCTGTGCTAAGGAAAGTAAGGAGGCGAGGACAGGATGAACGCCTGCCAGGCATAGGCCGATTAGCCGTAATGGTCACCGTAAAGGCTCACAATTTCGCTACCAAGCCCTGATGAATCCCCCTCGGGAACACTACGCATTGCCGACATAAATGAACGAATATTTTCATGTACTAGAGGCAGGGGCAGTGGTGGGCAGCCTACGCGTTTGCTAACCTTAAAGCACGCATGCAGCCCCTGATATGAGCATTTATTCGGACCATTGCAGACCTCAAAAGCTCGCCTGCATCTTCGCCGTCCAGGTCAAGGCTATGAGGGCCCACGACATCCCAGTGCCTGTTCGTGCCACCTACACACCGGTGCCAGAGGTAAATTACACATAGTACGTATGTAACGGAGGTGGCACACCCATTGCCTAAGCAATAGTCGGGCAGGAAAGGTCCCTGCCTTCCTGGTCAGTGCGGGTGTACCTGCTCCTGAGGGCAAGGATTTAGTGCACACTATGCCGCCGTTAGACTGCCTATTTGTGATATTTTGAAAGTGGCTTGATGAGAGAAGGACGTGCATTCGCTTTATGTTATATCCGTGGGATGCGGTTATTAGCGCCGTAAAGTTATTCCAGGCCCGCCCCCCACCCTGGCAAAATATTTTCCTGATGTGACGCATGCATTGGATGCTTTGCCATTTGACGACGCGAACCTGGTCTGATTCACTTGGGCTAAATGGCTAAATGTAAGGCTGATGCGCGTCACAGCGGTATGCATTGAAATACACAGCAAGCCGCTGAATTTGCAACCCTGAACGAACATCCGTTCGCCTGCCTGAGTCTAACGACCAACGTACTGTGACAGCCCCACAGTAGGCATTGCTGCCTTCGCTTAACACGCACTCCATACAACGCCTTCGATGCCACGGGCTGGCTTCCAGGTGAAACCTGTTGTCCACCCACAACACAGTAGGGCCTCTACCTCGGTCCATGAGCAGAAGCACGGCTGGTGACAACCCATTACACACCTTGAAATGCCACGGCGGTTGGCACCAGCCATCTTTTTAAATGCCTTAGTATCGCAGGCCCTTCTCAGACAGCCATCATGCGGCGGCGTTAAAACAGCAGTCATCGCTCGCGTACGGTTCTGTTGTCAAGTCCCCAAAGACAGATAGGGGCTTTCCATGTGTGAACTCATAGTCTCAAGGTCAGGAGTTATGGACCCAGCGACAGCCATGATCCCATGAATTCCGAATGCAGGTATCTGTTCGTGTGGTCCAAACCACACACAGAGATCAATCCGTGTGGATGGTACGGACGTATCTGCCTCAGGAAATGCTGTGGCAGCTATCATTCTCCAGTAGGACCGCTCGAAATGTTCCTTTCTCGCTCACAACGAACCACCTCACCCAAAGGCCGCGCGCGCGCATCTGATTAAGACTCGCAGTGCGCTCGACACGCTTTTTTAACCATTTCTAGTAAACAAAAATCGTGCGCTCGACCTCTCCATACCCCACGCAGCCCAAGCTTTACCCCGCTGCTGTCAAAAACAGACAGCACAGCGCAGCATCGCCCGTTGCTATCAGAAAAAACGATCGTTAGCAGAGAGAAGGCGCATACCACGACTGTGTGGCTTGAACCGCTATCAAACGCCGAAGGCTCATCGCCGTCGTGCAGGTGTTCGCCATGTCAAAATGTAGCTGCCATACGCATGTCTGAACGATCTGTTGCGTATGTATTGTTTGCTTGAACCTCCCAGGCACCAAAACGCTAATGCATGTACTGCAGTGGGCCGTACGTGTGCGCATGATAAGCTCCAGTAACCCTACAAGCGCGCCCATTCCTTGGATTGCCTCCCAAACCCACGCACACCACCCACATGTCATCCACCTCACAAACTGCGAAGGTACTAAATCGCTCAAACAACACTTAAGCCACCACGACTTGCGCCTCGACCTGTAGCGCCCGGCGAAGAAGACCCTTTTTCGATGAAGGGGGTGGCGACAGTGGCGACAGCCGGCTGAGCGCCTCCTTCAGCGCCGGGAAGGCCTTGTCGCCAGTGCTGCACTGCGACTGAAGCTGCTTGTACCGGCCGATCGCACCCGGCAGGTCATTGAGCTTGTTTGACGTGCGTGCAAGGCCCAGCAGGCATTGCATGCGGCCTGGCAGCTCGTTCAGGCAACGCAAGAAAAGGTCCCGGGCGGTAGTGGCATTGCCGTTGGTGGCGACGAGTAGGTTGCCGTAGAACTCGGGAGTGGGGGCGATCTTGAGCGACGGCAGCGTGGTCGAGTCTGATAACATGGGGCGCACCATATGCAAGGTAAAGACGAATCACAATCAAGGAATCGGAAAGACAGGTTTTAGGGGATCTCCGGGAATTTCGCTATTTGAAATAGGCGCCCGTTGGTGGCTTTCTGAGCGGCGTCGTTACTTCGTGAAGTGACGGAAAGACGCGTTGTCGTCTATGCGTGCAACCTGACGCGCCTCATTCCCTTCCCAACACTACGTGGACCCCGGAGGACGAAAAATGGCAGTGGTGCTTCCTTAAATGCCATGCCTGCTGCTAACCTAACCTAATTACTTGCACGCGAACACATGCCAACCCCCACGTACTCGAGATGGACGTATGGCGAGCGAGAGCGTCGTCCATGAGCGCCATCCAGGACGTAACGTTGCAGGCCGGCAGGCCTGCCGCGCATGCAGAAGCACCGACAAGCGCCTTGGCCTGGCAAGGCGGAGGGCAGGGTCCAAGAAGCCAGGAAACCGAAATGTCAGGGTTAAGAACATTGGAGGAATAAGTGCAGTGCATTTATGGCCATGCGCCCAGTGGACACAGCCCATTATCCAGCTGCAGCTGGATTAGTGACACGTATGGCAACGGCAACCTTCCTACACGTCTTTTCCTTGCTGATGCCGCTTTCCACTTTCCAACGCCACCTCACTGCCACGGGGCACTGCCGCAAAAGAGGCACGAGCGACAAAACGCTTTGGTGGTGACTTGCACCCCAACACCCCATAGTCCCATGTTGGCATGGCCGGGAACACCGGCCCTTAAACACTGCTCTCTCCTCTTTCTTCCCTGACAAGCCCCTCCGGCATAACTGATAATTGACGCCCATATACCTGCAGCTGCACAATGGTCAGCTGGGTCAGCATATCCCTATTCAGTGACGAGGCAGAAGAGTTGACGAGGTTGCTTTGCGCCGATGCAATCGTGTCCAGGCGCGCCAGCAACAGGTTGACCGTCGTGACCACGGTCGGGTTCTGCAGACGCGCCGAATCGCTGCCGTAGGTCAGCGAGAAGACGCGCGCCAGAAGCGCGTGAGCCTCCGCATGGGGAGGCCAGAAGTGATCCTGCGGACGACATGACCGTAAGTCGCATTATAGCGTTTTCATTATTATCAGGGTGAAAGGCACATGTAAAGCAGGCGGGCGCTACCGCTATGCAGACACAGGGAAGGGCAAGAATTGGGGCAGAATAGCAGACCTTGTGCTGGGATGATACTTGACGTGCACACGTTAGCTGTTAAATGGTAGTGCAATCACATATGTTAACAAGATCATGCGCCCACGCGAGGAGGTAAGGTCAATTTACCCTTTGCCACCCACCATGATGTCCGCAGCGTTCTGGACAGCCCCGGTATCGTACAGCGGCGGCGGCAGCATCGCTGTGTCGTTGTCGGTCGAGTTCCTGAGCGGAATGATGCCCATTGAGTTGAGGGATTGCAGCTGCATGTGCGCATAGCTGCGATAGAGCCACTGCACATAGTCGCCCGTGTAGTTCATGGAGGCAGCTACACCCTGGTGAAGGGGAAAGAGTGCGGATGTACGACAGATGGCAAGGCAGGGAATGCGAAAGTTAAATGATTGAAGGTAAGGCATCAGGCGGTAAGCTCGAGTCTCAACACAAAAGTCGCAGAAGCAAGTGATCCGATAATGATAGGTGGGGGTGGGTTAACCAGCACAGACAAATGCCCGGGGCCATGTCTGAAGCAAGCCGGCTTGCCTTTTAGCCTGTCCTAGTCCTCCGGTTCCGGCAGGACACGTGTCAACATGTCTTAGCATCTAGCGGGCCCCCATTGACATGACTTGACAATAAGCGGTGACCCAGTTGTTCAAAATCTACAGCAGCAAGCCCACTCCCCTTATTTACTGGGACGCCATGAAGTGTCTTGTCTATCCGTCCACCCATAGCTATCTGTCATCCACCCTAGACGTGTCTTCCACACCTGTATCCGCAAATAGCTCGTATAAGCCGCCGTAACACCACACTGCTGCAACTGGCCAAACAACTGCCACTCCAGTGCGTGCCAGCGGTTATCAGCATCGCAGTCGTTGCCTTTGCTCACCGCCTTGCAATACGAGTCCGAGGCACTGACGGCGGCCTGTACAACAATTTCCGGCGCGACGGCTGTTAGATATCAAATTTTGGAGTGGAAACGCACCCAGCCGCAAAACTTCCGAAGGGCAGAACCAGATGCCTCCGCGCCGGAGGGCCCGTTCTCACTTCACACGCGCAATTTAGCATGGACAGTCAGTCTCGCAGGTGACTACATCGTGGTGGTGAACAGGGCAGGTATCACGAACATGGTCAGGGCATTATGCATACACATTGGCCGCGCGGAATTTAATAAGGAGGGCGTTACTTAAATGCTCGCAAATCATATCCAGAGCATCCCGGAAGTTACGTGTGCGCACCTGGTTATACAGTACCACCTGGGTCCAGTTGCCGGAGCGAAGGAAGAAGTGGCTAGCCATGTGCTGCGCAACGTTGGACTTGGGGGCGAGTGCGGCCAATTTCAGGGCCGCAGGCACGCCTGCAAGTTTGAATTCACAGAGAAGGCGGGCCAGCCCGGGTAAAACACGTGCTAAGGCCAGCAAGAGCGGAAGTCAGACAACCCGTCTATGGTACACATGGAACCAACTCCATAGATTATTTCAGCATGTTCTAATAACACACGTCTTGTCAGTTAATCCGTATTGCGCACACAGCCAGGCCGTTTTATATTTTGATGACCGCGATGCTCCCAATGCAATGAAGTCACCCGCACAAGGCTATGTGGTGTTCCTGTTGAGATGCTACTCTACAACCCACGCGAGCATCCCCACGGATACTCCACGTTTTCGATTCCCGCATTCCCGCCGACAACCTCAGGAGACCCTAGGAACCCCGCGCACCTTGACTTGCCATGTCCGGCTCATCCTCGTCGTACACATGGGTCAGGTAGTGCCAGGCGCCAACATGGCTATGAAATGGGCGGACAAGATGTACGAGAACACAAGGTATTAAGAGATGCCGATGACAGAGGCATCGTCCAGGCATGCGCACAAGGTTTCTGGTGCATCAGCAAGGCAACCAAGCATTTGCCCGGGAAAAGGAAGGCGAAGGCCGGCCTGCACGCCCACACATGCAAGGATGCTCTGGTGTAATCCTGTCAAGCACGTCAGGTCCTTTGGTTATTTTCATCACCGCGGGACAGACAGTCACGCCACACATGACTTTCGCGCGCAGATGCAACCCATGGATGCAGGAACTCCCTTGCGCACTGAAAACGCCTTTTGCCCCCTGTCCCACAGACGGTGGTTTCAGTCGACAGCTCTTGCTTCGTACTGGACGCTATAAGTACAATGCACGCCCTTCCCACTGTCAGTGTCTTAAAATGCAAACTACTCTTTCACCGCACGACATCGTCTTCGTCGTGGCTCTTCGAAATGACGAGGACCACCTCCCAGCTGTGAACCCTGGCAACAACCTTGCCCTACACCCTCGGCCCCGTCCCTGTCAAAGCCCCGCCCGGTCCTCACTTGGGAAATTGGTCCACGCAATCTTCAAGTTTATCTTTAGCAGTATAGAGGATCTGCGAAGCATGGCAGTTTCAGCAAACAGTGAATTGAAGGTAACAGATGTGGGACGAAGGGTCCTCCAAAGATCCTCCAACGGGCAAACGCACACAGCTCAGAAGTTATGCTGGAGGCGACTGTATGCTCGTTGGCTTACACACCGGAGGCGCCCTTGTGATTGTGGACCTGCTGTGGACCTGCTGCCTGGGGGCTTGCAGCAGTAACTGAATCAGTTGTGCTGTTGTGGCCTCCGCGAGGACAGGCAGGGCGTGTGGCCTCAGCATATGGCCCCATCCTCGTCTCCATGTGTTTTCAATCCAGGGTTGCGTTGGTTAGCGTTCTAGCAGCAATTCCCAAGGCTATGCCCGTCTTTGCAAATGATTCCCCCCCTCATGGAGTTTGTACCCACTGCCCAGATGATGAAGCTCCACAGTCAATCAACACACTGTGCTGAAGCCCCCATCACTGTGACAAATACTCCGTCTGATAAACATTTTCCTACGCTATGACCGGACATGGACAATAGCAGCAAGGTTGCAACGACACAAGACAGCCTTTCATAAGCAAAACAGCGCAGCGGAGGCAACTTTTCTTGCAAGTGTCTGCTGAGACTCCCACAGCAACAACATTCAGCTGAGCATCGGCAGGTTTGGTAAACAGGCTACTGGCCACGAAGCGGACATGCTGTCTTCGTTGGCAACCGCTGTAAGCCCCACCTGCACCCCAATGCTCCCCCTACTTCCCCCGCCCTTTGGGCTTTCCCTTGCGCTAAAGCACTGTTATGCGCTGAAGTGACATCCAAAAACCTGTCCTGATTCGTACCTTCTCCGCAGGCATTATCACACCTTCGACAGCCCCATCAATGTGGGCGCAAGCACCGCTGCTACTGCCCATGCCTTGCCCAACAAAAAGCAGCTTGCATCCCGAATTCCCTCCTCATTTTAAGCGCTTATTACGGAATCATCCCAATCTGTGCAGGTGCTGATGCCGTTTCGATGGCTGTTTCGATGGCCGACGGCATAACGTGGACTGCCATGCGGACAATCAAGCTGACACATGGTCCCCCTTCCAAAGCTTGACGGGGGCTAAAAAGAACGCAAACGGAACCAAATCGTAACTTGAAGGCAGAAGGGGAATATCCCCAACCCCAAAACGAGGGATACTTCAAGATTGCGCTTTTGGCTTACCGCTTCGGTGTCAGTCACATAGCCGCCCACGCTCCGAAGCTGCCCCAGCAAGGACAATGCGTACAACGCACAGGCGTCCGCGTCGCCCGGGCTAAGGTCCCAGAGCGCCTGAGCAGCCGTGTTGCAACACACAGAACGGGAATCCTACCCTCAGGGCTCTTAAATCCCCGCATAGCTGCTTCAGGTGGTGAACATAACAATGACAGTCAACAGACGTTTTTGCGGACTGCTGCAGCTTCTATGCTTGTGTCGAGTGGACCATGAAAGCATCGTCATATGCAGGGACCAGCAGGGACGATGGCATGCCGGCGCAGTACAGCTGAAAGGGACTACGCGACCCTTGCAAATCTGTCCAATCCACTACCGAATCCCGATTGAAACAACAATGAGGAAACAAGCTCGGGCAGCGAGACAACAGGCGTTGGCCAGCCCGCAGCGCTCACCTTCATTTGCTGTGAGTATTGAGTCTCTCGGTCTTGCAGGGAAGTGTTTGCCTTAAAGAGCGCTCGCACCGCTGCCACGTACAGCTGCTCGCGAGCTATGATGGGCAGGAAGAAAGGCACGCACATGACATAGCACAGGCACTTACAGGCAACCTCAGCATCGTAATTCCTGCGATTAGCATGCACAGGTTGAGCGCTAGACATAGACACAACGGTGCGGCACGCAGTAGTACGGCATGCGGTACATGAAGCGGCGAACCTTCGTGAACTGATTATTAATCAGTTCACGGTTCAGGGTTCGACACCCCATACGGGGCCCGTAAGTTTTTGGCCTTTTTTCGGTATCCCCGTCAGGGCCCGTAGGACTTTGCGGTGGCTCCCGTAAGGATTATGAGGCGCGAAGCGCCCCGTACGGGGCCCCCCCCGGACCGGCCGAAGGCCGGTTACGGTGGCTCCCGTAAGGATTTTAAGGATTTATAAGAGGCCGTACGGGGCCCTGTAGGGGAGAGGACGGACCATTAAAGGATAAGGCCACACACTTGGCAGACATAATTCATATTGCAATGTTTAACTACACTTTTCATAATACTTTTATAGCTTCTGGTCTGTAACATTAAGCGAGGTTGCGACTGACCCAGAGATTGAAGTACTGGTACAAGCAACATACCCCGCTAGTGACGATGAGGCTTTTAGTGACAGTGACTACGAAACCGACGTAGAACGAGATACCGATGAGCCGTGCGTGGATGAGGATTTTGATGAGGAGGAGGATGAGGAGGACGAGAAAGAGGAGCAGAAGGGATGGGCGGCCGCGGCGGCCAAGGCGCTTGGCTTTCGCTGAGTGTGCCGTGTCCCCGAGTGTAATGGTTCACGAGAAAATAACGAAAATAACAATTTACAGGGCAAAATAATGCAAAGCGTCACTTTCCACAGCGTTTCAGCCAAGGACAGTGCCCCCGTAAAGGTTTTGCGGGGTTACGGGGGCCCCCGTAAGGTTTTCGGCCGGTACAGGAGCCTGGTACGGGGCCCCTCCGTAAGGAAAATTTGGGAGGTACGGGGGAGCCCGCAAGTTTCAGAAAGGTCAGTGTCGAACCCTGCTGATTAACAAGGAAACCTATCGGAAACCTTTACCTGTTTACCATGCCAACCCAGGAGGCTTCCCGTTGCAACATCCCGTCAAATAATTGGGAAAATGCAACAAACACCATTAGGCAGCCCGGAAACGCAACAAAAGGGCACTTAATCCAAAAGGAGTGAGGCAGAACCAAATTTGAAACCGACCGACCCACAACAACACCAGGAAACAATGCAGTTTAAACTAACCCAAAGTATACTGCTCTGACTGCTGTACTTCCACTGCCCAAGCCCCGTCAAGTGCACAGAATTTATTAAGCTTCCTTGGCAAAAAGCAAGCGTATGGCCAGCAAGGAGCCGGTGGAAACTCCGTCTAGGGCGATTTCGTGCTTAGGAATACGCGCGTCTTGGCGGTGATGTACGCCGTGCCCGCCGACCTCAAAAGGTCCCCCTACCAGGGTAGAGTAACTTTCTTAAGCTGGCTTGAATATGGACCCGTCTAAGGAGACAAGATCGGAAGGCAGCTACCACCGCCAAACCAAGACGCTTTCAAGCTACAGCACGTGCACACCTGCTGCGTTTTTAACGGCCTGCGTCTGATTCAATGCCGCCAGAACCGCCTGGGCTGATGCAAGGTCTTCCGTCTGCCAGAGAGGCTGCTTGTAACACATGGCCTCGCCCCAGTATGCCATGGCAAAGTTGGGATCCAACGAACGGGCCTGCATGCAGGAGGCGTTTCATGGCGTTGAGTAATGCAACATTTTGGGACAGCCGTGCACTTAATACAGGGACACATCGAGGACAGCCTTCGGTATCGGGTACCAGGGAACATCGCCCGCAAGCTACCAATGCGAATGCCTAAAATCGCACCCGGTGAGTCGCCAAGGCTTAACCCTGCAAACTCATAACTGGCCATTATGCAGAACCGCTATACTTCCTTAGCACAAAGGGACAGACATCAAATCCTTGGAGCACTTCCCGAATGGAAATCCTCAACGTCAAACGTAGCTCTGGACAGCTGGCCGTGTAGGTGACCCACGGGCGCATACCTTCTGGAACTTCTGAATAGCCAAGTCATACCAGAAGACATGCATCAGCATGAGACCAAGCTGGAAATATGCCTGGGCGTTCATTTTTCGCGTGGATGGAACGAAATAGTTCTGCCCCAGGCCCTGGTACAGAACCGCATCCTCGCCGCTGAGGTAATCCAAGACAGTTGCCTCTGCATGCATGTAAAGGAGATACTAGGCCTGAGAGGACCCGTTATCCCAAAAGACTTGCTGCCTTAACCTTTACCTTTATATCGCTTAGGGTCAGTATATACAGCCGCCATGATAATAAAGAATAATAAAAATGCCGCTGCGGTGGGACGTAGCAAGTCTGAGCTTCCATCATATTCGCGTGAAGGTTGATTGGTGACTCGTCGTCCTTACCAAAGATGCCCCAACAGATGAGACCACGGAACTTAGTATCCTTACTGTTCTTCCATGCGCCAAGTAATGTGCTAGACGAGGGCCCTGCGACGAGACCCTCGCGTTCTCCTGACGGCATATTGGCCGGCGATCTAAACAATGCGGAGAGATTAGTATGTGAGCAAAGAGTAAAAAGGATACATACTAAAGCCTACCAAACTATGCATAAGGATCTCGTTGAATTGCGTAATTCAAACAACGAAAGGGTCGTACAGTTGCGAGACTTGCGGTGATAGCTCTACATCATCGGCGTACACGGCCCGCTGAGGAACCCCTCAACCCCGTGCTTTTGGGCTACTATCAACTGGCAGGTGAGTAATTTGTCCCTTCCTTCGACCCACGCAGGCCCTGAGACTCCGCAGACACGCACACGCGCTGCAGGGCCAGAAATTTGCCGAAATGTTAATGTTGTTCATGTACGCTGACGTGTTTTCGTCGTTCAAATGACCGTATAAGCGCGCTCTTTACCATAAACGTAATAGTTTGCAGCTGGTTCACCGACCTGCGACTGAACGTAAACCCCTGAACGTAAACCCCTGTCCCGCGTCGATATTGCGGGGACATTGCTGGACTACGACAACCCAGCTCCAGGTGGTCGAGTTTCAGGTATTCAGGCGGCCAGATGCCGTTTGCTACAGTTTGTCTTCATTCTTCATTCTAAGAGGTACGCCAAGGAGGAGGGTAGGATTCGGGCTGGAATTAGGGAAGAGCTCTGTCGCAGAATTAGCCTGGATTTTATTCCTGACAAAAGAATTGGTCTGCCGAGGTCTGGAATTGTTCTGGCGGACCCGCCGGAGGTATTCGAATTGCGCTGTGGAGCCTCGGAATTGGGCTGTGCTGCGCCTGAATTGGCCTGTCCGGGTGTCGAATTGGCCTGTCCGGGTGCCGAATTGGCCTAACAGGGTATTGAATTAGCCTGACAGGGTATCGAATTGACCTGTTCGGGGTGTCAAATTGGCCTGACAGGGTATCGAATTAGCCTGACAGGGTGTCGAATTGGCTGTCAAGTTGGCAGGATTGGCCGGGGCTGGCATCCAAAAGCACATGACTTTTAAGGAATTTACAGAAAAACTTTGCAAGAGGACCGCTTACAAGTGCCTCATGTGTGTATTAGATTCGATCCCACGACATGGAGTGGAAAAACTTGCACACCTGGTTACCGTACTCTGGCACTACTACTACTACCGGAGGCAAGCACTCAGGGCCACGACTGCATTACCCAGTCAAGTCAGCTGCCGAGGTCCCACTGTTTTCCCACCACACTTTATCGACAGTCCGTCCAGTTTATCCCACAACACTCGTA
>NW_003307555.1:603694-631720 GCF_000143455.1 Volvox carteri f. nagariensis | reverse complement strand
TACACTGACACAAAACGTTGCACGTCTGGGCCCATGTAAACCACGACACTTCCGTGTGGATTGGCTACCCGCGCTCCCCATGTCAGGGGTCCTCCCTCCTGCTGTTGACTCCCGGATTGCCCACGCACAAACGCCAAACGTTGGCGCAGAAAACAGACAGGCCATTGTAGTATGGCATCAAACCACGCATAACCCACAGCGGCTTTCAGCAGCAGTACTGCTTGGTGAATGTGACCAGCCGTGTACTCTGTTGCGCATCTCTGGAAAAACAGGCTCTGATAGCTTGCACCACCGTGCACCCCAAAAGGCGGGTTGACAAACACATTGCCCATCCACGCGTTGCACTCCAACAGACCATCGGATTCCATATCGTAATACACTGTCGCCCCAACACGTGTGTTAGCAGCCGCGGACGAGCATGGGTCCAGGTCGATCCTGCCAGGAGTGAACACGCACCAGCTCTATGATACTCAGTGGGGTGAACCACTCCGGACTCTCACTGGAGAGAAACAGGCGCACATTCCCACCCCCTCCGCTTCGAACCATATGGACTCCCTCACCAGACTCGCTATCGCTGATATCCATGTCGCCACGTCGGGGCTGACGATGCGCTGTGCCTCCGGATCCATGGCAGGCCAGGAGGGAGAGGGTTGGGAAGGGACTTTGTTGCGGTTGGGTCTTTTCGCCTAGTAGTGCGGCCTTGAGGCTCCGGAGGGGGGCTTGTCGCTGGGGGGCTCAGTCCGGGTTCAGGAAGTTAGGGTCGCCGTGCGTGCGTTTGTTCAGGTGGCCGTTAGGCTTTCTTTGGGTTCACGTTGTGTGTCGTTCTGTCGCGCGTGTTTTGCCCCGTAAGGGAGTGTTGGTGGGCAGCGCGGTGGAGGTGTAGCGGCCGGTGGGCCGCAGTCGCGCAGCCGTGGTTGGCTGGGGCTATGTTCTTCTGCATTGTAAGGGCCCTTGGCCGCTGGACTCCCCGCTTCCCGTCTCAATCATTCCAAGCACGGTCAGCAAGCACGTCAGAATCGGCAGATCCACGAGAATACGGTTAAGGGAGACAGGAGCACAAGAATGCCCCATTTCCGTTCGTCGTATTACAAACGTCAGATCATCAAATCAGAACGAGACAAGAAATTCAGGAATACGGCCAGCAAGCAGGCCCCTTCGTTAAAGGCGTGCACTTGCGTGTGTGCGGCAAGCCCTCCCATACCATCCCTGGGAGACAGCACCTCGTACGGCGAAAGCCGTACGAAAACGCCGTCTCCCAGTCTACCCATGGAAACAGTTCCTATCAGCCCACCAGCCTGCAGACCAAAACCCGCAGCTTGAGAGAAGCAGGGGCAAGACATGCCGCCCGCCCTACAAACGCTGCAAGGCTTGGCACAGAAGACGCTTTCGGCATCGGTCGAGCTTCATGTTGGGCGATGTAAGGCAGCGGCTTGTCGGCCTTCTTCCAAAGCGGCCTGGCTGATCCCCATCCATACGACGTCATTCTTGGCTTTGCTGGACGCGATCATAATCCTCATGCAGCGAGAAGGAGAGGGCACAAAATTTGCGACGGCCTTGCGCATTCTACCTGCGATGTGTAGTCCCCAAGGGGAAACAACAACAATCCATATCGTATAATCATCATCGTCGTCGTCGTTGACAAGCCTTCGGAAAATTAAACTGCACCAGCGTTACAATCAAATATGCACATAAAATCCATTAACTTTGGTGCGGGCGTGCCCTAATCTGGCCGGCACCTTCCAACAGTCCTGGCAAGTATGGCCGCCAAGTCACCAGAAGGGTCGCAGAAGGTGGGGTTTCTGGAAGGTGGGAATTTCCGCAGCCACGAATGCGCCATTGACAGGGTGGGAAGGTTTACGGCGGCATGTATAAGCGCAGCTCTCTCAATGGGGGTGCAGCTGGAGGCGGCAACACTGTGGTCGGCTATCAGGCACTGCGCCGACCAGAGTACAGAAGGACGATTTTTAATCTGCGGAAAACTCACTTCCCAAAAAGAGCTCACCTTCTCCATGCCTTTTTACTGTCGAGCAGCCCCCACCCCAGCCGCCATAACTACAGTCGAGACGCAAGAAGCGCGCGATTGCAGCGGCAGGTGGTGGGGGCCGCACCCCGGCGCGTGGCCGATTACGATGACGCCGCCGGCGGCGGCGACGCAGTAGCAGCAGCGCTGGCGCCAGAACCCGACCGGCAGGCTGCAAGGACTTCCGACATAGGCGCATGCACGCCAGGACCCACGTCGCGGTGACTGTACAGCACCTACGGCACCGTTTAGCCATCCGCATGCCGTACGAAACGACGCAAAACCATATGGCCAAGAGAACAAGGAAGCCAATCCAGGGGGGTAAAGGACGCAGCGACTTTGTTGGTCGTGTTATCAACTAGCGAAATATGCAGGGGGACGTAATGGATGGGAAAGGACTCGTGCTTGCTGAGGTTTAGGGGCTAGCCAAAACTCAGGAAAAGCACGAGTTTGCGCTCTTAGAGCGGTCCTCAGACACCTCCACCTCCGCTCCCTTTCCTCGCCATGTCAATTCCCGCCCCAGACGGCACTGCGCACCTTTCCGTCGTTCATAACCCACACGCCGCCCATCACTGACGTGCTCTCCGCGTTCTTGGGCGGGATCATCTTGTACTTCTGCAGAACGACCTTGAAGTCCGCCCACTTGCGGGATTTCATGGCCTATACGGGCAATACGTGTTAGGGCATGTGTATGCATGTGTGTTTACATAATTACACAACGTGCGCTTTCAGTGGTAGGCACATGTAACCACCAATGGCAACGGAACGCACCAAAGAAAGCAGAGCACACTATAGCAGGGAAGTTAAAGTAACAATAAACATCAAAAGCACGAAACAAACGCGCTCACGGAAAGCACCCGCGTACAAAATACCCGAAGCCAGGAAATGGGCCGGGCTTGCTTCTTTTAGGGGCAAAGCCTCACATACCAAAACCAAGGAGTACGTTGGGCATGCCCACGTAAAGAACTCATTCGCATTCACTTTTCCTTGGAAAGGCACGTGACCGAAACTTCGCCTCCATCCACCAAACCCCCCCCCCGACCTCCCGCCTCAGTCATCTGTGCTTCGTTGTTCCCCCGGACCTCCCGCCTGACCTCACCCGCCTTCAATGCGTCGCCTCGGCTTTCCCATAACTACCCCCCCGCTTTCCCTCCGTACTCCGTACCTCCCATGCCTGCGGTGAGAACAGCGCCTTAACACCCTCCATGCAACTCAGGTGGCGGTACAGCTTTGGTTCCGGATCCAGCAGTAGCAGCTCGGGAGGGAACGGCAATGCCGTACAGAACTGCCGGCCGCCCTCGGGGCTCCCTGCCAGGTGCGTGTATGGGGGTGGGGGTTGGACAGTGCCGCAGTGGGGTATGAGTTAGGAACTAAGCGGGAAACTCTTGGACTTTAAATAGATCCAGAGGCGTGGTGGATGTAGATGTGGATAGAAAAACTTAAGTCCGTCGTCTTGTAAAGTGTTCATGAGTTTTCAATTTCCTTCAAAATGCGTAGAGTGACGTTGAAATCCTGTAAATCTAAAGATGAGACATCGCCGAGATAAAACTGATAGATGAAATGATATCATCAGCATCAACAACACACATGCAAACAGCGAAGCGCAGACAAGTCAGATAAAACACGCAAATGTTGACGTCGTACAAAATCATGTCGTAGAAAATTAAACAACCACCAATCGCGCGGCAACTGCCAGGGCCGTGTAGCATCGTCTCTCCTCCTGTGTAAACATCTTGACCACCCAGCCAAGAGATCGTAAGACATCACGCCCAGTACCACCGGCCGCGGTCCTCCTCGTGCCACCCCTCACCAATGGCCACCACCATCAGCTTGTAGCCCTCCTTCCCAAACTGATCTTGCGCAAGGAGCAGGGCCTGGGCCTGCTCCCAACAAAACTGCAAACAGCGGTGGCATAACGATGCACTGTCCTGTAAAAACTGAAAAAGGAAACCAATCTTGATGTGATGGCCGAAAAATGAGTAGAGGGACAAGTAAGGGTCAAGATATGCTCAAAGGACCGAAGCGGCTGGCGGACGGGAAAGGAGGACTGGGGGATGACGAGACCACCGCACCCCCTCAACCCCAGAGCTGAGGCCAACCTGCAATCTCAGTTGACTAAGTCAACTGCCGGGCCTGTTCAACCGTAAAGTTTCCCTCCCCCCAAGACAAAAAAATCTTCGCAGCGCGCCAACGATGACGCTCTGGAAACATATTTTCCTTCAGGCAATTGCAAAGCATATGTTGGCAACAATAAGCTTACGCAACTTGTTTGCAGTTTTTGAAAACCGGTGATTTGGGTTGATTTGATTTCAGCACATCGACAGCAACCACCGTCATCATTCTCCCAGCCACCGTTTAACCCCGGCACGAGTAAATTTCAAAACCCCACGTCCTAGTCCATTCGGCTGCAGCTACTCACTGGTCAGCCCAGATGGCGCAGCAGCCCCAGCACTACCCGGCCCCTGATGACGTTGCCGACCGTCACGACGCCGCCCGAGGGGGTAAGTAGTGAAAGGGCCTCCGCGCTGCGAAAACAGAGGCATGTGCGTCGGTCCAGGGAAGGTCATGCCAAGTGAGCTAAGAGTACACGGCCTGTAGCACGAGCTAAGAGTACACGACCTGTACACAGCCTCAACGCTCAACTTGAACAACAAAAACTGAAGCGCTAGCGAAGAAAGCAGATCTCTGCTTCAGGGAAGCCTCACCCATAGAAAGGGTTGTCTTCGGCGGTCAGGCTCAATGGCCCTGCAGGAGTCGCCAACACCGTCACATCACGATACCGCGCCTGCAGGCGCTGCACGCACCGAGGGCACGACATTTTCGTTTGCACAGCAAGTCGGGATTCGGTATATTCAAATGCGCTCTCAGTTTTACATATGCAGCGAAGCCATGACTCAGCCAGGCTCGCCACCCAAGGCAACCAGTGAAACGAAATACAAATGCACATAGCCGCTACTCTCTTGCAAGGGCGGTGATGTAAAGGATGTACTCCATGTGTCCAAGAACTAGGTCGCCAACAAGTTGTTCAACCACACACCGATTCAGCACTCCTCAGAACGAAGTTAGAAGCCCTTGGGACACCAATAGGGCTAATGCGCCGTCTGTTCGTCTGAGAAGCAACCTGCGGTCGGGCCCGAGCTCCGACCCGCAAGGTCGCCATATCGAGCCACTTGAATGTCTTAAGTCCTAATGAGACCTTATTGATTCAACTTAATAGAGAATCATACCAAAATTGCAAAGTTCCGAGTGAAAAGGTGGCCTACTGCAGTACAAGTGTTGGGTTTGAAAGCACGCACAAAAGCCAGGCCCGACCCACCGACCCACCCAGGGACCCCGCACTCACTCCCCAGGCTGATCGGAGCCCTCCCCTACTATTTTCCACTTCAGAACACCTGCAAGGCTTCTATCAAGAGCAACGGCCTTTTGAAGCAGCTCCCTCGCTTCACACGCGTTGCCTTGCTGGAGCTCCAGAAGGCCTCGCGCCTGCCAGATTTTAGCCGATTGTGGGTTCGCAGAGACAGCTCTGTCGAGTACATTGCCACAAGCCTCGTAAGCAAGGCTTTGTGCTCCTTGTTGCATGTATCGCCTCTTGCTCATCTGCGATGCCGATAGCCGTAAGGGAGAGCCCGCTACCGACACGATATATTCGCAAAGTGCTAGTACCTGCGCATAACTTATCCAGGCTTTATCGTTCCCGGGTTCACGGCGGAGCAGTGCCTCGAAAGAACCAACGGCATCGTCATAGCGCTGCGCGCGAGCCAGCGCGAGGCAGCTGTCATAATTTACTGGCTGTGTTTGTTGTTGCGGTATCGCCGAAGATGGAACTGGGACCTCGAACGCTTTGCCCGGTGCAGAAATCATACTTTGCGAGCGCTTCTTCTAGTCCTGAATACAAACCTGTGTATCTCTAATAGTATCAGCGGAATACCTGGGGCTGCTATGGAAGATGTCAGTGTCCATAGGAGGTGGGATCGCATTGGAAGTCGGACTACTAAAAACAGTTGGTCGTGAACCGAAGAGACCCCCACTACCCCCACTTTATGGCCTGTAGACCTCAGTAATTTCAATAAAATGCGGGCTATCATGTTTTACTTTCCGGAACTCTCGCCAAGCATACGCGCCATCGATGACAGTGCAGATCAGCTCTACATGTTGCTCCTTTCCATTAGTTTTGAGCCCCCCAATTTGTGACTTTGATCCCCTCACTTTATGACCATCTGCCGCATCACGGACAGGCTTTGGCCCAAAGAGCTAGACGGCGACCTAAATACCAGTTTCTAGTTTCAGCTGGTTTCAGCACGTTGGGACAGCTTGACACTTTAAAAGTTCACACTTACGTCCCCATACCTTTACTGAGCATACGAACGTCGCCAAAAATACGTCAGTCGTGTGCTGACACTGGGAGACACGCCATGTGTGTGAGCTTACCGATGTATGAGTGTTCGTTGCAGATTTGCCATGACCCACAAATCCCGCGCACATACCCGCGTCTGCTCCTTGATGCGTGTTGACCAACGCCTCCTTAACTAATGCACAGAGAAGAGCACTAATCGCAAGGCGCCACAGTATAATGATTAATGTATGTGTTCCTTTACATACATATCCCAGCAGTTGACTTCATTAGTTTGCCGTACATGCAGACCGTAGATAGGTTCAGATCGCTGCGGTCGTTGCCCATATACAACGCCGTTCATGGCAGCGAGAAAATCAAGGGGACATACATACGTACAAAATTGGCATACTCAAAAATATTAATAAACATAACAGAACGATAGTATGCATTTGCCAAAATAGTACACCGTTTTCTCATTTAAAAAAACGGGCCTCCAGCACTTTAGGTACCATGTTTGCAGCACGCATGCGGAACAAGTAAGCCAAACCACACAAAGCAGGATGAGGCCTCCCTCGGAGCCTTCTCGCGACTCAAACTGATGAAGGAAGGAGCGAGGGGGAATTCCAAGCTACTTCACAAGCCACATGATGTATAGCCATAGGCCGTTCCTACAGTTCCACGTTCCCCTCTCCGTCCCGTGAGTACAAGGACTGCGTAAACATATCCCCTCCTCAAGCATATGACGTACTTGTACGGAATGCAGAACCTCTCAAGCTCATGCTCCTGTACGGAAAACCCGCCAGGTACACTGCCGCCAGAAACAAATCGACAATACCGCAGAACACCACGACCACGACCAGGACTACAACCACCACGCGCTACAGGCGCAAAACCATGCGCAGCACCTCTCTCCCAGTCGCCGTCCACTTATTCTCTACCTTACACTCACGTCTCCCCACAACTTGTTTGGTACTCTGTCGCCACACCTGGCCACCACAACCACATTCGCTGCATATATCCTTTAGCCCTCCATTATATAGCATGCGGAGCAACAAACAAATTTCCGTACATTTCATCAGTACGACAACATGAGATTCTTTGCCCACCAAGAGGTGCTAAAGCTGCCAAAAGCCACGTGCACCACCAACCGCGACAGAGCGCAAGACCGCTAAAAGGATGAACACTCCCGTTTTCCATGCACACAGTCAAACCTATGACGTGTCACAGAATATTATACGTCCTAATATCCTAACAGCTTCCTAATACTATAACTTGATAGATCAAGACTAGAAAACGCAAAACAGCAAAACGAGATGCGGCACACACAACCAACTTGGCATGCCACGGCCCCCAAATCCCAGATCCTGCATCCATGCATCTTCTCTTAGAAGACCCTGTTCCATTCTCTGCTCCATTGTTCCTGAATGATACATACACGCTATAGGTCTGTGCGCAAGCTCGCGCCGTGAAGGCCACTCGGCTATATTTCGCTCTTGTCTGAGTTGGGACTGATGACACACACTTCATGGCGACATACGACATGACTGATGGCAACCGCTCCCAATAACGTAAAAAGAACACACACACATTTTTATTATACACAAAAATGGCAAAAGTTGAGATCCCTCAAGGCGCGACTTTTTTCCACTGCGGCCGCGACAAAAGCAGCCGGCCGGCGCTGTGCGAGCCTCAAGTCACAATCAATGCGAGATACAGCATGCAGAGCTTCATGGTGTGATGCATGCACGTATTGCGCGGTGTGGGCGTCCCACGCGCCCAGGCCGCCATCTTTGCATCACATCTCGGGGTCTCTTAACTCTTTCCCCCTCCCCATCGCGACCTGAGCGGTGACATCGACACGCAGGCACACGCAGGCATCAGGAGCCATCATCCTTCATCTCCCTCCACCAATACTTACATACATACACACATACGACACCAAGATGCCTTCCCCCTTCAGCTGTTCTCCACACCGGTAGTCCGAGTTTAGGCATTACAAAAAGAGGCGCCACGCATGGCCCTGCACGAAGACCTGCTCAGCGCAGCACAGAGGCCCCTCGCGACAATCATATCACCAACGCTCCAATCAAGGACTCTGCCGAGAGCGACAAGCACTTCAGCACCAGAGTCCACGAGGGAAAAAACCGTTCAGTTGCTGCCATTCGGTTGGTTGGTTGGTTAGTTGGTGGTTGCATGGAAAGGAAGGGCGATCCAAGTTGAAGTCCAACAGCCAAAAGAACGGAGGGGTAATCATGATAATATAATGCGACATGAAGGGGTCGAAGAAAGGGAAGTGGGGCAAGGCAGGAGGCACGTGCAAGCCACATGCGCGGAAGCCATCGTGCCGTACGGCGCAAGAATGTACGGCAACACAGCCTGCTCCAGCACGCCACGGTTGAAACAGTACGTACAACCACGGTTGGAGCCAACAATCTAATACAACAACTGCCGTACATGCCGTACATATTATTCAATGTCGCACGAAAATATTCTCGTACATTGCAAAATCCTCGTTCACCACCGACCCTCCCCGGAAGCGCTCTCCTGAGCCCCCTGCCCATCACTCAGACGAGGTGAAGGCAACAATTCCAAAACCCAAGAAACACACACGCACTACCGTAATCAATGCAACCATCGCAAAACCCAAACTCCTCCACGCCCAACCCACCCACCCTCAACCGTACTTTCTTTTTCTGCTACCCAGAAACATCCACAGCCCGCGACCCACATAGCCGCACTCCTCCTACATTTTCTACCCACCTACCGGCCGTCCGACACAATACGTATATCTTCACAATCCCCCGCGGGCAACCCCCTCTCTCTCTCTCTCTCTCTCTCTCTCTCTCTCTCTCTCTCTCACACACACACACACACACACTTTTCTACTTACTTTCCTTCCGTAACCAGTCAGCCGCCCCATGACATTACCCCATCAGCTTTGCCCCCCTTAGAACGGTCGTTTCTAACTCTTGACGTCATCTTTTGAAAACCTTCAAAAACTTAAAGCCTCACACACTCGTACATGTACGTACATACATACGCACACTCGCATCCGTTCCTGCCGGGGTAATTTCAGAAAGTAAGAATACCTGAAGAATTACTTCCTAAAGCATTCGCTTTAGTACGGCAACAACTCTGTGGAACATCCTAGTCCACAGGAGATCCCCCCCCGGCCGTGTGGTCGATCACGGCATTAGTCAGCCGCGCGGGACGGTGCGCCACCCTTACGGCGGCTCTTAGTGGGAGCGGTGGCGGCGGCGGCGGCGGCTGCAGCGGCAGCGGAGGTGCCCTTCAACCCCCCTGTCGCCGAAGCCGATGCCGCTTTGCCGGCTGCCGTACCTGCCTTCCCAGTTGTCGACCCGCCATTCACGCCACGGCCCGCGGCCCCTGGTGCTGCCGCCGACGGCCGGGTCGGGACGATGCCATTTGCCGTACTACCGTTGACGGCGACAAGTGGTTTCGGAGCTGCTGGCGGCTGCCCTGCTGTCGCGGATTTCCGAGGCGCCGCCGCAGCGGAGAGGAACGCAGCCACACCGGCGGCGCCGGCGGCTAGACCGCCGCTGGCGTTGGGGGCGATGGTGGCGGAGGGACCTGATCCAGAACCTTGTAACCCTAGCGCCTTCGCTACAGCCGCTGCAAGAGGTATCCCAGCTGCCGTACTGCGAGCGATCAGGTCCCAAGGCAAACCCGCGATGGCTGCAGCATTGCCAGCGGCAGCGGCGGCGGCGGCGCTGCTGCTGCCGCCGCCGTCAGCGACCATGCCTTCGCCTTGCGCCGGGCCGTTCCCTGTCCCCGCGCCAGAGCTGGCGCGAGACGCCGCTGCCGCTACTGCTGCTGATATCTCAGCGGCCGCCGACGGCGACGGCAGCAGCGGCGCTGCCGTTGACGCCATGGCGGCGACGCCACCGCCGCGTTGCCGCCGCGTTGCTGACGGCGGCTGGCCTACTCCGCTGACGTCATTGCCTGCATCGCTACTGCCGCCGCTGCTACCTCCCTGCGCCGCCGCCGCCACGAGCGGCCCCCGAGAATCGCGCTCATGCGGCCAAGTCTCCCCTGGAGCCTTTCTGAGCACATGGATTCCGATATCCCTCATGATGTTGCGGATCTTTATCGGACCCGTTGCACGTGCCGTACGGCGGCTCCTACGGCACGGTACGACACACATGGCAATAGGGTTTTAGGACAAGGAGAGAAGACGGGGGAGCAACAGCACCGATATAACCGGCACCATCCTCGTTTATACGGTCACGGGTTCCCCCTCCTTCTCCTCGTCCCCCCTACCCCTACCCCGGCTGCCCCCCGCTCGACCAGCTCAATCCAAGTACGCTTTCCCGCTGCCCACCGCTCCAACCTTATTCTCTGCCCCTCCTTGTCTGCCATAAAACCCTAAGACACATAAGATTGTGTTCAAGAGCGCACTCCCCCGGAGCCCCTCGAAGTCCCACTCCGCACCTCCGGCCCTTCGGTACTGGCTGCCCTAGCAACAGACTGGCTCCGAGACCAAGCCCTTGATGAAGACCGGAGGACGTCGCCAGCAACGCCGCCGCCGAGTCAGCCACGCCCGCCGTGCCGAGCGCACGTCGCTGAGCAGCCGTAACGCCGACGGTGCCGGCGGCAGCGGCGGGGGCGGTTATGCAAGAGCCGCCGACAGCCCCTGCCGCCAGGGCCGCCGCCAAAGCGGGGTCCCCCACGCCGCCGCTACCGTTCAGACCGCCAGCATGGAGACCGCCGTCGCTGCTCAGAGATGTGAGACTTGACAGCAGACCGCTACTGCCGCCGCCGCCGCCGTTCCGCGCCGCCGCCACAGCTCGAGCCAGCGCGGTGGCCTTGGCGCCGCCGCCGGGCTGCGCCGCTAGCAGCGCCGCCGTCGCTGTCACCGGCGGCAAACCCGCTGAGGCCGCCGCCGCCGCTGCTGCTGACGGCACGGCGCCCAGCACACTGGGAAGCCCCTGTACAGCACCACCCGTACTGACCAACCCGCCCAGCCCGCCGCCACTGCCGGAACCGATAAGCATGCTCGGATCCATCGCCGCCAATAAAGCTGACGGCGGCGGCGGCGGCGGCGCAGGAAGGCTGATGGACGGTCCGCCGACGGTGCTGACGGAGTCGCTGGCGGACGCCTGCTGCATCGCCAACGCATGACGTTGCCGCTTTAAGATTTGCGTCGCCAAGCTGCCGTTCTCCGGTCGCTTGTTGGGTTTCTTGATGACTGGTGACGACGAACCTGGCGGCATGGTACGATTCCTGACGACGCCAGACGCTGCCGTACTGCCGAGTCGCGAGGCTGGGTCCCCCGAGCGGCTGCCGACGCTGATGGTGCCGCCGACGCCACCGCCGACGCGCCGGTTGAGACCCCCACCCACGCCCAAAGGGCAACCCAGCGACTCCAGGTCTTCCAAAAGCTGTAAGGCGACGCCGCCGGGTAGTACGGCAAGATCCGCCAGCCCACCGGACCCGTTAATCAGCCCAGCAACCCCAGCGCCTGCCGCGCCAGAAGTGACGAGGTTCTTCAACAGCTGCAACCCCGTAGGACCCTTGCTGTTGCCGCCGCCGCCGCCGCCACCAAACTCTGAGTTGCTATGCCGCCGCGGTCGTGCACCGCTGCCGCCGCCGCCGACCCTGCCGCTGCCCGAAGCGGAGGTTGCGCCGCCGTCGCCATTACTGACAATGCCGCGGCTGTCGCTCCCATCCCGTACGGCAGCTGCGGCGGCGGCCGCCGCCGCCGCGGTGCCTGCTGATACGGAGGCGAAGCTTGGATCGTCCAGGCCCTCCACGTTGCTGATGGACTGCCGGCCGCCGCCGCCGTTCAAGGCGACAGAGAGCATGTGGTTGAGCGGTGCACCGCCGCCGCCGCCGCCGGGCCCCGCCAGCGCCCCAAGCGGAAATCCCAATCCCGTCAGCGGCAAGCCATTCAAGATGCCGTTCAAAATGGAGCTTTTCGAAAGGCCATCATGGAGGATGCCTTGCTGCTGCGGCGGCGGCGGACCTGCGCTGGCGTTGGCGGGTGTGCCGCCGCCGCCGCCGCCACTGCCACCCTTACCGCCGCCACCAAGCTCGTTCTTCAGTGCGCCGGCAAGGGCCTCTAATCCGTTGATTCCGTTACCCACACCGTTGCCGACGACGGGCAGGCCGCCTCCGTCGGCGGCGTTGAGCGCCGCCAGGTGCGCAAGAAGTTGTTGTACTAGTACGGACTGCGACTGCAACGACGCACCACTGGCGCCGCCGCTGCCGCCGCCAACAACGCCACCACCGTCGCCGTCTACGTCAACGCCGCCGCCACCTTTTAAACCGTTTGGCAGTGCACCGTTTGAACCTCCGCCTCTGCCGCCGACAAAGCCGTTGACGGCACCGTTGGCAATGGATCCAGCAACTCCCCGTCCTTCCCCCAGTCCACCACTGACCTGCTGAAGGAGATTTTGGATGTGTGCTCCGCCGCTCAAACCTGACGGCTCAAAAGCGGGTGCCGCTGCCGCTGCCGCCGCCGCCACCGCCGCAGCAGCAGACGCGGACGCCGACGTCGCTCCGTTCAAGCCGCCAAGACCCGAGCTCATCGATCCGCTCAGTGGCGGCGGTCCGTTAGCAGCGAAGAGGGCCTTTAGCACATCAGCGGTTATCGTTACACCTCTGGTTGAAAAGCCGTTGCCGCTGATCGGCCCGCTGGGGTCCAAGAACCCGCCGCCTCCGCCGCTGCTGCGTGCCGACGGCGGTACGGCGAACGTGCTCTCCAGGCCGCCGCCGCCGCCGCCGCCGTGATGACCTCGGGAGCTCAACAGGTGGCCGTCCACAACCGCCGATCGGTACAGCCCACCGCCGCCGCTGCCACCGCCGATGGCACCCTTGGCGGCGGCCGACAGCGGCGCCTTTGCAGCAGCAATCCGTCCATTTGCCGTGGCGGCCGAGCCAGGTTGAGTGCTCTGTACGGCACCGCCGACGGGTCGGTCGTTGCCGCCGCCGCTGCTACGGGGAGTAGTACCCTGCGGGATGCCGTACGAAGCACTGCTGCCGTTGGCCATCGCCGCTGCCTGGGCCTGCTGCATCAGAAGATGAAGTATCATTGCCGGATGATGCTGTTGCTGCTGTTGGCTGATGCTGCTCAGGCCTCCGCCGCCGCTTTGAAGAAGCAACTGTTGAAGACTTCCAATGTCAAGCGGGAGCGGTGCCCCACGATCCCCGACGGCGCCGATCCCGCCGTTGAGTTGCTCGTACGGCATCCGGATAGGAACCGGCGACAGTCCGTTGGCGCCGCCGGAATGAGGTGACGGCGGCGGTGGCATGACGCCGCCGTCAATGCGCGTCTTTGGCGGCGGAGGTTCCATGACCGCCATCGCTGGTCGAGCTCGCCGCATGTCGAGGCCTGCGACAGCTGCCTCGGCCAGGAGAACCGCCTTGGCGATCCGTAAGTCGGACCCCGGGGCCCCGGCCAGTGCATCCAAATCCATGCCATCCTCGATCACCTCCATGGCGTCCGCCAGTAGCTCGCGCCAGGGGGTCAGAGGGACAGACCAATGGAACTCCTAGCTGTCTGCCGAGGATTTGGATTGATGCAGGTCGTCCTGCAAATGCGACGAAAGCGCGCGAAATGATTGATGCCTTTGTTTAAGGGCATAAGACAGGAGGCCTAAACGGAAAGGGGAGATGAAAAAAGCAAAGGGACGCATGTGTAGAATTTATAAAGGGAATGAGCGCGGGGATGGGCCCCACTGCAGAGCATGGGCTAGGCAGCTAGCTGGGTCCGGCCGAGAAGCAGAGCGGGCCTGTAACCCGCATGCTCCAAGGAGGGACGCTCGTGCCGCGCAGTGATTTTGGGATGATAACCAAACTATATCGTTAAAGTAGAAGGCCGTAGAACTGCCCCGCAGCGTTGCAAGGACAATGGGCCCACCGCCGATTTATAAGTGGAAGCGGGTATCAGGAACTAAGCGATATACAGCTAATGGAGGTTAATGCGTAAATAATGGAGTCCAAACAATATAGCGCTACGCTGCAAGCATACAGGTATATGTTCAACAATATCCTTGCCCAAGCTAGCCCTGGATAATAGGTCGGAGTTCCCATCGACAAGGTGAACAAGAACAGATATCCCTTCAATATCATTGTCATGCGCTTGCCAAGCAATGCCTGCTGACTCGTTGCTAAGCACAAAAACCGCCTAGGCCAAATCAGTCCATCTCGCCTCGCATTTTGTTAGCATTTGCAATGCCAAGCATACGATCTCCCTTCGTCAGCTTCAAAAAGCCACACGGCAACCGTCGTCACGACAGCACCACAATCGGCGTTTACTCATAGGCACATAGGACAGCGTTGGTCAAAATCAGCGGGTCAAGCGCAAGACGTAATAGTTAAGATGAAAAGATTTCTCCAGCATGTGCGCGTACACAAGTGGTTATGCCTTTGCGGAAGCCCGGGGGTGCGCAATCCAGGACGGGTCGAAAGTTTCCGGCTAAAGTGCACATAGAAGCCCTTCATACCCATGCAGGTTAATACATTTTCCCGGTAGGTGGGTTCTGCATAGAACCGGAAGCCAAAGCAGTCCATTCGACCCGTTGGAGCCATACAGAAAAGTGCGCCCTAGCGATGCCTAAGCCTTTATTTCCGTAGCATGCTGGGGTTGCTGTAACGCTTGTAATCATGCATTACAAGCAAGCGCAACCGGGGCACCCCACCTTATGGCCTTCCGCAGCCTCCCCTCGTCGAATTCCCTCCGAAGATAGCGCTGATGAACCAGAAACAAGGTAAGCTGCTCCCTTCGATCCACTTGGCCCAACTCGGATCCAGATATCGCAAGCGGCAAGTCCGCTGACGGCTGCTGCGTCCAGAGTGCTCAAAAAAAACTATGACGAGCGCAAGGCTGAAATGACTTCCCGCAAGACGATATAGCGGTTGTGTAAATTTATGCTAACAAACTAAGGCGCCGTTGGTTTGGAGTAATTTCTGCCGGGGACCTCTGTGCCGTACCGAGTACCAAAAGGCAGATATCAAGCTCTCCCCGATGCGATTCCTTGCAATGCTATACTTTATTTTACTCTACGCAAAATGATTGGGCGAAACAGCCATAAAAGAAGAGCGTTAAAACGGTAAGGTTGGACGGAGCATCACCACAAGTTCAACACAATTTCTACAATCATAAAGACAGTATAACTTAGCTTCGTTTGCAGAATCAATTATTGAGTCCTTTTCCTACGGTAAGGATGCCTAACTGACACGGGAGTTGTACTAGACGTAGCGAGCTTGGCACTTCAGAAGGGTAAACTCTGAGTATCCTTTTGCCCAATGGGGAAACGCTGCGGCTCAGGCACAATTTTTTTCCGTGGCAGTAGCCTTCGTCGTACATTGAACTGAGGATTTCGAACGCCAATTTCCTTAATACTTAGCAACAAATTTGCAAATAAGTTGCATACTTCACGCGTTCGTCGGCTGCTGGCGGTTTGGTGGACCCCTGTCGTATGGATATGTTTGCATGTACGCGTTTGTGTGATCTATGATTGCACCGAAATAAGGAGTACATATGGAAGCGCCATTGGACTCAAGATACCTCTGGTTTCGCCTTACCGAACTCTTCTGATAGTGCGATAGGAGAAAAAGGCCAGGTGCCGAAGCCAAGCAAGCATCCTTGATTCAGATGTATTTGCGATCACATACTTGCGGCTTAGGAGTTGTTTAGGATTACGATGAAGACACAACTCCGCTTGATTTTCCGACTTGCATTCTGGAGAAGCTTGGATGCATGCATGTGATATAAGGCAATCGTCACATCTTTGTATGCGCGTTGGTAGGAAATGATCTAATTCGCTTCCAGGACGGACATCCTGGCCACGAACTTTGGAGAATCCGCACGCACCCTTTGTCTCACAACAATGCAACAAAATTTAACGCAAACATTTTTTTACATGACCTACAATCAACGTTAGAACAAAGCCAACATCATCGAGAACTGTCCTGCCGTGATGGGGTGAAATCAAGACATTCCGCGCACATCTCGAAGAACATTTCAGTATCGGAGAGTTGCAACAAAGAGGCGTGCTCTTCAATTCACAGCGCCTATGAGTCCCGTGATAGTCTCCCCCAAGCCCTTCGATGTCAGCCACACCACCGGTCGGCTGCACAGCGTAGAAATAAAGTGTAATCCTTCTTGATCCATTCCTGCTACCCTAGCAAGCTCGGTAGCGCTGGTTAGCGCATGATTACTAATTCGTGAGCTGTCATATGCTATTTGGGCCGTCCTTGCAACTGACATTCCACCATCCAAGGCGTGCTGCTCAGTATAAAATGCATCGGCGTCTTTAATGTGCAGACCCGCACATACAGGCGTTAATCGTAAGTGGCTTGCTACCTTCGTAGGTCGACTTGGCGACATCACCCCGCCGGACGAGCTGTGGACCCACAGGCGGGCCTCCGGGCTTCGGGCGCACGTCCTGCACAGACGTTGCAATCCGAGCAATCCAAAGGACAGTCCTCATCAGCTCAAACACCTTGGAACAAACCATCCAGATTGTAACCTCATAACTGGGAGCGGACTGGGCACAGAATCCACGGAAATGTGTTTTTGTGCTTGAAACTACCCTCGGGGTTTCTCACGCTACCCTGAAAAGTTGACCCCCACTCTTCGTCAACCCAAGCCGAGACACAAGCAACAGGAATTAAACATCGGCACTTAACCATATCTCAATATTCGTCCACCTGCCCCCCTCCCCCCGCGTAAACACACACAAACGCACGCATGCAAACCTTAACCCGACGCGGCCCGTTCCACCTCACCCCACCACTGCACCTGGTCGAAGATAGCTACAGGGATGGCCAGCGTGGCCACTGCATTGGGCACATCCACGATGCCGCTGATGCGCCCCTCACAAGGACAACAAGAAAGCAACAGGTACACCTGCAACCAACAACCATCCAGGCGGCTGGCAGAGGTTAAGGCCTGGCTTCTGCTCCCGGCGCGTCCGGGTTCAAATCCGCCTGCCGACCTCTCGGGGTGTTTAAGAGGTGATGAATTGGGAGGTGGCCCCCTATCTTGTGGACGGTGTAGGACGTGATAAAATCAGCATGCGAGCAGACCAGGAACTAAGTTGACGCGCCGTTGATCCGCTAGATTTGGTTGGATGCCGGTGAATGGATTAGGGTGCCCCTCTAGCAGGGGAGAGCAGGGAACTGCCTCGGGAAGGAGGCCACTGGTGAAGCTTAACCACCCTGTAACAACATCAACCAACCAACAACCAAGATCCATCCAAAATTTACTCTACGACCCAACGAACTAACCAAGCTAAGACCCATACAACACATCGGAAACTCCGCCCATCTGTCTCAATACTACGCGTATTGCACGTACCTGCTGCTTGGTGTAGCCGAACTTGGACAAGTAGTCGATGGCGTTCAGCACGGCGCGTTTGTACGCTACGGAGGCGTCCAGGTAGTGCTGCTTGCCTGGCAACGTGAGGACGTTGGTGGTGATCACCCAGGGGAAGGTGGAGTAAATAGTGGTCAAAAGCAGTTGGGGTACAAAAGCAGTGACGGGTGACGGGAGATCACAAAGGCGGGGATGGGTCCATGATGCTGCAGCAAGAAAGGCAATCGGCGGGGAACTGAGGAACTCGGAGAGGCAAGGGCGGTGCTGCGGCGGCCACTGGAAGAGCTAACACCGTATGTGTAACCGGATCCGGATTCCAGCGTGGATCCAAAGTGCTGAAAACAGGGGCCTTCTGGATCATGAGCAACCCCCCTCGTACGCACATACATACATGCATACATGTGTAGGCAGTTGTACACGGTGGTGCGGGCATACAGGAGCGGCTACGCCGCCCCTCAGTTCCCCACCCCCTTAACACACGCCAGGCCTCGGCCGGCGTACTATTATTATTATTATTATTATTGTAGGCAGTTGTAGTACTCATGCACGTGTGTACGCATGTGTGCTAATCCCAGCCCAAGCATTTGGGTCTGCATCAGGAGCTATACGACCGACCATTCCCGTGTCCAGGGATGGTCGGGAGGTGAGGTGAGGTGTGTCAAACCTGTTTCATCTACACTGATTCCCTCGAACACGAGCCACTCGCTGTATCGGGGCTCCAAGGGACCGATCTCGAAGATGGGGTGCACGTGCAGCTTGGTGGGGCCCATGGGCGTGAGGTACTTCTCCATACCGCCGCGGATAATCTCACACCTGCCCGCACACAGATACAATATCCGTACAAATGCGGCGTTAAAAAAAAAGCGCAACAAAACCAGACGAGGCCAACCAGTGTGCGAATTAAGCTCCCCCCCCCGGGGCGAAGATTAAACGAACGAACACAAGACTCAGATCCAGTCAACGCTGTGGGCCCGTGGATGGACGTGGCAATGGGCCTTGTCACGCACAGCTCCATTTATAAGACTCGGTGCGCAGCTGCGCACAAAACACAGACGCGCTGAAATGTGTGTGTGTGCATGTGTATGTGTGTGATTAAAATGAACGCTCGATCGGTGCGTGGGGATGATCCCTCACCATAACCCCGTATGGCCGTACTACTGTACTGCTGTCGTACGCACTTGAGTTCAAGGAAGCCGCTCATCTCTATGGCGCCGCAGAAGGAGACCTCACCGTCACCCTGACTGAAGTGCATGTCACCTTGTAATGGGGTGGGTTGGGGGAGTGGAAATGTGAGGAGTGCGCATCAGGGTTTTGCATGCCCGGCGTGGATGTTGATCAAGATGGTTGCGAAAGGGGAGTGAAAGGAACGGAAGTGAAGGAACGGAAACGTGACGGGGTAGAGCAAGGTAGAGCGAGAGAGGGCCGGGGCAGTGTACGGCAGTGTACGGCAGGATTAATTGGAGAGATGGAGCAAAGTAGGATGGGTGGAGGGGGAAGCTGTGGGATATGGGCTGTCGTACATGCGAAACAGCCCCCCGCGACTGCCAGGGGACCCACGGGGCATCGTCATCACAACATTGCAACCCTCGCTTTTTGTGCCAGCCTTTCCTCCCGCCAAGCCAAGTCAAGCTCAGCGCAGCACTGCGCAGATAAGGACCAGCACCCTTCCCCACACCCATCCCGTACTGCTCACCCATGGACAGATTCGCACCCTCCACAAATACCGGGAAATAAACCTGCGCAATGAGGTGGTTGGGAAGGTTGGAGCGGTTGGCGATCGACGGTTAGCGGTTGGCGCGATGGCGGTTAAGGGAAAGACTTATCTTTGGAGTG
Source organism: Volvox carteri f. nagariensis (assembly GCF_000143455.1). NCBI lineage: Eukaryota > Viridiplantae > Chlorophyta > Chlorophyceae > Chlamydomonadales > Volvocaceae > Volvox > Volvox carteri. The sequence goes on along the minus strand of NW_003307555.1, from coordinate 612,190 downwards.
GGATATTTCGTCCCGATAGTTTCCCCCCTGGGAACGGAAGGGAGGCCGGTAAACGCTGCAGCGAGAGGGCTGCAGCGAACTCAGCGCGGCGGGGGTTTGGAAAATACCAGGTCGCCATTGTACTTAGCCCGTAGGTCACACACCGATATCCGCAGCCAAAACAGGCAACTCAGGGCTTTCGGTCTCGGGATCATAAAAGCAGGCTTGTGTGTCGTGATTCACGCGCATAATACAAGCGATTAACTTTTAGGTGCGCATATATCCACCTGAGCGACGTTGTCGTTCCCGATCCTCCAAACACACAAACACACACAGACACACATACACACACAGACACTCCCCACCTTGCAGCCACGGCTGAGGTTCTTGATGTCACAGTTGCCGCCATTCTCGCGACCGGGAATGGTGCGCGCCGCCTCGCCCGCCACACGCGACCAGTCGGGCGAGTTGGCAGAGATACCCCCCAGCAACGCCCCCTTGGGCTCAGGAAGCAGCGCTGCGGAACAAGAGTAAGATAGAAGTTAGAAAGGGGAAGTTAGAAGGTAGAAGGTAGAAAGGGGAAGTTAGAAGGTAGAAGGTAGAAAGGGGAAGTTAGAAGGGGGAAGTTAGGAAGGGGTGTCGCGGGGCGGCCGAGATCCTCGAGGAAAACATTGGTTGGCATGTGGATCGGCCCAAGAGGGTCCATCACCTGCCGACCTGCAGATTTGGATACAATGAGGGAACTTCTTCCTGACGGCCTAACACGTTTTCCAAACGACTGCACGAAGGCCCTTGTTGCTATTGCCTGAACGTCTGGTCTGTCTGTACGGAGTACGGCACAAGGCGGGTCTGGCGGGTATAAGTCGTTAGGGCTTCTCACGGGATCTGCATCCGCCGATCGGTACTTTTCTGAAGTCATGATATAACTAACACACACGTGATGAAACACACACGTGATGAAACACACACCTAGGGGCCGCGTGTGCAGCACACCGCCTAGCGTGGTGGAGCCCTCGCCGCCCTCCACAAGAGCTCGCTCGCGGTCGTTCCAAATCTTGAGCAGATCGTGGCTGGGGGCGGTGCCTTCGTGGGGGAGAGCGGGAGATGGGAACCCGGGAAAGGGGGGAGGGAACCTCGCAACGGTTTTGCGACGGTCGGACCGTTGGGGCGGTTATCGTGCCTGACATGCCTGTTAAGATGCCTGTGAAGTCATTTGCTGCTAAATAGGTCGGAAACATGGGTCGTGGTCGTGTCCCGGGCGTTGAGCTCAAGTCCGAGCTATACGCATATGCGTACTCCACACGTATTCCACCTGGCCCACCTGATACACAGCACTTGGCTTATTATTACATACGGCACACCGTGTCTTCTCAGGCGGTCGTAGTCGATTAGTGACCTTGTTTCCCTCTACGTCTATTGCTTGGATGCTAGGACTTTTGCGTTTTACCATGTTCCTAATCTAGTAGCTTGTGGCTCTTGGGCCTCTGCTGGCTCGTGTATGGGCACTCGTTACACCTCTCTATCTGGGTAACTAACGCAACCTGGAGGTGTATGTAACACACATGGCCACGCACATACGAACCGCAAGCGGTGCAACCTAATATGTAGGTACATCCGTACAATCCACACGCACACACATACACACACTCTGTTTACACATAAAATAAACCAAAAGCAGCTGGAACACCACCTTGCTCACCGATCAACCCGGGATGGATGAGTCCGGCGAACCGCACTCCCGGAATGTGGCGGGAGGCGGCGTAGACGCCGTCGAAGTACCAAATGGCTTCACAAGGGCGAACGGATGGAAGGCGGGAGAGGAGGGAGAGCAGTTAGTCAGGCGCGGCCCCGAGCTGCCAGTTGCTTTGTATATTCCGTCGCGTGGTATCGTGCATCGTATCCATCCCTTGTTGATCAGGATTTACCCCCGTACATGTACATGTACATGTACATGTACACGCACATACATACATGATACACGTAACATTCATGCTCACATCCATCTTCCTAAGCAGAACCGCAGCACGAGGCATGTATAAGGCCCAGATATATCGGCCATCAGATGCTCACAGAAGCTTACAGGGGCTATCTCCTAAATAAGACACGCTCAAATACACACAACTTTACCCGTGTAACCTCCTGCCGCAACCCACGACCCCACCTTTGGTGGCCTCGGGAAAATGATCCGTAAGGAAACCACCGCCATTGTCGCGGTCAAAAGTACCTGTACAGCAGCACACCACGGCCGTCCATCACAGCAAAGCTCAAGGAAAACGCGCTCTGGTAAATGAAATCATCGATGAGAACCAGCCATGGCGGCCTTTATGCTATCCTGGGCATCATTCCGCTGTGCTGCGTGGGCGGTACAGTCAGGCATGGTACGACACCCTTCAAGTCTTTTGTATTATTGGCGGGCTTTTTATTAGTTTCCTTCCCGCCTAAATCCTAAACCCTAAAACCCTAAAACCCTCTTAAACCTACCAGTGTATCCCCACTCGTCTCCAGGGAGGGGTCCCAGGTTGCACAGCTCCACTGCCAGCAGGTCTCCCGGCTGGGCGGGGACCCCCTGCTCGTCCACAATTCGGATCGGGCCCGACAGGTAGTGGCAGCGGCTCAAGTCCACATGTCTGGTGTGATGAGGCCGGCCGCCGTGGCGGGGTTGGGCGGGGGCCCGGATTAGAGTTACGAAGGAAACGAACGGCGAAACGCTGGGGAAAAGGAGAGGGCGCGAACAGATGGACCACGCCCGCATAACGAATGTGAGTCATGTTTGGTTGCGGACCCAGAAGACAGGTCGTCGTTGAAAATAATTTGCTTCAGAGTAAAAGCTATATCTCTTGCGGCTCAATCAACCCGAGCTACCGCCGTAGCATGGGTTGATTGATTGATTGATTGTCAGGTGAACTGGGGACGCAGGGGCTTGTTGGGCTAAATCCCGTGCTTTGTTGTTTTCTCTCCGTCCACTATTTGTCCAAGAGACCCACGGGTCACATAGGCGGACAATTAAGCTGTCCGAGCTTAACAGTGCTATAAAACGCACTTCACGTCTTCAGCGCTGTCGTCGTCCTTGATCTGGCCGCCTGTCCAGTCTATGGTCTCGACACGGAACAGGTCACCCGTCTTCGCCTCCGCCACCTGATGAAGGGGAGTTGGGGGAATTACGGCTAGCTTTAAAAAAGGATGGATAAACATACATGCTTACATACATAGATAGATAGATACATACATACACACACATATCACCATGTATTAAAACAACCTAAAAACTGAAGTGAATTTTTTCCTACGTGGGACTTATGTTTTCGCCTCTGCAATGTGAAGGGACTTCCGAAGTTTGACATAGGCGGTTGGAAAAGGACTCCACAACCCAAATGAGCAGCCTATCAGTTCAATCAAGGGTTGCAAGGCAAGGGATTAATAAGGAGGGAAACCATGACTGTGGAATGCTCTTGCCAGGACTGTGGAATGCTCTTGCGCTCGTGACTTCAATTTCATTTCATCGATATCGGATGGAGGCCAGACGGCGGCGGGGAAGGTGCAACGGCCGGGGTAAAGGGCCCATATAACCTCTCTACTCCCGCCCAATTGACACACGGCCTTAGTTCTTCAGTTAATGTAAGGGAGCCCATGCATAGTTTTCCTTCAGGCTCTGCTCGGCGCCCGCCCGCCTGTTGTACATCTCCCCCTCGCCCACCTACCGGTGGAATATCCGGATGCCAACGATTGTGCAGCTTCTGCTCCTGCTCCCAAGGCGCCTTCTTCACATCGACCTGTGCCGCTCGTCAATTTGACCATCGAGAGAAAAAAACAAAATCCGAGGGGAGGAAAGACGAGAGATAATGTTAAAACTTCTCAATTACCTCTGACCTTTAAAACATATTTAACAAATTACATTCATACGAACACGCCAGTCGTGAGAGGGCCTTAGGTATGTCCGCTGGGAGACGCGATGGAAAATTGTCCGCTGCTTTTGGTTTGACCGAAGTCTTATTGCCAATACGCGAATCAGTCCGGCTTGTGGTCCGGTTGAGTATACCCTAGGAAATGACCCAGTGAGGCTGTTATGCTCATACATAAGCTAGGGGTTTGGGCCGGAGGATATTGTGATTCGAGAGAATTGCGGTGTACGGCAGGTCATGGCAGGGGCGTCGCCAGACAGGGTTACGTTACCTTGACAAGGGGGATGGGAGTACGTGGCGGCATGTGACGGAACCTGCAGAGGCCAGCCAGGCGGGACCAGCAAGACGCGCCAGCGGGATGCGCACGAAGGTACGCATGTGAAATGCACGTGCAGAAGCTATCATCCGCGCAGCTGGTGATATTTCACATCAAGAGACACCGTACGTGAAATCAACAGATAATTAATAAATTTACATATAGTGAAGCACCTGATTTGTGCTGCCAAACGGGCTTGGTAATCTGTGAATACGACGATGGTTCTATCGGTTGTATTGGCACGTGCATCGCGAGGCAATCTCGTGGAAATGCAAAACTGTTGAAACGTGTTTGATAAGTTGGGCCGATATTTAGGGGTTCATCGCAAATTTTAATCTAGGTCTGCCTAACCATGCGGCGATGTTGTTTCGCCTGAAAGTTTAGCAACTCCACTGCTACGCGTGCATTGGAGTCATGGTGATCAAGGTAAGATACATACGTTACATGCACATGCGCACCTTGTCGGCGTTGCTAACGCGGTGCAAAGCCCTAGTGCTGTCGGACGTTCAAGAAGCGATCCTCCTGTTTTCAGGAATGCAAGGTGAGCTTGCGGTCAAATATCCTCTCAAATATTCAATCATACAACACATTTTCACTGGGTTTCCGTCGCATAGTCATCAGGCAAAATTCCTGCGTTCCTGCAAGAGCTTTTTGTACGATGGTTATCATTTGGACGGTCCGATTGGTGTATTTCCTAGTATCTATTTTCAAAAAAAAATTTGTTAACCTCGGTTTAACTTCTACCAAACGTTTTAATACACCAGATATGAAACTTTCAAGTAATTCGCCCTTGGGTCAACGTCCAACCCTTTCTAGGAATCGCAGCTTAATAACTCTCGTGAAAATCCTAAGCTTATTTCCATTTACGTTTCAGATGGCAACACGCTGATTCTATCAACTGTGGGTAGCGTTCCCTCTGACAGCAAGCTACTATCACTTCTGGATTCGTTCTTGCTTTGAGACATGTGCATAAACAACACCCCAGAGTGAATTAAGCATTTAAAAGATGAGAACAAAGTACAATATGGCCGCCTTCGCTGACAGCTCCGCTTGCAGCCGTGCGGCTCACGGCTGCAACGCGCTTACTAACATGGCCCGTCAGCGGATACAATGCTGCATGGAGGCGTTTCGGACCCATGATGCATCCACGATGTATTCCATTATCGAATGAAATAATTCTAATATCTTAATCGAAAGCCGTTGTCCAACCACAAGTTATCGTGTTACTAAGTGTGGCAGCACAGCCTGGCACAGCTAAGTCTTCATTTACTGGCACGATCGAGCGCAGGAACGCGCTGCTAGTGAGGACAGCGACCTTTTATACGGCGTGCGATTCAGTAGGATGGAAGGTTTCCCAAACGGTGTAGTAAAAGGTTTTACAGAGATGCAATTAGCAACAGCGGAGTCTGTATTCCAAATCAACACACCTTCCAACAACCAAAAACGCAGCCGGCAACAGTTGCAGTGCAAAGCATCACTTAAGCAGCCGCTAAAAAAGCATTGCGCATGCCAGGGCATGCATATGCCAGGGTCCTCAACGCACTGGCGCATTGATACGCGAACCCATCGCCTGGCTCACCCACATCATGACCGCTAACAGGACTCAAAACACAACGTTATCTGATGTATACATGCATTTTCAACGCACATTGTGTAGATAGCTCGCCACAACCGCTCGTCTTTTGTCCTCGCTTGTTTTTCTCCGTAAGCTTCTTCCTCCTCAATACCGAACTCGAATGCATTCTTAGAAAATTAGGCAGCCCAAGCGCACCCTGGGGTGCCGTACCAAACAAACAATTTCAGGCTACTGCTCTTATTTTTCTCGCCAGGAATTAACTTTAAAATTTCGCCAGGAAGAAGGAAACCGACGAGGGTGTCGGTAACACAGTTCCTACCCATCCGGTATGTACTACTCGTACCCCATTCACACTGGGTGTGGGCCACGCAGCATCGACTCTTAACAAGCATGCATTGCTGATGTCGCACCCTTTTGTGTATGTACGCGAGACACACATCGCAAACCATGCGCGCATACATACATACAAACATACATTCAGACAGATATGCTTTCATCTTACCACCTCGCAAGTGGGGCATCATATCATCGTAGCTGCTCTCTGTCCTCCTCCCGACGAGACAGGGAAGGAATACATACGTTTTCAGTCAGAAGCCGTTGCAACCGCAACCGCAACTGCAGCCGCAGCTACGACACCAGCGCAGAATCCTATCTGGGCGCCAAAAGGGTATCAGCACTGACCAGCTCCGACGTATCCCGTACGGCTGTACCGCCATGCACCCCCTCAGACCCATTCCGACCTTCATGCACTGACCTCGTCGCTACGGGCCGCCGGTCCCTACGGTGCGACACGTGCCCATGTCGTACAGGGCTGTGTCGTACAGGGCTACTACTATCGGCAAAAGAAGTTTTAACACATGATGATCAAGTCCTCATCAACGACCAGCAGTCGGGGCACCACTTATTCACACAAGATGTATAAAATAGTTTTTATTTCTTGTCTTGAGAAAAGGACAATACAAAAACACACATGCACACACCAGGCTACTACCCCAAAATGAAGCCCTCGACAGATCTCTCCAACTAACTCCAGACTGGATGGACTCTCCAAAACGCAAGCCATCCGTCCTTTTCCCCTCCACCCCACCGCCTCCTCCTCCTAATTTTCCCGCATCCCGTCCATAGCATCTCTTCCTGCTCTCCCCTCACAACCTAATGCTGCCCACCACCACCACCACCACCATCACATCACCACCATCACATCACCATCATCCACAGCCGCATGGTGGAGGTCCAGGATGGAACGAAAAAGTGGCGGTGTCACAGTGACCCCTAGATAGCGGTGCGAGCGAGCGAGCGAGCGAGTGAGTGAGCGAGTGAGTGAGCGAGTGGGTAGCGGGTTTTGGAAAGGAAAGGATGGGAACATGGACACTCTACTACGCCCTTCCGCAAACCACATACACAAACAAACTTAGACGTGAACACAGGCACAAACATGTTTATTTACTCGATATACATCCGGCCCCGCCCGCTTGCAACCCCGGTGTTGGCTTCTGGGGGACCCACGAGGGAGCAACACGGGACTTAGGGCTTTAGCTCAGAGGGAACTCGTCATAAGCTGCCACGTAAGCAGCAACTCACGCACCCACAAAAATACATATATACATACAAACGAACACACGCGCGAAAAAGCAAGGGGACCGTATTTGCATTTAGCTCCTTTCTCCACACCAATCGCCTACCCACCCAGCTAGCCGCTCACCCCTCTTTTATCCTCTTTCCTCTCTCCTCCTCTTCGCAGCACCTGGACTTCGCCAGCCCCTGAATGCCCCGCGCCGGAACCTCTCCCTTTCCCTCTTTCCCCTCGCCTTCAAACCGGCCCCCCTTCCGGTTAAATCTACAAAGACACCCAGTTTCCATTACAAGACATACACGTACACGTAATCACTTGCAAAACACACAAACGGCGGACAGAGAGGCTCGTTCTCGCTAAAGATACATACTGACATAAATACAGACACATACAGACAGACGAATATACCACCATGTTTGCCGTACCAACGACGTCACGGAACGGCTACGACGCCTTACACAAAAAAGGACGGAGGAGGTCCTAACTGCCGCCAACCATCATCAACCACCACAAACGACATTAACAACGGCCATACACGCCGTGTCCTCACACACGTGTTGTTCAATCATTTCCTCGTTGTTGCAAGATGTTTATGTAGAAGCTTCCACTTGGCCCCACTGACCACCCTGGCCACTCCGACATGACAATGCTTGTGGTGGTTGAGGTGGTTGCGGTAGTTCAAGCAAGCACGAGGGTGCAACCAACTCAGGGTCCAGTGGCATTGCAGCGGACGCTCCCCCTAGTAGTAGGTCGCCACCTTGCGGCGGTGTACGGCAGTACGAGCAGCCGTGTTGGTGACGTTGCCGTTGATGACCTGTGACACAGCCGGGGGGTTCAGTGGGAGGCCGAGAGGCGAGGCGAGGAGAGGAGGGGAGAGATGGGATGTTCGGTGGCGGACGGACCAGCTGGAGGTGCTTAGGCAGCCACAAGAAGGCGAACGCGGAGAGCTACAGCCCACGGCGCCCGCGCGGCCCTAGGGCATTCAGCTTATCGCTACATCGCGTCACGCAACGTCGCTCCGGGACCCACTTGCTCCTGTTCCCCAACCCCCCCTTCCTCACCAAGCCCCCAGTCTTCACCTCCAACAGCAAAACCCTTCTCTCCCCCCCCAGGGCCCCCTTGAAGCCCCCAGACGCACGCCCCCCCTCAGCCC
>NW_003307555.1:599273-603644 GCF_000143455.1 Volvox carteri f. nagariensis | reverse complement strand
CGGGACACCACGCGGCACTCCATGTAGGCGATACCCTCCGCCAGCACCGGGCACTTGGTCTCAGGTGCGGGGAACCAGCTCACGCCCTCGAAACGGTCCGCACCCGGGGCGAAACGCTGAAGGAGGAGGAGGCGGGGGAGGGGGAGGCGGAGGAAAATAGGGCGAGAGGAGGAGGAGAGGAGGAGAGGAGGAGGAGGGCGAGTGGTGAGGGAGGACAGAGGAGGGGGGAGGGGGCAAAAGCGAATCATATGCTAAATCAAGGGGAAATCAGCTGTGGGGGAGGGGGGAGGTGTGGGACCCGGAAGACCTTTCCCTCCCTGCTCCCCTCCCAAAGCCCGCGGCATCCCTACACACATACACACACAGTTGAGGCGCCGTTGATCCGCTAGATTTGGTTGGATGCTGGTGGTGAGTTGCTGAACCCAACGAATACATTCTGAAGTCGGATGGGGTGAACGGATTAGGGTGCCCCTCTCGCAGGGGAGAGCAGGGAACTGCCTCGGGAAAGGGGGCCGCTGGTGAAGCTTAACCACCCTGTAACGACATACACACACATCCCCCCCCCCACACACACATCCCAGCCACAAACCCCCAAAAGCCCCTCACGCCGCTTACCTGCAAGAAGTGCTTTAGCAGCGGGGCGTACGAGTCCTCTCCAAGGCAGTTGAGGACGAACGAGTCACCAACCTGAGAGAGGGGGAGGGGGAACGGGTGCGTGTGTTGTGCTTTGTGTGTTGGTGATGGAAAGGAGGTTTGTTGGTTGTTGGCGTGTGGTCTGTTGGTTGTGCGCGGGTGGAAAGAATAATCAACAAGATGAAACCTACTACTCCAAAGCAGCGGCAATAGCAGCAGCAGCAGCCGGTAACAAACTGTAGCAGCAGTAGCAGTAGCAGTAGCAGCAGTTAACAAGAACAGGTCTCCGACCACACAGCCCCAAACGGATGCAGCAGTTCGTGGGAAGAAGGGGCGGTCTGGAGGGGTGTTTCATTTCACTGCGCATGTTACTACTATGCAACGGAGTACCGGTTTCTGAGGGGGCGCATGGGCCTTTGGAAAAAGAAATCGGCGGCAAAGAAGGGATGTCCGGAAACGTCAAACCAGTGCGAGGGGGCCCCACAATGAACCGCAAACACGCCCAGCCACCTGGTTTCCCCCCAGCCGGTTTACCCCTCCTCGTCCCCAAATCCCCGCCGCTGATCTCCCCCCTCCACTCCTCCCCCACCTGCATGAGGCTCTCAATGGCACGGTCCTTGGCCACCGAAATGGTCAAACCCAAGGGCTCGAAGGAGGCCTGTGTGTATACGGACGTATGTGAGAGAAGGGGAGAGATGGTGGAGTTAACGACGGAACGGAGATTGAAGCCCTCGAAACAAAGCCCGGGGGATCAAAGCCATCCAGGCAACCAGTCCCAACTAGCCACCAACCAACAAACGACTTTTGTCCAGCCAGCCAGCCAGCCAGCCAGCCAGTCAGCATCCGGCACTGGGTACCTCCCAACCCAGTTCCCCCCCTCCCATCCACACCCCCTGAACCCCTTAGGGTCGCCACTAGGACCTCCGCCCCGCAGAGACACCCCTCCCCCTCCCCCTCCTCCCCCTCCTCCCCCCCTTCCCCCCTTCCCCCTGCTCCCCCCCTTCCCCCCCCCCTCCTCCCCCTTACCTGCGACACCCACGACGCCACCATCGCCGACCTGGCGTTGTTGTGCTGTGCGGTCACCACGTACAAACCGGAGGACAGGCGGGCGAGGGCCTTAGCCACGTCGCTGGACATGGCGGCCTTCTTGCGAGCCAGCGTCTCCTTGGCCGTCAGGGCCTGAGCCAGATCGGTACCTGAGCGGGGAGCGGTGGGGGGAGCGGTGGGGGAGATGGCGGTTAGGGTAGTTCAGGTGGGAAGGTGAGAGGGAAAGAGGAGGTAGGAGGGGAGAGGGGGAATCGTATGATGGAAAAGATGCCGATGGTGCTGGTTCTGATGATGATGATTGTACAAGATGCCGAGAATTAACTTCCAAAACCCAACTGCGCGCCAACTACGCCGCGTAACCACAGTAACCACCATGTCACCTGCTTGGTTGGGGGCTGGAGAAAAAAATGAGGAAAGAAAAAAACCAACAAGTTTGGGAGAGCAAAAAAGCCAAACGCACAAATGCAGCAAACCCACAACACCTCCCCCCCCCACACACACACTTTATCCCAGCCCTCACCCTCCTCCTCGAACAGCTGGTAGGTAGACTGGGCGGGCAAGTCCTTGATGCGCAGCGGAGGAGCGAGCAGCTCCGCGCCCACATCCACAAGGCTCGCGGCAAGCACATCTACTGGCTCGTCCCGCCCGCCGTACGACTCGGCAATCACCACCTATACATGTAAAACAACGAAAATTGGACGGACGGTAGGGGAACGGCAAGAGGGAAGTGGCCACCGGCGATTTCAAAAAAACAGAAATGCATGAACATGCAACATGAACTCGCGGAGTGCACGTACAGATATATGCGCCTTGATCTCGGCTGTGAGCACCTATGAGCCACACCGCCAGGTTCGCTCGAGGCGCTCGCTGCCTGCCCACCCCGTAGCTCCGGCACACGAGCTCGCACGAGCTGATCCCCCTCCTCTCCGCCGCCCGCTCCTCTCCCCCCCCTCGCGCCCTCTCGACACTCCTCTTCCCCCTTCCGAGCTCTTTGCTTTGCTGGCGACCGTTGTCCCGGCAGTTGTTTTCTTGTAACGTTGGCATCTTCCTCGTCGTTGTCATCATTTTGATTCTCATCATCCTCATCATCGACATCGACATCATGTCATGGCATCCCACCCTCCAACCCAACCCTTTCTCTATTTGCCCCTCCTTCCGCTCTCGTGCCGATCTTTGGACGTCTTTTGACCGTGGCACTGTGTACCTCCCTCCCCTCCCCCTTCCCGGTGAAATCCGCCCTCCCCCCCCCCGCCGCACCGCACCTTGGTCCTGGGCTTCACGGCGGAGGACAACGCCGCCAGACTGGTCCGCGCGTCCGCGCTATCCCGAGGGGGGCTCATCAGCACGATACCCGCCGAGCGACCCACCACCGCCACCAGCTCCTGTGTGTGTATGTATGTACGGGGGGGGGGAGGGCAGCAGCAGCAGCAGTAGCAGCAGCAGCAATAGCAGTAGCAGGGGGAGAGGATGAAGAAGGATGGTGATGGGGAGGAGGAGGAGGATAAGGTGGATCGTTTTGAGTCTAGCACACTAGACTATCCAGGTCGACTCTTTGCTGCAACTCCCGCCTCCCCCTCCCCCTCCCCCTCCCCCTCCCGCACCCACCTGGGGGTCCACCGACAGCAGGTCGATCATATCCGTGGCCACTCCCGCCTGCGGGGAAGTGGTGGTGGTGGTGGTCGAGGTGGGGGGTGAGGGGTATGAGGGGAACGGTAGCGAGACTCACATGCATGTGTGCACACAGAACCAAAGGATCAAGAGAACCGGGGCAATGAGGGTCGTGGAAGGGCGGGGAAAGAGGAGGTTGGCGGGGAGGGGCTACATACCGGAATGCATGTCAAGAAAGAATCGCGTGCCGCTGCTCCTGATCAACTGAACGAAAGAAAGTGGTCCGAAAGCTGAAACCCCGGGGGGGGGTATCCGGGTTGACCGATTTCATCCCACTGCCCCTCTTTGGCCCACACCCCAATTTCGCCATCGTACTTTCTATCGGCCCATGCACTCCGTGTACGACTACTTTACCTACCTACTGCCTTGCCCATCACCACATCGCTTTCCCAATGCCCCACCCGCATCCTCTCATCCCACTACTAGTTGAGTTTTACTTATCAATCTTTTCTATCACCGTTGAAGCATCCTCCTACAAACAAACGGCCCCCCCTCCTCTGGCCCCCCCATCCCCCCCACCTTTCCCCTCCCCACCTCCCCAAATACACCCACACCCAAACACACGTACCTTGGTAATACCCTTGGCAAGGGTCTGACTCAGCCGGTCCGAAAAGCCGTAATCCGAGCAGTACAGTACGGCAACACTCGTGGAGCCTTTTCCCAGAGCCGCGCTCCACCGGCCGTAGTCGCCAACCAACTCCGACACGTTGTACCGCAGCAACGGTCCGTGACCGTTGGCAATGAGGGTGTACGGCAGATCCTTGACCTTCCGCAGCGCGGTGGTAACGGACTTGGCGTTGGGCTTCATCAAGCAGTCGTAGTAAAACCTGCGGGTCGAGAAAGGACGTGGCGGGCGGCGGGGCAGGGGCCGCAGTGTTGGGGGGGGGGTGTGAGAAGGTGTGTTCCCTGGGAAGGGGGGGGGGGTGGCGGTGGGAAAAGAAAGAGAAACCAAGGCTCGTGCCATCACAGGCTTGACATTCCCCCACCCCCCACCCCACCCCCCAGCCCACCCACCTCCTCACC
>NW_003307555.1:577332-598873 GCF_000143455.1 Volvox carteri f. nagariensis | reverse complement strand
CACACACGCGCACCTGTAGTGCGGCAGAATGGCCTTAACATCCGCATCGAAGGGCTGCTCCGAGCAGTAGTGCATGCCGAAGGCGTCGCAAGTGAACATGACCCCGGTGGCGTGATCGAATGAGAACATGGTGTCGGGCCAGTGCAGGTTGGGCGCCATCACGAATTCGATGACGTGGCCGCCGCCCAGATCAACCTGTCGGGGTGGTGCGGGGGAGAGAGAGGAAAGGGGGGCCGGGGCGGGGAAAGCGCGCGTGCGCAGCGCGTCGGAAAGGTGGGCGGGGGCCGGGCGGGTATGTGGGGGTGGGAGGGATGGGGTTTAAAAGATCAACAGCCAAACAGGCAGGCAGGCAGGCAGGAGGAGAGGATGATGTCATACACCCGCCCATTCTCCCCCAGCTACCAAGCCGTCCGTCTCCATCCCTCCCCACCAATCACCCGGCGATGTCAACCACCCGGGGCTACCCCCCCACACACATCAATCCCTTCCTCCGCCCCCCAAGCCCTCACCTTGTCGCCACCCTTGACGGCCTGAGCCTTGAATGGCCTGCACACATAAGCCCCACAGTCAGTTTTTGTTCCTTCGTGTTTGTCCTTATATATACTTATATTAAACTCTAATGTCGTGATTACACAGCGCAATAAAGAGAAATTTGACTTGATTTCAATACAATATATTTTCTATGTGCTTTAAACTAAAACATTACTTTGTTATTGATTTTGGTTTGTTTTGGACTTACTATACAAAGAAATAGTTTCGTCACAGTTTTCCTTGCAAAGCCAAGGGTAGATGATTTTTTTCCTACCTGAATAGACTTAGCTAGATAGGCCTAAGTCTAAAAGGGAACGGAGGACCTGACAAATTAATTAGCAAAACTATTCAGTAATTTACAAAATCGCTAGGTTTATTGTAGTTCATAAAATATACTTTATTTTACCGAAGTGATGCCGTAGGGTGTCATTCCATTTAGGGACAATCAAAACCTACAATATACATATCCACTCTATATGTATATGTATATGTATATGTATACACATATATGTATGTGCACACACATATATACATACATATGTTATATTATATCTACATGTGTGTGCGTACTCGCAATACTATTTTCTCCCCCCCCCGTCCTACCTGTGAGTGAGGTTTTGCAGGAAGCTGATGCAGACCTTGGAGCCGCACACCACCGCCTCCGGGTGGAGATCCAGTACGGCAGGCACAAGGCCCGAGTGGTCGGGTTCCGTGTGCGACACGAAGATGTAGTCCAGGGAACGGCCCGCAGCCTTCAGCTCGGCCTGCAGGGCCTACGGTGAAACAGAACAAGAGGGGCGGCGCGCGGGGGAAAGAGGGGTAAGATGAACCACTGGCGGAAAGGGGGGGCGGGATACCTTGAATGCAAACGTCACAAGAGCTAACTGCCAACATCGTCCAACGTTAGCAGTTTTAGGTTTATTATTACTATTTAATTTTGGTTTTGATTTCGATTGAGATTGGCCTCATTTAAATTTCTGTCCTGGAATTCGCATTCTTTACACATTGCTGGGGGGTTTTGGATAACGTAGCACATTTGGGACTTCAGGCGGGAAATTTTATTTTTTTCCCGCCAAAAGAGATAACTGGTGATCATCTTTTCAAGTGTGTGATTGATATTTTTGTGTGAATGGTTCACACCATCCCCTCCCTCCCTCCCCTTCCCCATTCGTTCCCAAACCCCACTGGGCCACATCCGCACCCCCTCCCCCCTGAGTTGCACGAAATGATATACCTCCAAAAACAGGTTATGGAACTTCTCATGCGAGGCGTCCACGAGCGCAGTCTTGTCCGCCCCGTATATAAGGTAGGCGTTATAGGTGGTGCCGTTCTCCAAGCTGTGCGGGGGGACATAAAGCGGAGAGGGACACGAGGGGGGCCGTGAGTGGCTGCGTCAGAGTGGAGTTACATCATGCTGCTGCTGCTGCTGCTGCGAGTGCGGCTGCTGGGGCTCTTGCGACTGCTGCTGCGGCTGCTGCCGGAATGATGTTGACGCGAACTCCAAATCAGCAACTCAGCGTGTGGAGAAGGGACTTCCAGCCCCTTGCGTGTCCTTGCACCTGCGACCCCGCCCCCTCCCCTCTGACCCCCTCGCCGGAGCCCTCTCAGCAAACACAATGCAACCTCAACCAATACAACTAATAAACCCGCCAACCACCCAACCAAACCCTTTCTCTCTCACACACACACACCCATTCCGAACCCACCCGAACTCAATGTCGAAGCGGTCGCGGTCCCAATCAAGCGACCGAATCGTGATGGTGTCCTCCGCAATGGGCAGAACCTGTGGGAGGAAAACGTACGACAAACCCGGGTTAGAAACCCGCACTCACCCCCCGGGGTCACCCGGCCACCACGCGAGCACCCACCTCGCTCCAGACCAGCAATCCTCGTTGTACTCCTCCTCCCAACCCAAATCCCATATCGTCGTACACTCCGTACATTCATTCTTCGCCCTCCGAGCAACTGCTTCCCAAACTCCGACAACCCGTCAGACCGTACGGAAGTCCCCGGCGCTGCGCCCCTGGCCCGACCCAAAACACACACCACGCCGCGTCGTACCCGAACCATCCAGAAAGTACAACACGCGCGCACCAGCTCACACCTTCCCCCTCGGTCGGCAACACGAGGCCGACCACGGTGCTGGGGCCCCTTAGACCCTGAGAAGCCCCGATGAAGCCGTCCTCTACCTGCGTCTGAAGCCGCTTGCCCTCGCTCCACATCACAACCTGGCTCATCTTAATTGGCGCGTCGCCAACAGCAGCGGTAGCAACCTCCGGCGCGGCCTGTAGATATCGGACGGATAAGGGCCCGACATGTAACGAGGAAGCCGACGGGAAGCTGACCGTGGGGGGTTATTAAAGTCCCGAGTATTCTATACTCCTGCTTGTCTTGTGTGGCATATCGTGTGTGGAGCTGGTGAATGGAAAGGCGAAAGAGACAGACCTTGGCAAGGAAGCAAGCCCGATGCTGGGTACAGGTGCAAGTGCCGGCGGGTACCGAAAATGGAAAGGGTGCATTTCGGCAGAGCAGCATGGTGCTGTGTTCTCTCTCTCTCTCTCTCTCTCTCTCTCTTTTCGAGAAGGTGGCGTTGTGGCTTGTTCTGGCACAGATTTATGTAGGCCAAGAGGAGCCGCTTGCTCGGACGGCGCGGACGACATTGCTAGCGGGCCGCGTTCCTACTGGGACCACAACGCAGCTGTAACTTACCGGTGCAGCCACCGCCAGCACCTTCACCGCGCGGCTCCGGCCCAAGATAGCTCGAGCCGCCTGCGTAGGGAGGAGGAGTAGTATGTGGAAAAGGTAGTCATTGGCATGGCTGAGAAAGGTGTTAAGAGAGTCCGCGGGTGCGGGTGCGTGCTGCGCGTGCGAAGGTTTGTGGCAACCAAACACTGGACCCCGCAACCGCGACCGCGAACGTAAAATGAGAACTTCTGTAAGCAGAAATTTCGCGTCGCTATGATTGGGTGGTGCAGCGGAGCGCGAAGGAGGTGTTGTAGGTTGTTAGCAGAAATGGGAGGGTGTGGCTCCACGCCGGACGCTGCGTATCGGGACCATTGTACAATGCTATCAGATTGATTGTCAAGAGCGGTGGAAAAAAATATCACGAACTAAACACAAGCCAGATGCACGTATGCGTCGCATAGCTTGGACCTACCTTTCGCGACAAGGTTGGCCGCGCCACGGGAGTGATACCTTGGCGTTGTAGGGATTGCATTCTTCAGTGCGTCTAAGACAAGATTAAGCTGCTGATCTGGCGAGCGCAAGTATACTGTCCGCACGCAAACGTATCCGCGTCTCCCACCAAAAACCTTCAATATCTCGTACGAACAACCCGCAGAAAGGTAACCGATGTAGATATCATGTGTTAGGGTCATTTTTTACAAACAAACCTGCAGTACAAACGTACGGATTCTTGTGCATTTGCGGGATTACTCGGCGGAACTATCTCATGCCTCACTGGCAGGGCCTTCATCGAACTTTGTAGATTTTGCTGTTGCTCGTGACAATCCTCGCTTCTCAGGCTGAAGCCAACTCTAACTAGTTGTTGTAGCCGAGTGTATTAAATAGAATGGCCAGGGCACAGGTTGAGCGCTGGGCTGCGGAACACCCAACAGCGCCACGTGTTGGCAAGTTTTTTGAGGTTCCCCTCAGCTATGTTTTCCCTCGCGTTGCGGCCGGCCTCGCCGCTGCTGGCGCGTTGTGGTACCTGAATGAGGCTTTGTTCTGGACCCACAAGCCCGAGAGCCTTTCGCCTGAGTTCCTTGAGGAGAAGAAGAAGATTGGCGACGTTGCGGTGAGTTCCGATTGCTGATGATAGTTCCGGTACCTAACTGCAGTCGTGTCCAAGGTTGTGGCGCATGAAATGTGGAACCACAAGGCACTGTGACGTTACATGCCGGGCGTTCTGGTCCATCCAGCGTAAATGGTGACGTGAGGGACAGGTCCTTCACTGCCCCTCCGCGGATGCATGCGATAGTCATATACTAAATTGCGATGCTGTTTTGCTTTAGTCTTGGTCAGCGCAAGGACTTGTTCCACTTATTTAGCTTGCCCGGTACAACTCGATGCGGGTGCTGACTCTTTTCCGAGAGTCCTTTAAACATTGCCAATGGCCTTGTTCCTTATTTACGGTCCTACTGTTCCTTTGGTATTAATCCAATCGCAGCAACGCATGAATGGTCCGCCGGTCTACCTGAACCCCTTCTCCAACCGGATACCTGGCAGCATTTTGGGCCCTGAGGACGTGAAGGATGCTTGAAACGTCTTGACTGTGTCATGATGCGCGAGGGGGGTCTCGTTTGGTCCACGGTTTAGTGGTCCACGGCGCAACGTCGCGTTCGGCTTATCTTTTTTAAGGTTCATGGTGTTTGCAACGGCTCCGTAACAGGTGGCGGGGAGCGGTTACGATGCCCTGTGGTTGCTTACACACGTTAGGGTAGCTTTTGGGGCAAGGGGCTTTTGGGGCGAGAGCGAACTTGCAAATAATGGTGGGGTGGTTGGGTTTAGGGGTTACGTGGCAATTCCCCTTCTGTAACATTCATACACATACGGGTAGACTCAGCGTCCGAATTCATCGCCCTTGTTGGCACGGTATCTTTTCTTATGAGAGGCCTCCCTATCAACGTCAGTTTTGTGAACAATGGTAGGCTCATTCGTGGCGTGACGTGTTGCTGCAAGAGGGTGACGAGGTTTTGACGGCCCATGGTCTCGCACGCATTCGGAGGACAACGCCTCAGGGAACGCTCATCCAGGTTGCTTAGCCATCGCTGGAGCAGAAGGTCACTGGCATCATCTTTTGTCAACTTTCGACAGCTGAGCACGCTTCGGGATGCAATGTGAAGGCCATGCACCGGTATATCCGGCCTCCAGCCATTCCACGGCGGGCCCCCATCAGACCATTAACGTGCCGCGTAGCCCCGTCAAATCCTAATCAATTGTTGCGTACGCCACGACGCTGTCAAAACTAAACTTCCTAAATCCTCGATGTGAACAAAAGCCACAAGTCGACCCCCACACACAGAGCTAGGCTCCATGGGCGGGTGGTGCGATGCTTTTGCCACAATACACTTCGTTACTGATGACACATTTGCAAGGCAACTTGGGGTTTCCCTCTACACCGCAGCAGGAAAAGCCGTCGATTCCGTCGGCGCTACCGCCGTTGGTGGCGCTGGTACTTCCAATCCTTCCGATTTGGACGGTTGTGGCGCCGCCACATCAGCTTCAGCTGCTGCTGCTGCCGCTGCCTCCCGCTGCCTGGCTCGCTCCACCCGCGTTGCCTCCCAAGCTGCGTGTGCCCGAATTACTTCCTCCTGGGCCTGCAGAACGGCACAGTTCGGTACGACACCGTAGGAAAGGCAGTGCAACGGGATAAATGCCGTTTATTAACTCTGTTACCCCGGTCGAGGCCCCATGAAACATAATGCTTTCAATTTTCAACCCTGCCACCTCCACCACAGATATACATACATGTACATACATACGGAATGTTATTTGGAAATTCGCACACGCCTCAGCTTAACTGCCAGCACGTGGCAGCAGCATCACGACTTCATACAACAAACACATACGCGTGCGACACACGAACACCCACAAACACAAACAAAAGCACCCCTAAGTCGCGGCGTTTTTGGGCGGGGCCCCAGCGCGAAGCGCCCAGGGGGGCCCCGACCTGTAGGATTGCCCATGTCCGTGTGTGTGTGTGTGTGTGTGTGTAACGGACCAAACATAATATCTCGCCTGGCTGAAACGCGTTATAGGTACTATACAGCATTCTCTATTGCAAGGTATCTCGCATGTAGCCAACAAAAATCGTATGAGCGCAAACAAGTTTGGCTGCCTCAATTGACCGAGGCCAAAGTCACATCAACGCCTCTCGCGCTAAATTTCATCGCAAAAGGTACCGCGTATCTCATATTTGAATTCTTAGATGACGGCGTATGATAACTCGAACTCCCAGGCCTTGAGTGTGTAACGGACCATACATAATATTTCACCCGGCTGAAACGCGTTATCGGTACTATACAGCATTCTCTATTGCAAGGTATCTCGCATGTAGCTAACAAAGACCGTATGAGCACAAACAAGTTTAGCTGCCTCCATTCACCGACCTCAAAAGTCACATCAACGCCTCTCGCGCTAAAATTCATCCCGAAAGCTGCCGCGTATCTCACAATGGAATTCTGAGATGACGGCGTATGATAACTCGAACACCCAGCTTGTGTTACCATTTGCCGGCATGGGCAATCCGACTTGCCACCAGCAGGCCAACATAATTTGCTTTCATTTCTCTATGAAATACACAAGCTGCTTGTTTGTACATTTACTTTGGCCAATGCACGGGGCCTCCTGAGACTTGCGGTGTGCCCCGATGAAGCCCGCGGCTGTGGGGCGGATTGCTGAGGCCGCTGGCGCTTCGGGGATAAACATCACAGACAGCACCGAAATTCACCCAGCTTTCGTTACCATTTGCCCGCACGGGCATTCCGACTTGCGGTCTGCCGCACTGTCCATGCGGCATGCACCCGGAATGCCGGGTGCGGCATGCACCCGGAATGCCGGGTCCATTCCGGGTGCATGCCCGGAATGGATGCGATTCGCGTGGAGCCCGCAGGCGGTGCTGACGATTCCGCCGGTGCAAGCTTAGCTCTCACACCATCAGCACTGCTGCAACAAAGCACATCTCCCACCGCGTTGACACTACCCATCAATTGTCACACTTGCCACCCTTGCTACCGGCCTGTACGGATGCAGAGGGGCCCCGCCCTTTTTCCGGCTTCCTTGAAGCCGACACCCAACTTGTCCATCCCCTGCCTCGGGGCGCTGCACCTCCCCTCCTCCCTTCCCTTCTCTCACCACACACGCCTCCTACCTGTGGATCCCAATAGAACCTTGGTAAGCACCTCTCGAATCGCTCCCAGTCCGGATGTCGCAACAGATCGTTGAGTTGCGGATCCAGAGACTTTTACGGGGGGTTGGGCCATCGAGTAACGGGAGCGGAGTGGAGTGGGAAATTTACAACCATGGGTTCATATTGAACGATGACACGCGCTGTTGTCCTAATCAGGTTATTACTAACAGACAGACAGACCGACAAACGTGGAATCAAGTAAAACACAGTGTCCACACCGGATGATGGACCTCTTGGACGGGGGGAAGACACATCACGTAAACCCTTTTTCCGTACCTGTCGCCTAAACTCCGCCAGGTTGTGTTGTCCGCCGGATCGCAGCTGCAGCCGCTCCCCCGACCAGCGAAACACACGTGCCTCGTCAGCACCCGCCTAAAAAAGCGTACATGATGATGGCCCCGTTGTATGTAGAGAGTTATTTTTAGGCATCACCGCCCACGGCCTTGTGTGTGTTTTGTTCGTTGTTGGATCGGGACCTACATGAACTGCCGGGGACCCCCAAAAAACATGCTCTCTCGCGAACTGCCCAGCTGCACCTCCTTTTCCCGCCCGCACATCACTCCACCCCGAGTGAGTCAGTGGATGAGTGAGTGAGGAACGAAGCTCCTTTCAATATCCAACCTTCCCAACGGCGTTCCTCTCCCTGCCCCCCTCTCCCTGGCCCCCACGTGCCTTCCTGAACGGCGGGAAGGTGCAACCCGCCAGAATGAGCGTGTGCGGGGGCGCCCGGGGCACTGTGACACGGGCCTGACCCGCAAGAGAAGCCCTCAGCAGCGGCAGAGGAAGTGACCCACGGGCCACTGCCAGGGCGCCGCCAATCATGTGACGGATCTGGTGCAACATGAAGCTCATGCCGCGAACCCGCAGTCGTACACAGGGTACACCGCCTGGAGGGGTGAGGGGAGAGCAAGGGGGAGGGGAGGAGGGGGATGGAAGGGTCATACACGCAAGGGTCAAAGAAACAACTGACCACGTTCTGTGCACCCAGCCGGCGGAGTCCGAAGCGATGGAGGAGAGAGGGAAGGTGAGACAGGGGAGGAGAGAGTGAGACAGAAGTTTGAAGACGTGGTGGTTGTTATGGTTGGTACTGTTGGCGGATTAGTTGTGATGCAGGGGTTGGTGGTTATCCGTAATGGTGGGTGTGAGGAGTTTGCATCCCGTATCCCACAGACTCAGCAAAATACAGACATCGATACAGGCGGACACCCATACAGACATCCATACAGGCGGACACCCATACATACAGACATACAGATGCGCGGACAGACAGGTAGATTGCGCACAGGCAAACCTTCTCACCAGGCACAAGCGGCGCCGGGTCGTCTGCCGTGAAGCTCGTAATGGTACGGAAGTGCCGTACGGTGACGCGATCCCGCTTGTCCTCCGATTTCTCGTACAACCATCGACAGGATTGTACCCACCTGCCGGGGCCGTCATCATCTGAGGACTCGGCGCCCTCCGTTGCTCCATCTTCATCATCATCCTGTACGGCATGTACCGCGGAAATTGGACGAGCGTTTCAGCCGGTAGCCGCCGCTCCTGCTACAGCCATTCAAGAGCTTCGTGAGACCGGAAAAAAACTAGTACCATTTCTTCCACGCACGAGTGTACGGCAACGACTGACTTGTACGGCGGCAGCAGACCTTTCGACACGTACGGCACACCTCTAGCGGCGCGTCCTCCTCGTTTGCAGCAGACCTTCGTTGACGCTGCCCCCGCGGCTGCTGCGCCGTGACATCCCCATCTTCGTCCTCGCCACCGTCATCATGGACATCGAATACATCTGCTGCTGCTGCTGCCGCCGCCGTCGCCATTCCCTCCTCATCCTCGTCCGTACNAGCATCGGCAGTTGCGACGGCGGCGGCAGCAGCAGCAGCGTCCGCTTCCCGTGCCGCTCTGCGAGCCTCTGCGCGGCAATAACAAAACGTCAGCAGAACTAGTACGACAGATCCGACGTACCGGCAGTTTGGCCGTTGCGGTTAGCCCCAAACTGTCGTAACTGTCGAATCTAAGCCAGGAATGCCCACGCTTACGTCCCGCTTTTACCATTTTTCTCAAAATACAACTGCAACCCTTCCAAGCAACACCCCAAAATAAGAGAAATGCATGTACGGCATGTCGTACCTTTATCTTTTACCGTATCCACATATGTCTTCCGTTTTGCAGTGTAGTTATGGAAGGGGTGTGTACCCACGTAGCAGCTGAGTGCCTCGCGAAGCTTGGCTAGGGCTTCCTGTAGCGCTGCCGCCTCCTCATCCGCCGCCAACCCATTTGCCGCCGCCGTCGGCGTCGCCGCCGCCAATGCGGCTTCTGCAGGGTTAGCTGCCGCCGTGGCCGGCGACAGCACCGCCGCCGCCACCGCCGCTGCACCACCCGCCGCTGCTGCTGTTTGCAGCAGCAGGTAGGCGGGAAGGAAGTATTCGTAGGTGCGGTCGAAGCAAAATCTGCCGAACGGAAGTGGACGGAGCAAGCGGACGAGGGAAAGGACAGGACATGTCCAGGGATGGTTCGGTACGCGGAACACGACAACAGCTAGAAAGGTACGGGACTGGTTGCCAAGTACGACACGGGAGTGCGCAGGGCGGGGACGAGGCAAACAGGAGCTCAGGAGCTTTCCCAACCCAGGGGCAACCAGCCTCGCACATGCGCACAGGCTCCGAAACCACTCAGCAGCTTTCCATCCCCTGTTCCCGGACACACATAGCGGCCTTCGGGGGCTGGGGGGCTGGGGAGGGTGATGCGGTCCCTTCCCCCCACGGCACATGGGAACACGACAACACATGCCGGGCCCAGCGCCAAGAGGCCACAGCACAATATGGCGCAAGAAGACCTTCCATCCCACACGACACGACACGGCACTCACCGTCGTGCGTTGAACTTCTTCTGCACTCTCTGGGCACTGAACACCCTGACCTATAGAGGTGATAGTGGGAGGTGGGAACGTGTGTGTGTGTTGGGGGGGGGGGGGGTATCCCGCGCAGCTATCTTAGGGTTAACATACATATTTTTACATTTATATCGCATCAAGGTTTCTTGGAAAAGTTTTGATTTTGACGTTTTGCCACTTTTTATCACATCTCGTTCCAATACCTGGAAGCCGACGACCTCCGCAAAAGTCTTATCAGTCAGCTAATTCTAAATCCATAGAACAGGACAGAATTGGAAGGCATGCCCTCCGCCAGAATCAAACTTTTGCGCCATCAAGGTTTTGATCCGGGTCCCAGATGATCAGGATTTTACTTTTAGTTCTCTCGCTTTTCGACCGACGAAGTCGGTTTGGTATCGCGCCAGCCAGCCCTTGTTACGCGATTTTTAGGAGGTGCAGGAAAATAGCAGTGGCGCCGAATATTTCCTAATATTATAGCCACACTGATTAGGCAGGGCAAAAAGTCCAAGAATGCACTGCCCACATTCAAAGCGCCTACTCCCAGAGCCTCCAAGCAATTGAACGAACCGATCCCGTAATTGCCCGTCGTCCTCGACGACATACGGGGTTACCAGCGCCAGTGAAGGGGCGCACGGAGGCCGGGGGCAAACAAATAACGAAACATAACGGGGAGTTCTTAAGTGAGGACAGGAGATGAAGTAAAATGAAGAATCGAGGAAAGGCGTCGTCGTACGGTGCCGTACCAAAACGTCGAGTACGCTACGATGCCACTTCACGTTGCTACCCCGTACCTGCGGCGGCAGGCGTGTGTTAAGGTCGGCCGCGACCTCCAAGCCCTCGGGATCCAAATCGAATCTGGGAGGGGGTGGTTTGAGAGGGTAATGACAGCCGGCGCGGTGAAAGGGAGTGACGGGCGGCAGAGGTGTTTTTTTCCTCTAAATTTGAGAGTGTCGGGGTGGGGTGTGTCGGGGTGGGGTGTGTTGGGGTGGGGGGTTTGAGAAATCCTAAGATACAATAGCGGGAACACATAAGGCCTGGAACACGCCAGGCAGGATGCACGATCTCCAACCCCAACTTTGAATGTCTGCAGTTGTTAGTTTAAAACTTCTGCATCGTGAGCACCATCATCACAATCGTCATCCTCCAAAAACGCCCCCTCCAACTCCCACTCGCCAGCCCCTTCCCACTTCACTGCTCCGCCGTCATCACCCCCGCACTCACCCTTCATCACCCCGTAGCAGCACCCTCAAACCCACCACCGTAGAAACCGAATGTACGCCCTTGTCTGTA
Source organism: Volvox carteri f. nagariensis (assembly GCF_000143455.1). Lineage (NCBI taxonomy): Eukaryota > Viridiplantae > Chlorophyta > Chlorophyceae > Chlamydomonadales > Volvocaceae > Volvox > Volvox carteri. The sequence goes on along the minus strand of NW_003307555.1, from coordinate 587,255 downwards.
CGGCTGTTACGGCTCCATTTGACCTTCTTCAGGTCGCCAAAATTTGACTCGGCGATCAGTCCCGCCTCGAACACGGCTCGCTCCAAAACCTCCTCCACCGTGCTGTCAGGTGCTCCGGAGCGGTTGACCTGGAGGCCTGGACTTGTGTATTTATGTGGAGGGGTAGGGAAGGAGGGGGATGAAGGGGTAGGGTGGGGGGGCCCCCAAGCGAAGCCAAGTCAAGAAGGGAAACCAACCACTGCCCCTACGTCCAAAGTTGCAAACTGCTGTTGGAGGTCAAAGCAATAACGGTGAGAGCAGGAGGAAAGGGTGCTGAAAACCCCCAAACCAGCTACGTCACGAGTCATGTTGTCCTTCCTCCCCCTCCCCACATAACTACACAAGCCCGCCTTTCGCAGTGGGTTCTCCTTCCTCCTATTACCCATCCACCTCCTCATACATAACACCCATTCACCTCCTCACGCAGCCGCCCGCCCACACGCACCGACCGACCCATACACCCCCTCGCATGGCAGGCCACTCTATAACGCGTCCCCAATCGGGGCGATCACTCACCCACTCACCCTTAAAGGCGGTGCCCACATACCCCACATGCAGGGCGATACTGCGTTTCACCATGCCAGGAGGCCTTTTAGTCCGCAATACGCTGCCTGAGGCGGCGTAGGCCGCCTCCGCAGCTGCCCTCGCAGCCGCCTTGGCATCCAGCTGGACAGCGGTGACAGGGGCGCCGCCAGTCTGCGGCGGCGGTAACGGGGCTGCTGCCTCCACAATTGGGGCTGTATTGCTGGTTGTTGTTGTTATGGTTGTAGTGGTTCCGGAGGTGGAGTCAGGGGGCGAAGCTCCATCATCCGTGGCAGCAGCTGTGGCTGCAGCTGCAGAGCTGTGGTGAGTTTGGGAGAAGGGCATGGCGGGAGTGGATGCAGCTGTGGCCGCGCCGCTGACGCCTCGCCGGCTGCCTAGGGGGAAGGGTTTGCTAGAAGAACTACTGGAATTGGATTTAGATGGAGAATGGGGGTAGCCTTGAGCGAAAGGCAAAGGGCCTGCTTGGCAGTTGTCGTGGACGTTCTGTCGCGATTTTGGTGGTGTTGGCGGGTAATGGTAAAGGTTGGTTGCGCTGGAAAAACCTGCCGGGCTATTGACAGGAAATGCAGCGATATGCGGCGAGCTCGTTTTGTGGATGACAACTGCAAGGGTCGGCAGCTGGCTTGCGATAATGCGACGCGCGCAGGGGGCGGCGGACAAGGGGCCAGCGGTCGTTTGAAGCATAGCGACCCAGTGTAAGTAATATTTTAACCTATAATACGTTTGTTATATAGATTAATCTGGGAGCCATAGGAGATGTTGTGGCTCTGATGGGGCTAGTATCTTGCTATCTTTGTGCCAAACAGGGCCGACAACGAACGGCAAGGCCAACAGTTGTAATCCTGTAAAAGCATATTATCATTATTATTGCTTGTTATTTTCAGGTAGCGTTGACCCAACAGGCTCACTCTTTTCAAACAGTTGGCAGTTGGCCGAGACGGTACTCTTGTTAACCTGCCTTTACCCGGGTCGGAGCTGCAACACGTATGAATGGCCGTTAGGTTCTGCGTCTATCATCTTAGCTGAAAGTTAGATGGCCCCAGGTTGAGCGGCTGCGGCAGTTCCTGTGATGTCGTCTTGGTTTATGGCATGAGTCCGAGGGCCGCAACTCGCCTCAAAGCAGCCTGAAATAAGGCGTGCTAAATTTGCAGTGGGGTCCCGCAGGAGCCATAGATACTTGAATAGGGGATCGTCCAACCACAAAGCTGCGCACCTTTGCAACTAGCGCATCTTACTGAAACTACCGCCTCCTCCTCTGCTGTAAGAGCGCACCTAGCATCTTTGAGTGACTTCTTCTAGGTTGTCGGGGACGGATGGCCATCGGAGTTTTTGGAGATCCCCATCCGGTGGTCCAGCCTGGGGTTTCCAGCCTACCCGAGGGCGCCCGCTATTGGGGCATCGCGTTGGTCCGCAAGCCGCCGCAGCCACTTAAAAACACCGGCTGGTGGCTGCTATCACCTTGCCCGGAAATATAGATAAGGCACCCCCGCTTGCGCCCTACCTCAGCAAAATGTTGCAACACAGAAAGAACCATCGATGCGGCCATCGGTTCCCTTACCTTGCATATGCTTAGAAGCTACGTAGTGGGTACCTGTAGGCCAACCGGATTGAGGACTCCCAAGCAAGAAAACATAAGGCCCCTGCGCAAGCGAGTATACCAGCAGGCTGAAGATAATACATTTGCTTCCGTAACGGGGTTGTTATAACGCCCAACTTTTCATCTATAGATGTTAATTTTAATAACACAGATACAGGTTCCTTACACATTTGGTAGTTTTGCGTACCGGTGTTAGGTTGTGATTTTTGAGGTTGCGACTTCTAATATTGCCCCCTAACTAAACCGATCGGAAAGCGTAGTATCGTATCCTCTTTGTTTCAAGATTGCGGCCTGCGTGCAAACAGAACCCGTGACCTTGGACTTTTCCGTAACGCTAATGAGGAGCCTGTGATGAAGCAAGCGCATGCTCGTCAGGCTTCCAATGAAGGTCAGTGATTGAACGACGCTACCTTTGATGATGAGTTCGGGATTTAAAGCATCAAGTATCCCTGAAGCCTGGGGGCCATCCACGTACACAGATGTTTAAGGGAGCCAACCTCGTATCGTCACAACATCCTACGGGCGTACGTGGCTTACCAGAAACACCAATAGAGCTAAGAATATGAAGTCTTGCTCCTTTCCTTCGTGGACGGAACGGGCGTGTTATGGTACCAATTGTGTTTCCGATGTCTGCCTCTGCTGTAAAGGTTCTCGGCTTTTTTAAAGCTACCTAAAGGTGGCAAAGCCATAACCAAGGAGCTTTTCACCGAGGCGACTCCTTTGCTTTACATGTATGCAAAGGAGTGACTGATTGTGGGAGAATTTAAATAATGAGGTACTGTACGTTTGCCAGTGTCTATAAAGTATATGGATAGAACTGCAGAGACCCTGGGACAAAATAATAAATATGAAAAGCCCTTCCCCTTTGGTTGTCCCCTTCTTGTTTTTGTTATTGTAAGGGCAAGTAAGAATGTAGGTATGCTTTCGTTACATTGACACCTATTTGATACCTAATGTAACTCTCTGCCCAGCGACAGGATGCAAAGCTCGAAAGTGATCACCCACGCGGCCAACCTGTCGGTCACACGGTTGGTGTGTAGTTGCGATTGCCAAAGACGATTGAGTACCCCACGGGCGATTCAATAAGTAAGGTCTATTAAACATTTTCGTCAGCGCCCGGCTAGCTCAGTGGTAGAGCGCAAGGCTTTTACGGGCGATGAAACCTTGTGGTCGTGGGTTCGACCCCCACGCCGGGCGTACCACAAGCCAGGAGAAATTCCTGGAGAATTGCAATAATATCCTTGTTGTATGTTCTTGGTATGTTCGTTGTGTCCTTTTTTGTGTCCTTGCTCCAGTATCCTGCGATGCTGACCATTTTGCTCCCAGGCAGAGGCTTTCTCGCCGAAATTGAAATCAAGGCCCAGATTGGTGCCTGCCACCCCCCAAACCGCCACTTAGCCTGGCATGTAAGCCAGGTTAGCATCTGTAGCCAAGCGGTAGGCCAAGCGTACGTCATGTAAGCCACATTACCCTGGTTGGGCCCTAGATGCTCTGAACAAACAATGTTCCAAAATGGATTTCACGCGTGCCAGCTCAGTGGTAGAGCACGAGGCTTTTAATTGATATTAAACGTTATGTCATTAGTTTCGTTCCCATGCTGGGTGTGCCATAAGCAAGGTGTGATGCCGGCGTGCGTTGTCGACTTCGCTTGTGTTCATGGATCTTTTTCAAGCCACGCTCTTTACCCCTTCCCTTTTCATGAAGCCCCTGAGCTACTAGACGCTGCTTAAGCACGTGTTGTATGCATGTATATATGTCCCTACGTCCCTGCTCCTCACCCTTGGACACCTTTTTTACTCCAGGAGGCGCGCAGCATCGCACAGCAGTACAATTCCGAGATGGACTCGTACAGTGAGTCCCTTTGTGTACGTTTGCATATGTTTGTATGGAGAGACTTGGCTTTGCACGTGCAATTGCTGCCACCTTACTAGGGGAAGAGGCAGGTGACCTGGGGGGCATTCGACTTGGATCAAACCTGTGATGTTGTTACAGGGTGGTATAGCTTCACCAGCGGCCCCCTTTCCCGAGGCAATGCCCTGCTCTCCCCTGCTAGAGGGGCACCCTAATCCATTCACCCCATCTAATTTCAGAATGTATTCGTTGCGTTCAGCAACTCACCCGTTGCCCCTAACTGTCAAACATCGTTACAGCGAACTAACATGGTTACATACAGCAAACATCCCCACTGCAATGTCGCTGCAAAGCGACCATCGCCTGACGGCCCCCCAATTTGGAATCGTGTTAATGGCCCGCAGTTAAGACAGTCATGGATTTGCACCACAGAGGTCCGCAAGCGGACCCCGAAAAGTCCAGGTAGCCATCGGAATATCGTGACGTTCACCGTAAACCACCGAAATAGCGTGCAACGGGAGAGGAGACTCACCCTAGATGCCCAACCGCCCCCCAGGATCTTGAGGCTACATTTTGGCACAGGGACACACGTCTTCAGGATCATCTGTACGACGGCAGTTAAAAAATAAATCCGGGCACGTATGCGCCCAAGACGGGCCGGATTGGCAGCTGCCGTACGGCTGATGCTGTGCGCGCACGGGGGCTTGACCGGTACATGATCCTTCGCAATAACGTTTCTTATGACAAGTTACTTACAAGTTCCACACACAGGTGCGGGTGTGTCCGTAAAAGCCGGGGGGGGGGCATGGACGTTATATTGGTATTGATGCGGGTACGCGGGAGGCCGTCCTCCTCCTCCCTCGTTCGCTTCAGGGCGAAGCGCCTCAGCGCGACGTGCCTGGCCTCCCAGATTTCCGAGAGGTACCTGGCCAATGCCAGGGGTGGCGCCTCAGTCATAATGGTGCGTATACTGCACCCCTTAAAGGCGAGGTCAACATTGTACTTAGCCCGTATGCTCGTCATATTGTCGTCGTATTTGTCGTCGTATATTTGTCGTCGTCATGTGATCGTTTGGTTAGTTGAAATGCCGAGTGATGTCATTCATCTAGGGCCCGGCTAGCTCAGTGGTAGAGCGCAAGGCTTTTACGGGCTGAGAAACCTTGTGGTCATGGGTTCGACCCCCATGTCGGGCGTGCCACAAGTCAGGTGCAATGCCTGAATCTAGTTGATTTTACCTGTTGTCCTATACTGATATGGGCCCTCCGCTGCCCCATGGCATGCATCATTCGTGCACGCCTTCCATACAGTGCACCCTGGGTCCAATACATCCAACTCATGTACATATTAGCGGGCGTTGAATTGATTAGTGCAACAAAACGCCGATGCCATATTATCCGGGACCCTGGGGTCCCTGGGGTCCCTCGGGTACCTGGGGTGGCAACGTAATCCTACGACAGAGGCTGGCTTTGTCCGACGCCCAGTGTGAAGAATTCAATTCTAGTCACGTGCAGGTAAACATATTCCCACAAACAACCGACGTCTGGCTTCGGTTGGTTTCGGTGTCGGTGAATTGACCTGCTGGTCGCCTTGTGGTGATGCACGATCCCATGTGTACGACCCGTGTCCCACGTTGCGGCGCCCCGCGCTTGTGTTTCGCTCAGTTACAGCCAGGTGCTTCCTCATTTGATGTTTCTTACAACATATCCGTCCGCAGTGTCCCTCCGCGCCTGCGACCGGAAGGTACGGCAAGTGTAAGCAATAACTTAATGTACATGTACGTGGTTGCCGTCTATCTACAGTTGCACATGCAGCTAGGCATCTGAGCGAGCTGACATTGCGTTCCAAGTAATCAAAGAGCCCTCCGCTTAATGTTTTTTGATCACTGCACTTGGCTGCCTAGCATGGCCAGTTGGAGTGTATATAGTGAAGGTGGTGGGCGCATAAGGCTGAGTGGCCTTGTGTGGCTGCTGTGCCTTGCTTTCAGAGCATGCGCGCGTTTCCAAGGAGTCTCATATTTAAGATCATGAAGGTTATTCCACCTTGGATTGGCGAGAGCACAGTTCAGACACGGTTGCCATTGCAAGGTGCCTGATATCAGGAGCAGGCTAGTGTTCTGACCTGACGCTTTTGGATTAGCATGCCTACCTCATGGCGGGGGCAGCAGCAGGCAGGGGCGACTACCTGGACGATATCCTTCCAGCACTGCATCGTGCGCGTTGGTTTCAGCCACAAAAAAGGGGGCAAAGCGACTAGTTTTTTTTGTGACTAGACAACTGGTTTTTTTTGTCCTAAATTGGCATCAGTGACATGCGACGTGTTTCGTATGTGATACCCTCTAGCTAGGGGCGCCTAGCAAAGCATGTCGAATTAAACGGATGCAAGGATACCAGTGCCGAGTAATGGTTGATAGCACGACACGGAATGAGGGATAAAACAACTCACACATGAGCGAGCGGTCAAAGTGGCCAGCGGATAGTATGTAGCGCAAATGGGCAATCTATTCTGCTACAGGCAGGAAGCGCATGCAAAATCGTGCCCGTTTTGTAGGATTCTAAAAATGCTGGTCGAGCTTGCTTTTTTATTCCAATAAAAATGATTAACAAGTCTGCTCGGTGCCATTTACCCAAACACAAACATGCTGCCCGCGCCATCCGTACGGCATTAATCGACGCAATCTAGCCAAGTGTAATGCACAAGAGAAAGACTCGCGTATTGTCATTTCCATGTGCCTTGTAACTTGTGGCCATAGCTGACCGTCAACTCACGACACTTTCTAGGGACCTTGAGCCTGCCTGAGTTTTAATTAACCTAATAAACAGCAGCGCGTTTCACTCCTTTGTAGCTCTTTATCCAAGCTTGTACAGAGCGACTTGATATGTCATACTTTATCTTGTATACATGCCACAAAATCGGTGAGGCCAAGGCGTTGCTGCACACTGTGACGGTTGCAAGCTTTCATTTGAACAGTCCTCGAGGCATGACCAAGCTCTTAACTTCTTCACACATATGATTGGAAGTTTTTTCTTTTTACCCTAGATGCGTGAAGTCTACGTTCGCTAGCATAGGCGTTTAGTTGCCAGTTCAGGCAGAATGGTAATCGTCTAAGGCCTGCCAGGCATCCAGATCTGCTATAAATATGAACATCAATAATAGTGAAAAATTTCTCGTCATCCCCTACAAAGGCCGCAACAACCTTTCTGCTTTGTCGGCCCGTACTTTTGCGTTTTCCACATTTCTCGCTGCGCTGATCCTGCTTGTTCCATTTTTTGTCCGCACTTACGAATCAGGATAATTGAAGCCGCGCAGCTGCACTTCAAGCACAATAAAATCACCTGGGATGGTCCGCTCTTCATAGCGATGAGCATGGCCGCTGCCAAGGCGACACGAAACGAACGCGCTGCAGCATTACGAAAAAGAGCCATTGGAATGGTTTCAGGAACTGCACTGCTACTGACCTTGCTTGCGTCTTCTGCTCATGTGGGCTATGCACAGAGTAAGTTTGTGCGGCGGTACACCTTGGACAGACTTAGCCTTAGGCTTATTATGGAAGATACGGGAATGTATGCTTATTAAGATTTTACCCTTGTCGATGATATTCAGCAAAAAGGGACAAAGGCAACAATCAGGTAATGAAAGCGATTAGGGCCCGTCCGATAGCACTACTATTGTAACCTGCCTTGAAAAGCACAATCAGCAGCAGAATCTCCAGCAGGAAACAGCATACGTACACTCTTGGACAACCTTTGCGTCTTGGTCTGTCCCAAATCCTGCAGCGAACCCATCCGGTACGTGCTATCGCGCTCACCACTCGCCCTCCGGCCTATGCTTTGGTCAACACCCTGTCTTATGCTTAATAATTTCCACTTTTCCTGCACAGCCCGTTTCATGCTTCCCGCTTTCTCCCCCATCCCCAACGCTGCTGTGTGCCTACTTTCATGTCAACCGTTGGGGCGCTGGCATTCTTCCATGGCCCAAGAGCCGCTGGGCGACCAAGACAGAGACCCCGGCGGCATCAATCTTTGTGCTGGCCCGCATAAATGCCCACAGCAAGAACGACAGGTAGATCAGGAGCAGCAGCAGCAGCAACAGCAGCAGCAGCAGCACCTGGCGATTGTGCCTATTATTGCTGTAGCTGGCGACGTCACAGCGGCAGTTAGCAGCCGACGGCTGCTGGCAGATGCTAAGAACGACAGGACCGCGGCGCCCATGGCGACCATCATACCAATTATCATATCAATCGTGATTTTTGCGGGCTGCATCTGCTGCCTCTGCTTCAGATTGGCTAGGACCCGGCAGGACAGCTCGTCGATGTCGTTGGCTGGTCAGGCTTCGATGCTACAGCAGGTGCAGCAGGTGCAGCATCTGGTGCGTGGCATGTAATACACGCACGGCATGCGTGTGTGCATGTATGCATGTATGCGTGTATCCGTGTGTCCGTGTATCTGTGTATATGCGATTGTGATGCATGGATGGTAGAAACGCAATACATTTCCACGCCGTGCAGGGCGTGCCACTTACATACATACAGTGGTTGTGCGGGCTACCGGCATACCCCCCCCCCATGGTGTCTCATTTGGTTCCGACAGTGAATCACGTCATAGGGGCCCCGGAGGGATTAGGTCTGCATTGGTTTTAGGCCCAACCACATTGACATACTGGCTAGGGTAGTTGCACCTCACTCATGGGTATATGTCGTGTGCATGTGTGTTTGGATATCAGATTGTACATGCGGACGGGGGCTTCAACCTGGCCTCAAAACCAGATCTAAAAACCAATCTACGCGCGCCATGCACTGTGTGCTGCTTGAGCACAGGTTGCTGCACCTGCTTTTCTCATTCCTGCATAATGCCCTCACCCCCTCCCCCCTCTACCCCCTCAACTGCCGCCACTTGGGGGACCTGACAGCATCCTCCGTACAGCGGCCTTGCGACTACTCCACCTTTGATCAGTTGCGGGTCCGGACACCATGGCTCCCTCGGCCCGCCGCCACACGCCGCCGTTTACCCGCCACCGTTTCCATACGCCGAGCTGTGCAGCCAGCCGAGTCAAGAGGTCGGCATCACCTTGGCCGCAGCCAACACGCCCGCAGGAGATTCAGGAATTCCCCTCGTCACAGCCCAGAGCAGCACCAACGTGACTGACTGGGTACGCAGGATACAGGCTATATGTATGTATGTTGTTACAGGGTGGTTAACTTCGCCAGCGGCCCCCTTTCCCGGGGCAGTCCCTGCTCTCCCCTGCTAGAGGGGCACCCTAATCCGTCACCCCATCCGACTTCAGAATGTATTCGTTGGGTTCGGCAACTCACCACCAGCATCCAACCAAATCTAGCGGATCAACGGCGCATCAACTTAGTTCCTGGTCAGCTCGCAAGTTGATATTATCACGTCCTACACCGTCCATATGATGGGGGGCCACCTCCCATGTCATCACTCCTCAAACACCCGAGGAGCTGGCAGGCGGATTTGAACCCGGGTCGACTGGATCGACTGGGAGCAGAAGTCAGGCCTTAACTTCTGCCAGCCGCCTGCATATGTATGTATGTATGTATGTATGTATGTATGTATGTATGTATGTATGTATGTATGTATGTATGTATGTATGTATGTATGTATGTATGTATGTATGTATGTATGTATGTATGTATGTATGTATGTATGTATGTATGTATGTATGTATGTATGACGTTGATTACACTGTGGGCTGAAAAGCCGGGGGCCCAGGGCCGAAGCACAGCGCGGGGGGCGGGTGCATACGGCTGGTTAGTCTCATGCACTCCGCCCCCGGGTCAGGCCGCACGGGAAACGACGGCCGGCACGCAACAGCGCTTGTTTGGCGCTCCAACTAGACGGGATCTATGCCCGTTGGTCTCCTAACATAAACGAAGTCGCAA
>NW_003307555.1:570305-574848 GCF_000143455.1 Volvox carteri f. nagariensis | reverse complement strand
CAACGCGGTTGCCCAGCACCACGGTCCGGGGGAAAGGGGCTGGTCTCGATATCCCGGAGCGGTGGTAGGTGTCCCAGGGCGCCCACAATCCGGCTGATATCCGTGGGTAGGTCGCTTCCGCCGAGCCGGGGCCCGGCTTGGCTGGCGGTCGTCAGGGCCCACGGTTGGAAGGCGGGGTGGGTGAGCAGCATATAGGCGGAGAGCGTCCGGACCCAGGGATGGAGACTACCATCTGCCCTCCCGTGTCCCCCGGTACCACCTGTGGTTCCTGCAGCTCCACCTGTCCCTGGCCCACATGACGCGTTAGATAGCCCGAGGGCCGCTATGATGAAGCGCACAGCCCATACCGCATGCCGAGCCTGGATGTGTTGCTGGAGGGGCAGCAGGCCAAAGCCTCCAGCCGACGGGTGGCCGGTCAAGAGATCCTTAGGCACCCCTGTCAAACGGCGGCCGGGGTCTTCTGGGCCCTGCTGCCGGTCGACGAGGCGGGCCGTTAGGCGTTCTATTTCGTCCAGCGTACGGTTGGGGGGCGGCCCACCATGCTCCATGTGCCAGGTGACTGTCTGCATTCCGTACACCGATGCCGCTGTGGCTCGACCGAATGCTGATAGCGGGAAGCGGGAGAGCCGCTGCAGTCGCCGCTTGGCTTCCCCGAGTCTCTTCATCCAGTCGGGCTGTGGCGGGGATGGCTGGTTGTCAATTGTATGTATGTATGTATGTATGTATGTATGTATTGGCTTACGCGCACGTCTCTACAAAGGCGGTCATTCCCGTGTGTATATTGTTCGAGTACCAGAACGTTTTGCGTTATATTATGACTTGTACCTAACTTGTGACTCTTAGGCTCTTGGGCCTATAGCTATCTGGCTCGCATGGGCACTCGTTACACCTCTCTGGGTAACGCAACCGAAGTGCAACACACACCTATGTCTGTCTGTGTGTATGTGCCACAAATGGCTGCATAGCTGCGCGGGGATCGGTGGGTCAGGGTGTCGCGCTAGGCGGGTCGTTTGTCGGTGGGATGCCGTACAGAGCTTACAAAGTTGAAAGAGACGGCTTTGAAGATTGGAGGGAGAGCAGCAGGGGTATGCTCCGGAGGGATGGAGCAAGGGTATGCTCCGTGGCAGCAACGAAGCGTGGCTGGTGCTAAGCTCTCTATCCTTCATTCATGTCCTCTCGCCATGCATGATTGATGATATCCTTGTTGAAAACGTCGTTTTCTTCCCCTAAAGGGGAACCCCCAAACGGCGTGCTCCCCGTCTTAAAGGGTTCTTGCTTTTCTCGTCCCTTTTCCCACAAAATACGTGTTCATGCATGGCTGCCCTACGGTGTACGGTGCACGTGTACGGCGGCGCTGCGTTTCTACATACCACCACTCTCCCTCCTGGAACGACACATATATGCAAATGCAGTGGCAGCAGCAACAGCAACAGCAGCAGCAACAGCAGCAGCAGCAGCAGCTCCAGCAGATTTACCTTGAGCAGTTGCAGCAGCTCCAGCAGTTGCAGCAGCTACTGCCCCCATGGGCCACGGCAGAAATCTCCATAACACCGCTGTCACCGCACGGATCCCTCAACCCGACCCTGTCCGTTGGGATCCGTTGTACAGACCACAACGGGCTTAAAAAGGAAACCCCTCAAGATCCCGCATCTGTGCAGTTGTCGCCGCGCGGCTCTCTGCTGGCTCCCGGTCTTCCTTTGGCGACCCGCGCCAGCACCAATGACGCCGCCAACGGTCGGGTCGTTACAGCTACAACCCCACCCCTGCTGTCGTCGCGTGGTGGCTCGATGTTCCGCCACCCTCCCGCGGGTGATCTGCCGCCCGTTGAGAACGATGAGGGGCAGCCTAATTAGGCCACCGTGTGACCTGAGGCCCACAGCGGCGTGCAAGCAGGGGAACGACTTCCAGGTAGACAGCAGGTCAGCATGCAGCAAGTAGACTGACAGCAGGCGGGTAGGGAAGGGAAGGGAAGGGAAGTCAACCTGCTGCTGCGCAGCAGGTCGAAGCATTCTGATGGGGAAGGGAAGAGCAGGAGGAGATAAACCGGGCCTACCTGAGCTACCTACCTAACTGTGCTGGCTACCTACAGACTTAGCACCTACCTAGCTCTGCTTGCTTGGCTGAAGTACGCGTGTAGCATGCAGCAGATTAGGCCTCCAGATAGGCAGAGGTCGCACAGGGACGACAGCAGCAGGTAGAGGGCGAATGAGATCAACAGCAGCCGGAGGGAACCGCGTTCTATGTCGCGATCGGCTCGTCCTGTGTGCAGATATCTAGATATATAGCTGGTGTGTTACGAGGCCGGCTCAGGACAGGTTCGTTCACGATGATGGCAGGCGCCTATACGCTTGAATTGGAGATTGCAATCGGTTATTATTACTTATTATCGGTTATTATAAGAGGACTCTCTTTTTTGAGGGAGTCCTCTGGCGGGCACATTACAAAGCTGCATCTGCTGGGAGTGGGTGAGCGCAGCAGATTTATGTATGTATGTATGTTGTTACAGGGTGGTTAACTTCGCCAGCGGCCCCCTTTCCCGGGGCAGTCCCTGCTCTCCCCTGCTAGAGGGGCACCCTAATCCGTCACCCCATCCGACTTCAGAATGTATTCGTTGGGTTCGGCAACTCACCACCAGCATCCAACCAAATCTAGCGGATCAACGGCGCATCAACTTAGTTCCTGGTTAGCTCGCAAGTTGATTTTATCACGTCCTACATCGTCCATATGATGGGGGGCCACCTCCCAATTCAACACTCCTCGATCACCCGAGGAGCCGGCAGGTGGTTTTGAACCCGGGTCGGCCGTTTTATGTTTGGGACAAAAGGCAACAGCAACATTAGCCGCCGCAGGTGCAGCAGCAGCCACAGCACGGTCGTTTGCCATTCGGTTAGCTGCGTTCGTTTTGGTCTTGGCGGTTGCCTCCTCGTTGTTGATTCGTTGCTTATAAATGTTCCTGCTGGTTGTTTTTTGCTTTCTGGCCGCATGCAAAAACAGCATCATTCGTGCGCTGTTAAAGTACAAGCAATTGAAAATGACCTAGTGATCTTCCCTGGTATTAATATAACAACACCAATGTCACACGAGATGCAAAAACGGCGCAAGTACACGCGCAACATGCGCTTCTATACATGCATCTAGTCGTAGATGCAGTATCGCGCGCCTTTCGTTCTGTATCTTGGATGGATGGTGGTTTTCTCTCGGCTGTATGCTTGACTCCTGGATGGGAGTTTACCACAGGCCTGCCATCTGTAGTGATCCTCCTCTTAAATCATGGGCCGACCGCGGCTGGGTAACTGCTGCAGCGTAGATTGCACTGGCAGGGGCGCGGGCAGGGGCGCGGGCAGGGACATGCAGCAATCTTGCATGGATCCCCAGTTCTGGGCAGTGTATGTAGGGTGGTCTGCGTGCGGGTTGTCGCCATCCAGATGAAGCATGTAGAGGTGATTGCGCACATTTAATGAAACGCCGGCGGTGCTAGCTTTGTGTGCCAGTCTGGTAAAAGCACACAGAAGTACTTTGCCGTCATTTAATTGATTGATGGTTGGTATGTACGGGCGTTTGTATAGGTACCCTTCTCTTTGAATTGTAGGTTTCCTAAGTAAAAGGATTTCTGTGCATTTGCCGTGAGTGAACTCTGTTTGAATGTTGCTGGTGCGTATGGCTGGACCGTACAGAGCTAATGTAATTCGCAGGAGTGCGACGGAGAGAATTTTTCGAGTTCATATTGTCAGTACTGGCAGGCTTCCGTTGCGGCTGCGGCTCCTAACATAAGCAGAGTCGCACAAAGGTAACCCAGCTCACCTCGAGGAGGGGAGGGACCATAAGCATAACCCAGGGGTTAGGGGTAGGGGTAAGGGTAGGGGTAAGTGGTTACCCATGTGGCTATGTACGAAGGGGGGTGGGTAACCTAACCCCGGGGTAGGGGTAACCCCTTACCAAGGGGTAACAAAGGGGTAGGGGTAGCCCCTTACCAAGGGGTAACAAAGGGGTCGGGGTAATATTGTACTGAGGGGTAACAGACAGGGTAACCCGTGTTTACAAGTGTTCCTTGTCCGTATGCCGGGCCATATGCTGGTGTCAATGGATTGTAAGTATGTCCCTGTCCAACCTGCCTACACATGCTATCACAGCTGTCTCATCCATCTATGTGAGCACGTATGCCTATTTCGCCTATGTAAAAAAATATTTGCAAGCCTCTCTATACACTTCCATCCATGCATATGCCTGTATCAAGCTCACATGTCTACACATACAAACATACATGTTCACCAAACACTTCGAGTGTACAATTGTAAAGATTGCCTCACCAACACAAGCCTTGCAGGGCTGAAGAGCCCGCCCATGGCCCCAGGCTCGGGGTGTGTATAAACTCGCTAATTACACCAACGTCATCATATCAAGAGAAAGGAAATCAGACCCAGCCCCCAGATTCAGTTCCGTATGATCTGATGTACGGCTCCATACACATGTCTCACTAAATGAGTTCCTGACTCCGATAATCAAATATCGGATAATCAAATATTTCTCCGATATTTGATTAATC
>NW_003307555.1:566335-567015 GCF_000143455.1 Volvox carteri f. nagariensis | reverse complement strand
GCGGCGGGGAAGAAGGCGGCAGGGGATGAAGGCGGCGGGGAAGAAGGCGGCAGGGGATGAAGGCGGCGGGGAAGAAGGCGGCAGGGGATGAAGGCGGCGGGGAAGAAGGCGGCAGGGGATGAAGGCGGCGGGGAAGAAGGCGGCAGGGGAAGAAGGCGGCAGGGGATGAAGGCGGTGGGGAAGAAGGCGGCAGGGGAGGAGGCGGCAGGGAAAGAAGGCGGCGGGGAAGAAGGCGGCAGGGGATGAAGGCGGCAGGGGAGGAGGCGGCAGGGGAAGAAGGCGGCAGGGGATGAAGGCGGCGGGGAAGAAGGCGGCAGGTGAGGAAGGCGGCGGGGAAGGAGGTGGCAGGGGAGGAGCCTGCGGGGAATAAGGCGGCGGGGAAGAAGGCGGCAGGGGAGGAGGCGGCAGGGGAGGAAGGCGGCGGGGATGAAGGCGGCGGGGAAGAAGGCGGCAGGGGAAGGAGGCGGCAGGTGAGGAAGGCGGCGGGGAAGAAGGCGGCAGGTGAGGAAGGCGGCGGGGAAGGAGGTGGCAGGGGAGGAGCCTGCGGGGAATAAGGCGGCGGGGAAGAAGGCGGCAGGGGAGGAGGCGGCAGGGGAGGAAGGCGGCGGGGATGAAGGCGGCGGGGAAGAAGGCGGCAGGGGAGGAGGCGGCAGGTGAGGAAGGCGGCGGGGAAGAAGGCG
>NW_003307555.1:521780-565530 GCF_000143455.1 Volvox carteri f. nagariensis | reverse complement strand
CCTGGCGCGGAGGTGTCTGCGATTGACCGGCGAAGAAGGGAAAGGGAAACTTGTCAATCCACGATTGATTTCTTTTCAGGACTAGCCAGAGACACAATGGATTTCAAGCTAAATTGCGTTCCCCAATCCACTTCGAACTGTATGAATGCGAATGAATAATCTTATTAGGGACAATAATACGGCACGGGAGTTTCATGCCCTCAAAGCGGGAACAAACGCTAGAACTGAATACATACATAGTTCTAAATCTTCTACTAAAATTTTCCTGTAGCGTTAGAGGCCTTTAATTCATATTGGCGAACGATGCTTCCCGAGCTACCGGGATACTGTAGGTTCAACATGTACATTTACAGAAATGTACTAAAATGAATTCACGAAGTGCGCAGCAAATAAGATGAGTAGCCTATAGGCCCATGTCCATAGTCCAGGGCAACGGAGGGGGTTACCCTGGGGCCGTGTTACCCCTCCTGCTGGGTAGGAACTTACAAGGGGGTTACCTATGGGCTACGGGGGGTTGAAGGTGGGTAACCGATGGGTAACCCATGGGTTACCCACCCAATCAGTGCCTTAGGGATGGGTGGCGGCTGGGCCACCTGCGGCCCACCTGCAAACTGGGGCGGTGGTGGCAGCACAGGCTGCAGAGGATCTGCAGTGTACAACTGTTGCCCACCAGTGGTGGTTAACAAGGTGTTCTGGGTCTCATAGTATCCAGCCTATAGCAGGAGATAAAGATGGTCATAAGGAGCAGTGACAAAAGCGACCATTCACTGTCAGGTAGCACAATGATGGGTGCAGCATTTCCCAGCCCTGTCTGGGCTGCTGCCAATAGTTCTGACAATGTTTTGCCGGATACCATCCCTGCACATCCTTGGCCACCTTGAGCTCCGAGGTCTCCCGACACTTCAGCCTATAGCTCCACATACGATTGCCCTGCACATACGTCCAAAAATGTGTTGTGCATATTTTCAACCCAGAAGGAGCATAAACAATAGCATATCCACCAGTCCCAATACGTTGCTTTTGTTGCTGCGGCTCCTGGAGCTGGACCAGCAGGTTACGCTGGCACTTTGGCACTTCCTTCTGTGCGAGGCAAGCCACATAGGCCGCAAGCCACTTCAGCATAGTTGCGCCTGTGATCGGTCATAGCCCGCAGATGCAGACGCCGCAAATGCTATCTGTTTACACCCTACAGGTGTGCAACCACGTGGTTCACGTATGTATTCACGTATATAGGATATCATAATAGAAATTTTGCGTGTTCCTTGCGACTTGTGACTTTAGCAGTATGCAAGAGTGCACTTCGCCTCGCACCCGCAATTTGTTATGCAAGCAGCCATAATGCAGGCTTGTGTTGCGGCAGAGTTGCGACTGTAATACTTTGAGTGTCCAGTGTAATACGACATCCCAAAATTTGCGCTGGCATGTTGTATGACACAAACTTTTTACTCGGTGTATTGCAAAAGCTCCGGCATATTTTCCTTGACAGTATTTCTGGCGAGAACATTTGCACATAGCAGAAGAGTAACAAGCGTATTTTCTGGATCGGACAAGCTGGCTCGGTGGTTCAGGAGTTCACGCAAGGTCACCATACCTGGGCTCCTGATCGTCACCACCTTGCCAAGCAGCGACGGCGGCTTGAGTGCCCTGCTCCAAAAAAAATCAAAACTCTTCACACTCCCCATTGCGCTTGGTACCTTGCATGTGGTGGATGATCTGCAGACTGTCTGATGTGTGGAACAGGATGGTATATCTTCACCCGTGGCAGCTACCCTGTGAAACCCTGCTTCCGGTATATCAGGACACTCTCATCCAGTCACCCTAGTCAACTTCTCAGTGGATCACTTAGGTTCCACACCCCACCACCGGCATCCAACGGAATCTGCTGGATCGACGGCGGCCCAACTCCATTCCTGGTCGACTCGCAAGTCAACTCTATCCCAGGTCTTCACCGTCCATCAACTAGGGGCATATTACCTTCCATCATCGGAAGGATTTTCGACCCTGATGGGTCTCGATCCCGAGATCTCCCGGGGGCAATTTCCGTTGTCTGTCCCGTCCTTTGTTGGGTTGGATGTGTAGCCCCCTCCGCATGATGGAAATGTTGCCCCGACACCCCGACAATCCTTGAGGGATCGTGCAGGCCCAAGGAGCGCTGGCACTGGGCCATGCCGCCGCCGCCGCTGCGAATGTTGATGGTGACGGTCTCTCGGACTCACCGGGTGATGGAAAGAGAGGGGCAGTCAACCTTCTGCCAGCAGCGCCCTAACCCTGACCCTGACCCTAACATTGTAACATGTCAGCAGGACCGCAGTCGGATCGGAAGTAAAAAAGAAGTGTACACGTGCACTCCCACTTGCGTCGTGCGTGTGCAGCAGTAATAGCAGTGTGTGGTGTGTCGTGTGTGGGTGTGTGTCGATGTGTGTGGGTGTGTGTGTGTCGATGTGTGTGTGTGTGTGTGTCTCTGTCTATGTTGCATTCGAGTGGCATTTTTCTCAGAAGGTATACCTTCGTGTAATAGCAGTGCATTTGTGACTGTACTAGGAGCATAGGGTGTGTGGAGATGTTAACTCCTGGTCATCCCGCCATGGGCTATAGCTGAGCATATTCTTTTTTCTTTTGGAAAGTGAGTTGCATGTCCTTATTTTTTTTCCTGGAGATTATTTATTCCGTTTCTTTTGGAATTCGAATAACATCGGACGAGCGTCTTGAAGCTACTATCCTTCATGGACACTTGTTATATTCGTACTACTGCAGGGTTAACTCGGGGAATGACTTGTATGTTCGTCCCAGGGGGTCCCCAGTGTTGGATGTAGTCGGAAGCCAGATTAATGTAATCGCTTTACGGCTCCAGAGTAATTGTAGTGATAGTGAAAAGGACGAACGCTTAATTTTCCAGATTTCTTGGTCAGCAACAGAAAATGGATTTGGCAGGATGGGAGGACTTCCCAGCTTCGCAGCGAGTGGTGCGTTGGCCGAACATTTCGTTTTACCGAAGTGTCTGGAAAGGATGCGGTTTAAGAGAGCTTTGGACTAGCGAGGGTCGCTTCCATCCCTGAATATAAAAGTGACGGGACAGCAGCTTATAGCTTACACAAGCTTACACGATATTGCACGCGAGTGTCTCGCTCACTCACTGGCGAAGATCGTATGAGCTGTCCACGAAACGTGATCTAGGATCTATATAAGCGTAGATTTTATTGTAGCATACCGCATATTTATGGGATATGCATATTTATGCATTCCGTATATTTATGGAATAACCCCATTAAACCAATAACTTCTTGATGAGTCGTGTCGTCAGTCGTCAGTCGTCGGTGTCTGTCGGCGGCCCTTCCGACGCGCGCGCACTAACTACTCTTGCCTGGGTCGGGCCGATCGACGCCTTTCATGCAGTTACAGGTCCCGCGCGAGCGCACCCACAGCACATTTTGATGAGCAAAATGTGATGAGCAAAATGTACGCTCATGCCCAGGTTGCATTCTCGTCCACGACGTTATCATCATCAACTTCAGAGTCATCCACAATAACTGCTTGTGGTTACATGTTTCATTCACCTCTTCGTTCTCTTACCTAGAATAGAGAACACGATAAAACATTTTCAAAAGCCACTGGAAGGTGACTTGGTGTGACACGACGCAACGTTTGTACTTTAACATAAGATTAGGCGGTTTGGCGGCTCCGGCGCGGTTTTCGTCGCGATAATAAGCTTGCGTGCACAGCTCAGCGACTTCCTCGCCAATCTTAGTCGCTAGTAACCGCTCCGTCGCTAAGTGGACGCGGCGAAGATGGGCTCCACTATTGAAGAAATCATGCGGAAACGGCAACGGGAAGCGCAGGAGGCTTACGAAGCCATGTGGGCTAACGGTTCCGGTTCACACCACCCAGGTGCGCAGAAGAGGTTCTTTCGACCTATATATGCACGTATGCATGCAGAGTTATGTCGTAAATATAGCCAACTGCAAAACAAAAGGCGCATGCAGCCACCGAGCTATGTGTTCTTTCAATTTCTCTGTAAGGTTATTACCCGCCATGAGCTCCTGCGCAAGGGCGTGCGTGGTCAGGCCATGTCTTGGCCGTTTTTTGGTCATGAAATAGCGTGTACTCACAACTTATCAAGGGCGCCATTGAGACCGTATTAGCCGTGCCGACATCCTCTGTAAAGCGCTCTGCTTGCGTAACCCTGTTGTACGTTTCTTCTTCCCAGCGTGTAAGCTTCGCCCGATTACTTTTACGCATCCTCGACAGCATTATTTTGCAAATGGTAGTTAATGACAGGTCTCAGCAAAAACTTGCCGGCGGTCATCTCGTCCTTGGCCGTACGTTCCTTTCTTCGTCCTTGCCCTTACTTACGTTCCTTTCTTTTTTCGTCGCACGTACTGCTGTCGTACGAACCACTTGTACTGCAGACTACGACCCCGAGGTGCCCCCCGGACCGGGCGTTGTCAAAGCCAGCCGTCCAACAGAAGAGCTCTACAACGCAATTGTGAAAAATGACGTACACCTCGTTTACGACAAAATTGAGGAGGGAGCTGATGTCAACTTTGTGTTTGGGTACGTTCCGAGTATCCATGAGCCATCACATCATACACCGCACACCGCACACCGTACATCCTACACCGTACATTGTACGTCATGCGTTTTGTTGTCGTGCATGTACAGGCCCGCCTATTCATGTCCTGAGGGATACACGCCGTTGATGGTCGCGGCGCACCGAGGCCGACTGGAATGCGCTCGGGCATTACTGCGCGCTGGAGCCGACCCCAACTACATTAACAACGGAGGTACGGACGCAACTCGAAGTAGCAGGCGTGGCAGGGAGCTGGCTGCAGCTGGAAATACGCGTTCCTGTACGTGTCTTGCACACATACACACATACACAGCACCTGTTTGCATTTACGTAAATCTTGTATGTATGTATTCCCTTCCCCTCCTATTCCCCTCCCCCCACTTTTTTTCCCACCCTTATAGCCACTGCCAATCTAACTCAATTATAAGCTCAGCTCGCCACCAACACCACAGTACATAACCTATCTAACCGTTATCTAACCGTTATCAGCACTCACTCGCAGGCGACAGTGTGTTATTCTGGGCTATCGATGGCGGTCCCGACATGATTCGCCTGCTGCTGGACTACGGAGCTGACCCCGACGTCGTCACACCCAGAGGTTGGACCGCCCTCAGCTACGCAGTCGCCAAGGGCAAGTACGGCGCCGTGGAGGACAAGGGTATTTACCCTGAGGTACGGTTGCCGTACAGAATCCCCGTATGCATAACGTACGGGAGTGAGAGGGACGGGGATGGGCCTCGGGTAAGGGCTGGGGTAATTGGGGACGTTGAGTAATTTTGGGACGTTGAGTAATTGTGGTACAATTAGAGTCGCTAATTAATTGGTTGCTGTTATTGCGGAGGGGAGGACGGCAGGACGTCCGACCCGCCAGCTGTGTGGTTGTCGGTTGATAATACAGTTGTTGGTTGTACCTCAAGCTAGCTGGGCTGCATAGATGAGATCAGGAGGGCAGAGAACGATTTGCTTCACCGCAATGTTCTTGTTTGGTCCACAAGCAAGTATTTGCTGTGATAAACAAGTATCTGAGTGTGTCAGGAGCTAAACACGGTGGATGGATACGGCCATGTGTCGTACTCACGTCCCCCGTAGTAACGACCCGGAGGGGGCGAAAATGTCATCTGCCTGCTCGTCTGCTTTTCGTAATCCCGTTATCCAACCGACAGCCTCCTGCTCGTTACAGGATGTTCTGCTATACTACGGCGCCAAGGTGTACGGCGAAGGGCCGCCCGCTCTGGGCACCCGCAGCCCGCGCAATAGCTTCAATCCGGAGGACCCGCGCTTCTGCCGCGAGCGGGGCAGCTATCAGAGCCCCTTCCCGGCGCCTTGAGAATCGCTTAGGGAGACCTTTCTTTCTTTTACGTCGCGTTCTGGTTCGGAGTCGTATGTCCATGCTAAGCTAAGAGCTAAGTCTGAAGAGGACAAATAGGGAACCTATTAGCATGTCTGGAGGGAGGGAACAATGTACGGACGATGGTTATGTACGGCCCGGGCGTTGGATCGGCACGATTGGGATATGATCAACGTGGCGTAGAAGGAGAGTATGCGCTTAGGGCCGACGTATTCTGTAGTGTTTACCGTGAAGTTGGAGAGCCAATAGTGTTGGCAACATGGATACATCAGGGCTGCACGGACAGAACACGAAATGCGGTTAGCAGCAGAGTACTGTAACAAGTCTTAGAGTCCCCAGTTTACATCAAGAATGTGGACGCGGCTAATGCCGCCTAGTTTGCGGCGCTGTGGGGCTCCTCAGCGTCCGTCGCATTTCGGTGTATCAAGCGAGCGCTCTGTAAGGGCACCTGTAACAGTGAAAAGCTCTTCGACTTCAATAAAGACATGTGAGATGAGCTCTCTGGGCTCCACGCGCAACCGGAGCCCTAGCCGTTGGCCTTGACAAGTTCATGCCCTGCGCAGACTACGACGTGCTGGGCGTTGATTCATCATCTTCTGTGGATGACATAAAATCGGCTTTTCGGCGTCGCGCAAAGCTCGTGCACCCCGACGTGTCAAAGTCGGTGAGGCCCCTTTTCGCAGTGTTTCACGGGACTTGTAAACTCGGGGCCCTTACTTTTTACAATATGTGGACCACCGCGAACATGTCATACTTACGTTGCCAGCTGTCCAGCGAGTACTTACAGAGGGGGCCCCGGCCAGCATCCCGACATCACATCTCTCGCCCTCGCATTGGTTTTTTGCCTGATCCCTGGAGGGCAATCCGAAGACTCAGCTGATTCCTCTATAGGCCTGAGGGCCTGGTGGAAGCTCTACAGTGGTCATTTTTGTTGTCCTTGTTCATCCGATCGCCCTCTCTGTGTGTGCGTCGTCGTCCGCCCCGGTTGACAGGCCGACAGCGAAGAAGAGTTCAAGCAACTCAAAGAGGTTTGGAGGGGACAGCGGGGGTCAGGGAGGGAGCGGGAGCAGCTAGCTGAGAAACCGGGAGTGAACAGATAGATATTTACCTTGTGCGTGTTTATTTAGGCTAACATGACCATGCGGGTAATGAGGGGCAACAAGCAGAAAGTGAGGATGTGTGATATATGTTTGGTGTGTACGGCACCACGTGCAAACCGACCCCCAACTTAATGGCGGCATTTGCCATCTGCGCAGCGCTCTACTTACCTGCTGTGTGGCATGTACGTCAATGCCGTACAGGCCTACGACGTGTTGAGCGACGCGGAACAGCGTGCCGAGTACGATGAGGCGCTTCAACAGGTAGGTTTCCCGTATCGTGCTGTAGTGTACCGTGTTGCCGTGCGCTGTTGCCGCATGATGTAAATGCGTTCATGTGTTTGTGTGCCCGTGCCCGTGCCTCCTCCCCCATGCACTCCGGTGCTCTTAAAAGCCCCCGCAAACTCGCATCCCTCCACCTCGCCTCTGTCCGCCTTTGCGCTTTTAAAACTGTTTGCGACGCTGCCTCCGCCCCATTACGCCTCATGTCAAGCCTGAGCTCTTCCTAAAACCTTAAAACCTTCTAAACAAAACCCTAAAACCGCGTCTGATTCCACTGGTTTCCATTCTCTCCACCTCTACCGCACCTTCACCCGGGGGACCCTCCCCATTTCCCCCCCGCCGCCATTTCCTCACCCCTCTCCCCATCGGTTGGACCTCCGCCGGTCTCTCGCCTTTCGCCCTGATGTCCGTATAAGGCCCAGCGGCGGCGCTCCGGCCGTACCGCCGGCAGCAGCGGCAGCAGCAGCAGGGTGGTGATCATCCAAGACGACCCGTGGGGGTTCGGGGGGGCCACGGTGGAGGTGGTCATGGAGGGTTTTGATAGCGACGACGACGACGACGATGATGATGACGATGGATTCCTTAATGAGTTGGATTACTTGACATGGGCCGCGACACCTGGCAACCTGAAATCCAGGTAAATAAATGAGGAAGTTTAATAGTGGTTTTTTGCGATAATTTGCAGCTAGCATCGTCACCAGCAGCAGTAGCGACAAGCGCCAGCAGAAACAGCTGTAGATGTAGCAGCTGCAGCAATCGTAGAACGCGGTGTGGTGCAGACCTCGCGCGCATGCGGATTCATGCACAGCGTTGAGGAGTGAAAAGTCGCCCGCGGCTTTATTTGCTCTATGTATTAAATTTTTATTTTTGTTCTCGAATTCTTCATTGCGGTGCGGTTCCGGAGCTGTTCACGTTTTTATCCTTTTTCTCTAAAGTAACACTTTTTCCCATAAAAGTAACACTGTGCACGTTCTGTTGCATTTGATGGGCAATGCGGACCCCGCTTGTGCGTTCAATTTCGGTGGTTGACTCGGTTAACCGGTCAACTGTTCGCGGTTCCCTGACCTCCCCTTCCCCCGCACTGAAACCCGTAAAACCCTCTCACCATCCACGTCCCTGCAGCTTCCAATCTAGCTGGCAGGCTAATGCACGGAAACAAAAACGCCGAGTACGACAGCAGCAGCAACAGCAACAACGAGCGGCCATGCAGGCCCAGCTTTCCATGGAAGATAAGGTGGGTTGGTAGTTGGTAGGTGCGGGGGAATGAAGATTGCCGAATGGACCGTGTGGGTAACCCGGGTTGGGATGCGGCGTGTGTTGGTCGTAATCCGACGAAGTAACCAAACACATTTGCTAGGGAGGTGTTTGGTGCGCGCGCGCGTGTGTGTGTATGTGTGCGTGTGCTAAGGGATGAGCCCAACCGATATCTTTCTTAACTTGTACACATCACATCATCACAGCTACGCCCCACCCCGTACTGCCATACACACAAACCCCCATCATCCCACCCATCCTTGGCGGCAGTGCCCCTTCCCGTAGCTCCCGCAATGTCTGCTGTTGGGCGGTTTCAGACGTTTCGCCCCCCCTTCCATTTCCCCTCCTCCCCCTCCTGTGATCATCATCACTGATGACTGCGTTGACCTGGTTGAATGAGGCGGAGCTCACTGTCGCCACTTAACTCCCTGCCGCTGGTTCCCAATCCTCTGTCAGACAGAATCTGAAGTCGGCTTTCCCTTTCCCTGACGATGTTTTCCCCGGATGGCTCCCCCGATGATGATGATGATGGTGGCGGTGATGATGATGATGATGATGATGATGATGGTGGTGGTGATGATGATGATGATGATGATGATGATGATGATGATGATGATGATGATGACTCCCCCGCCGCAGGTTGTGTTGATGCAGGAGATGCCCCCTCAAGCCCGTGCCGCAGCTCAGCAGGTGTTCGGAAGCCGACTACAGGGGCTCAACAACCTGGAGGTACGGCAGGGGCCGTACACGTGAACCGCGATTTTTCATATGATAATTATGCGCACGACACAAAAGCAACCTTGTTCCAGACACAAACAGAGCATATATTGTAGCCCCCAAATGTAGGGTCCGGAGCCCCGCCAAGCCCCGCAAAACGATTTGGTTTGCTGCTTTGTTTCAGATCCATCCTGCATGAGTTCCTTCAGGGTTGCGACTTTTTCGGGGAGGTTTTCGGTTATCGTTAATAGCATCACTCATTCTGTCCGCACGATGGCGGCATCCCCCAAGTACTGCCGTACGCCTTGTATTGCAATTGTGCAAGTGCTGAAATGAAATCTTGAGGTAGAAATAATACTCGTTAAAGACTGTACGTTATATAATATCTCACAATATCCTAGTATTTATTCACATTTTCATTTTGTTCATGTGAGCATATTTTATTATGTTGTGCAGAGGACTATCACTCTAACCGCTTCACCGCACGCATGCGCATATACGCCCCCCGAATAGTCTGGTACACTCTTGCCCTGGCAGCAGCTTCACTCGTTCATGGTTCGTCTTTCCCCCCCAATAGGAATTGGCGGAGGTGATGGAAGCCGTGATGGAGATGAACGCCATGGGTATCGAGTTTGAGTATATCAACGAGGGAGGAGGGGGACGATCTTCGACCCGTGGGTCACGCAGGCAGGGCGGTCGTAGCAATAGCCGCGGCAGCGGGAGTGGTGCCTCTGCTGGAAGGGATACGAATGCACGACGAGGGGGTAGCCGAGGCGGCACCAGTACGGGTTCCGGCAAGCGCCGGATGTGACCCACGGGTCGGTGTCACGTACGAGTCCCAACTTATCTCACAGTTCAACATGTCCAGGTGTCCGTGAGGCCAGGTTTTGCCCTCGGGGTGGTTCGTTGGTTTCACCCAACGGATGCGACCCATGGGTCGGGGTAACACAGGGACTTAAAACCTAACATTCAAACTATAGACCACAGTCCCTGGGTTGAACCACAGCTTGAACGTTGGAAAGGGGCTTTGGGCCGGAGGGTAGGATTCGGGCTGGAATTAGGGAAGAGCTCTGTCGCAGAATTAGCCTGGATTTTATTCCTGACAAAAGAATTAGTCTGCCGAGGTCTGGAATTGTTCTGGCGGACCCGCCGAAGGTATTCGAATTGCGCTGTGGAGCCTCGGAATTGGGCTGTGCTGGGCCTGAATTGGCCTGTCCGGGTGTCGAATTGGCATGTCCGGGTGCCGACAGTCAGAATTAGCCTGACAGGGATACGAATTAGCCTGGCGGTACATTCCGACAGTCAGAATTAGGCTGACAAGGTGTCGAATTGGCCTGGCAGGGACATTCGGACAGTCAGAATTAGCGTGTTCAGGGTGTCGAATTAGGGAAGCACGGGAATTGTGCGACCGGGGCAGCCAAAAGAATTGCTCTGCCCGACAGTGTGTCCTACCTTCTATTTGGGCCGTTTACTGATGGGCCGCTGCTGCTGCTGCCATCACCACGGTGAAAATTTCGACCAATTGAATTTGAGGATGAATGCTTATAATGCCCCAAGCAGAAGTATCTGGACTGCTGTATTGCTGTGTACTTTCAGCTCGACTAGCGGTCGTGTCAAGCCAAGCACGGACAGTTCTAAGTTCCGGAGTGGCTGGCGAGAACCACAGCCGAGTCGGAAATTATGGATGAACGATTTCTTGCGATTCTAAAAGGGCATATGTCGTACAACTATGTACGTATAATGCACTGCCGTATACTATTTGAGTCATACAGCGTTGAACGGCGGCACATTCGTTTTGGGGGGTTGAGGATGATGGAGCGAGTCGGAAGGCGAGCTTGCCGAGCGTGCGGAGGGGTTGCGTTCGGTGCTGACCTGTACTTCTGTAGATGGGAGGGACATAGATTCTTTTATAAAATTTAGAGTAGCGAGGGGGTGAGTAGAAAAGCGGAGAGGATGCTTACGGGAGCCCTACGATTATATTTATATCCATTATGAATATCGCGGCATCGCGAGGTTAAGAGATGTCCTTAAGAGAAGAAGACTGTACGGAATACCTGTAAACATGTCAGTGCAGTCGAGCGATGTCTTCAGCGGCAGCTTCGGGCGTGTTCAGGTTTGAATATGGGGGTCTGGATTCACGGCAGTCGTACAAAATCACCCCGAGATCGCGTACTACAGCACCGCCAACTCCCCACTCCCCCCAACGAGTAGTTGTCAACGGTGGCCAACCGCAATGGAAGAAATGGAAGCTGTCACACGCATTGTATGCAACTGTATACAAGTGCAAATTGAAAACCGCAACAGTGACGGAATCGCATGTGCTATCATGGGCACTAGAGCGCTAGGGGTCCCTAACGTTCTTGACGAGGGCCTTCACGACGAGCTTTCCCTTGGACACGAACATGTGCTCCGGTAGCAGAGTCAGGCCCGCGAACTGGCGACCCCCTACTGGGAGCGCTTCCACTCGTACAGCCACCTGCGTAGGGGGCGGGAGGACGGGGGCGGACTGCGTGTGTGTGTAGGTGGAAAGGGGGGAAAGACGCGGGAAGGGAGGGGAGGAGGGAGGGATGGAGGGGAATGAGCCGGGCAGCACGGCAGCGGGAAAAATCTCGATGCCGAGTGGCCCACAGACGAGCGACGATAGCAGCAAGTGAAGCGGAGGTCGGTGTCATAGAGAACGATGATGTACAGGGGAGGGAGTTGTGGTGCGGTGTAACGGAGGGTGCCCCCACTCACTCCCCCGGGGGCACTGCGAGCAAACCCTAAGAGCCAGGGGCAATCAGGAATTGATCGGGGGTCTTGTAGGATCTGTATTTATTCAGCGGCACCTGCGGTTTCTTGAGGTTAACTCTCGCCACGTCCCCTGTGAACGCATCCACCATGCCACGTGCCGCCAGCGATATGATCTGGTTGCGATCCAACAGCACATCAACAACTTCCTGGCCCTGTTGCTGCGGTGGCGGCGGTAGCGGCGGTAGCGCGTGCTCTTGCTCCTGGCCGCCCCGGTGCGCAGCGCCGTTGCCGGCGTAGGTAGAGTTGCCGCCGTCAGCTCCGGCGGCGGCGGATTGCGGCAAGGATTCCGTGAAACGGGAGTGGTACGAGATCGCGTAGGAAAAAGGTTCCACGGGGGCAGCGTCGCCGCCGCCGCCGCCGTTGCCGTCGTTGCTGTCGGTGCACCTGGCAGTTGACTTGTAGCGGCGGCGCTTGAAGGCAGCGGCCGCCTCCGCCACCGCGGCTGCGATACCCGACGGCGTGAGAAGGCAGGTGGCGTCCAGGGGAACGATCCGTTGGCAGTGCCTGAACAGGCAATACGAAATAAGAACAGCAACACAAGTCCTAAATGCATAATCCTAAGCTAAGCGATACCAGAAGGGTTGCTGTGGTGAAGTAAGATTACTTTACTTTTTCGTTCTTTCCTTTTACCCATCGTGCTCTTTGATTGGATAACGTTACCGCGTATGATTGAGCGGGAGTTTGCAGCGGCTCCGAGAGCTTTACTCATGTCACTTACTTGGGCGGCTGCAAGGTTCCAGATTCCAGATCTGCCAACATGGACTCCACAACTCGCACCGGGTCAACTTCCGCGGCCGCCGCAGCCGACAGCCGAATCAGCACCACACCACGGCAGCTCACCTGGAGGTTTTGTTCAAGATTCAAGTTTAAAATATACACGCCTGAACGAGGGAACATTAATTTGGAAGCCTTGACTTTTGTAAATAAAATAAGAAAGAAAAAACGTTTTTTCCGGGATTCTGGAAGGGAAACAAGGCACCGAAGTTGCTAGTTCCGCACAAGTGCGTAGGCGTTTGTAAACGCCGGAGGCCATAAACGATTAATTATCAAACGAAATGCAAGGAAACATGGAGCAGAGAATATATCGCCTATCGATAATTCTGCTTACAAGGCACTCATTTTTTAGGACAACCTAACTAGTACAGATACTGTTAGGATTCACTCTTCCTAAGATCCACTGCTAGAATCCACTATTTTAAGAATCCGCTCTTCCTAGGATCCACTGTTTTCAAGATCCACTGCTTTCAAAGACCTCTTTTCAGGATGCCATAGTTTCAACAACTGCTGTTAGGATCCACGGCGCAGTTCAGTAGACAGGCGATCCCAGGCCATTAGGAACTCATTGGCAACGCTATGGCGTGTACGGCCTGTCCCAATCCTCTGCCGTTGCTACTGCCACTACAGCTATTCCTGAAGTCCCCAGGACGTTCAAATTCCTATTACCTCATAAATGAATAAAGAACACAGAATGTTTCAGATTCACCTTGGCAAGCCCCAAAGCAGGCAGGCCCCCGCCACCACCTCCACCTCCATGCGCGCCTCCGCCTCCACCGACAGATAAGCCACCTCCACCTGCGCCACCAGCACCAGCACGTGTACGATAAAAAGGAGTACGAAACGCTAGGCTTTGAAAATCGCCTTTGCGCCACGCACGCGCGTCAGGGGGGCCGTCCCAAGCCGGCGCGAGGTGATACTTAAAGAATGACCTCGCCGGCTTGGCAGCTCCTGCACAGCTGTTTTCAGTTGTGATTCAAACTCACCGTCACCGTCATCGGCGGCATCCTCATCTTCTTCGCTGCCATCATCAGCGTAGACGGTAGTGCCGCCGCCACTGCCCTGGCCTCCTCCAGCCACCGCCTCCAGCGCCTGCAGCTCATCACGTTCCGAGCTGCCACACCCGCGAGCCGGCCGCACCACATCCAACGCCTGATTCGGCTGGCTCCCTCCTTGCCCCACGCCCTGCTGCTTTAGGCTGCCTGTTTCTGCCTGGGGCTTCGCTCCATCTCCTTCCATATCCCCCACCAGCGACGGCGCTGCCGCCGCCGCTCCTCCATGGCATTTGACAGGATCGGTCCCCTCCACCGACTCCCCTGTCACGGCCGTCGTCATCGGCATTACCCTCGACGGCAGCTCCCCCCCTGGCGGGCCCAGAGCCCCTGGCGGATGTTCGTCTACAGCAGTAGATAATGTAGCTGCCGGGGGAAAGAGGTGTTCTGGCAGGTAACGGCGCAGAAGTTGGGATGCCTCTCGGGTTGCACTTTTCTCCCTGATAGGAAAGGGAGCAGCAGCACAATATGCGGGAAAGCCCCGGTGATGGTGGGTGCAATGGAGAGATGCTGGTGTGAGATTTAACTCGCCAGCGCCGCGCGAGTGGGTGGAAAAGGTGGGGGGTTGGTTGGGTGGGTGGTTGGGTGCATGGGCGGGTGAAGAGTGACTTACTGGCGGAAGTTGCAGGTGACGAGGAAGCCCTTTGACCCCGCCTCGAGCTCCTGTACGACCGAGTAGTGGAAGCGGTCCATGGGGACATAGGTATCAATCTCTCCTGGCAGCGGCGCGTGCAGTTTGTGAAAGGAGTTGAGAGGGTGTGGAAGGCCGTGGAAGGAGCACGTAATTGCCAGTCCGTACAGGGTGTTAGGGAAAGGCGTAAGATTTGAAAATACGAGCATAACATATGGTGAAGGTGATATCAAAATTTTGGAGTCGTTGATGAAGCACTCGTTACGGACGAAGGCGAGAGATTTTCCTTCGCCAAAGCAGCACGCCGTACCCTTTGGGCCGCGAGGACGTTTTCGCGGTCTTGAGTCGTCAAGCACTCGCCTCATCTCCATTTCCGCCGCCCTACGAAGCCGTTCCAGCGCATCGGCGTTTGAAACCCCATCACTGCTGAGGTCGCTCACACCTATCATGCTTTCGATCATTTATATGTACGTCTGCAGGCATTAACGACGGTTCTCCAAATTCGCATAGTATGAAAGGTTGTACCACCTGCCGCAATGCGGATGTACGGCGTCAACTTACGGCCGCAATCTAGGATCAGGCGTAATTGCAGTTATATGCTTCCTGTGCTATGTAGAACATTCAATGTCGGATACAAATACCACTTGCGTTGTGTCTGCCTTGATACGAAGACACAGAAAGGTTACCCGTAAATGCCGAATGGAAAGTCCTTCCCAAAGTGCAGGCTGTACACGACCGCAATACATTCTGTCAAGTTTTTTTCGTGCTGGGACTACAAATTATTTCCATGCAAAGTCATCGATACCTGTTTGGCCCACGAACTTGATGCGGAGTATATGTATCTGGTTTGGCAGCAGTCCCATTGTTTACGTTCTTGCCAGTTGGCTCGCAGTCGCTACTCAAGCAGGTTTTCACCGTTTCCATCTGAAAGGTTGCTTCGATACTGATAAACCACCGCTGTCAGATGGTTCATCGCCCATGCTATTGTTTCCATGCAATGGCTCAGTTTTTGAGCGAGCTATGCATTTGCTCAGAAGTTTGGTACAGGTGAGCACCGCGCCTTTTTGGAGTTTTTTATATGCTGCACCCAGCTCGCCACATACACCTCGTCTAGTCTGCCCGCATGCTGACATGTTGTAGGGAAATCTCCGAATAAAGTGCGACCTAACAGTAGTGCCGCGCAAACCTGCTTGCAGGTCTATTGGGGTCTACTCAGGGAATCACCCTGGCCCATTCGATGGCTTCAATATCATCTTATCGCTATTATCGTGAGAATTTTTGCAGTGGCCTTGCTGCCTCCGCCAGTAAATCAGTTGGCTTCGCCGTGGCTGGTCATCGCATCTCGCGCTATAGCGCCTGCTTGCCTGGCCGTCACATCTTGGACGCCTGCTTTTGAGGAAGTTCTCCAATCATCGCTCCAAAAGGACACCCGCAACGCTACCAGCGGCGAGCTCGCGCGCAACGCGACTCACCCCTGCCTATCTGGTGACGAATTTGCCGAGTTCAGCTTGCGCTGGTACCCCTTGATGGACGTCGCCTTCAACTACATTCATCCGGTATGTCGGACATCGTGCTTCAGTCGTACTTCAGTTCCCCGTCCTTTCGGCCAATACTCTGATAAACCTTACCTCTAAAACTCACCCACCTTAACCATCCGTTGCCACGAGGGGCCATATCAATAGCTGGTTAAGGAAAGCCAGGACTGTTTGTGAAAAGTGTGTGTACGGTATTCTCTCTTGTCGACACCGGAAGACGGGAGGGAAAGACGGTGTCAACGGAGGAATTCCAACCTGCGCGTTTTACAAAACTCATGGGGAGAGAGAGAGAGAGAGAGAGAGAGAGAGAGAGAGAGAGAGAGAGAGAGAGAGAAGGGGAGATTTAAAGGGAGGAAGGGAAATAAAGGGGGTTAAGGAGGGGATAGGGGGCGTATAACGGGTCTGTAATAGACGAATTAGGGTGAATAGGGGAGGGGGGATAAGGGGGGGAAGGGAGGCTTAAAAGGGGAAATGC
The DNA here is from genome assembly GCF_000143455.1 of Volvox carteri f. nagariensis. Classification (NCBI taxonomy): domain Eukaryota; kingdom Viridiplantae; phylum Chlorophyta; class Chlorophyceae; order Chlamydomonadales; family Volvocaceae; genus Volvox; species Volvox carteri. The sequence continues at coordinate 549,005 of NW_003307555.1, read as the reverse complement.
GGCAGGCCGTTCGTATCTCCCCTTCACGCCTGACTGTCGCGCCCTTCTGCCCGCCCACCTAATGATCGCTTTGCCTATATCTGCATTTCTGTGGCTGTGCGCGACTCAGTACCTTTTTCCAAGTTCAACTCCCCGCGTTTTGTCTTTTTTGGATTTTTCCGTTTCCACTCCTTTGGGTTGTTCGCAATGCAGACCTCCATTCAGGCGGAGGCGGTGTACGGCGTCTTTAGCGCCGGTTGCGTCCTCCTCACCGGCATATCAGCCATCCGTGGGCTGCAGCTTCCCCGGGGTTTCCTATTTTGGCAACAACTCTGCAAGTGCGTGCTGAGCACCACGACCCTGCTGGCCATTGAGCGATGGCGGCTGCTCCGCTGCCAAAACAGTCGCGGCGAGCCTAGTGTCGTTGCTGCTGGTGTTGGTGATGGTGGGGGCAACTGCAGCTGCAGTGATGGCGGCCCCTTCGGAAATGTCAGCCATGCCATTCCCGATTCAGGCAAGGACGTTGCTGCTACTGCTACTGGTGTTGCTACGGCTACAGCTGCTGCCGTACCGGGGCCGATGGCGGTGGCGACGGTCCTGTTAGTAGGCGAAGAGGATGACGTCACCGCCGGCGCCGGTAGGGAAAGCGATTCTGTGCGAGCAGGGCCATGTCGCGCTGGCGGCGGGGGGCCAAGCTGGCCGTCGAGATCGACTGCCGTACCGGGGTCACGTCGTCATAGCGACGACGGCAGTAGCTACGGCAATGGCAGCGGCGGCAGTTTCGAGTGCCTCATGTCGCAAGGTTATGTCTGCAACCGGACGCTTCACTCACTGCCGCTACCTTTACCGTTGTCGGGCGAGACGCTTGAAAATGTTGAAAGCCGAGAAGTGGAAAGGAGCGTTAACGACACGTTTGGGGGTGGCGAACGGACACCAATCTTGGAGCGTCCTGACGCCGCCGCTACTGCTGTCGCGGCAGTGGATCCCGACAGTGGTTGCGGTGGCAGTAGCACCGACGGCCCTAGGAGCAGTGGGGGTGACGGCGGCAACGGCGACAATGGCGTCGTGTGCGGTGAGAGCGCTGATGGTGAAAATGGGATCATTACACACTCAGGGCAAAAGCCGCCTCTGCAGCCGCCTTGGGGACAGCAGCAGGAGCAGGAACAGCAGCAGCAGGAACAGCAGCAGGTGCAGCAGCAGGTGCCCATGCATGAGCAGCAGCAGCAGCAGGAGCAGGAGCATCAAAACCCAGCAGCAGGGGGCCGTCTGGGAGGAGGAGTTGGGGGGTTTAGGGGGGTGCGACTAATCACCGCAGAGACTGTTCCTTTGTCAGCGACCGCGACCGATGAGAGCCGCCGCGGCAGCGGGGCCCGGGGAGCAGCCGACCCGTGGGTCACCGGCCTACCCACCGACCCGTGGGCCATCCTCAGTCGCCGGCTGACACCCCATGTGCGTCGGCGCGTCCATCTCCGGCTCCAATCAGCACATCAGCTGGGTATGGGGCAGCTGCCACCTTTGGCAATGGCAACGGTAACGGCGAATCAGTCTGCAACGAATGTACAGCGGCGGTCGCTGTCGCCGCCATCGCCGCCGCAAGCACGAACGGCAGCCGTGCCGCCGCCGCCGGCGCCAGAGACGCAGCAGCAAGGAGCGGTCCACCTCCATGCTCGTCAACTGCCATCGTACATTCCCTTTCATATACAGCAGCTCTCTCGGTTAGCCGCGGTTGGGCGCGATGCGTCGTCTTTGCCACACCATGTGCCGTACATTCGCCGTACGGCATTGTACAGCACACGAGTCAAGCTTGACGGGAGCGAGCCGGAACAGGTGGCTCCTGGGTACCAAGAGAGGATCGCTCGCGTGGTGGCTGATGCAGGACTTCAGCTGGAGGCAGTGAGCCTGCGTCGGGGTTGTATTGAGCTGGTGAGTGGTGTCTGGTGGAGGGTTGTATTGAGCTGGTGAGTGGTGTCTGGTGGAGGGTTGTATTGAGCTGGTGAGTGGTGTCTGGTGGAGGGTTGTATTGAGCTGGTGAGTGGTGTCTGGTGGAGGGTTGTATTGAGCTGGCATATGGGCACATGGCACACAGGACATCATCGCGTGTGCCACCTCGCAACCTCGCAGTACGTGGAATGGAAGTGACGATCATGTGCTGTCGCATCAGCGCTCACACGTCTGACGTAAGAGCGTGACCGGGTAGTCCGTGAAGTGGCCTAAAACCCTTAAAACCCGAATTTACCCTCCCCCCCTGCCCTGACTACAGCTCATTGAGACACGAGCCGTCAATGATGCGCCGGCTGGACCAGGTCAAACGTCGCACGCCGCCGCCGCCGCCGCCGTAGGACCGCCGTCTGCAATGGATCAGGCGGCTCAGACGTCAACCGCCCCCGCTGACGCGGCGGCGGCGGCGGCGGCGGTGGCTGGTTCCGCGACCATAGGCAGCGGCGGCGACGGCCACTCTTGCGGGGGTTTCTGGGGCGGCGGCAGCAGTAGCGTCAGCCTTAGGGAGAAGAGCAGGGAGAGGTCAGGTAGTACGACACCTACCATGTATGGCAGCCGTACTTCGTCACAGGAGCACAGGGAATCAGTGCTCGATATTGGCGCGCTCATTCGGGCGTTACAACTGCCCGTCTCCTCAGCTTCCTTGGAGTCTGATCTGGCACAGGCCACCGGCGGCGAAGGCGAATGTGTCTTGTACGGCGCGTACGGTGGCGGCGGTCCGCTTACGTCTGGGCGTCCGTACGGTGCCATGCGGGACGCAGATTATGAATTTGAGGGCGGCGGTGGCGCTTCCGAGTGCGACGTTGAGCCGCCTGGGTCGCAGCAACACAAGCCGACGGCAACGGCGGCGGCAGGAATGACGGCGGTAACCAGCAGCGGCAGCGGCGGCAGCATCCGTACGGCGCCCTCGGGCGCGCGGCCTCGACAGCCCCTCATGCCGTTTGTGTTGGACGTATACCCCCGTGTGCATCTTGTAGGCGCTGTGCAGGGATTCCATCGTTGCGACATTACACAGCAGGCGCAGCCCGCAGGGCAGGGCGCTGGCTGTGCTACCGCCGCCGCAGCAGCGGCGACGAATGTGTTAACCCTCGTTTCTTGGCTGTCGCCCGCCTGGGCGGCGGCGGCGGCGGCCCTCCCCGACCGACAGGCTGCCGTACCGGTGCCAGCCGCTGCGGCGCCGGGTGACCCATGGGTCGATTTAAGCTGCTTTCCTGGACCGCTCCAGGCGGGCACTTCCGCCGCCGTAACGCATGAGAGTGCCATGCGACTGGGAGCTGACGTGGCGAAGACAGCTGGAGCAGCAGCAGCAGCAGGAGCGCCGGCAGTAGCAGCAGCAGAACCTGTCTTCGAAGGCGGAGGCCGACCTCTCTTCCGTCCAGCGGTGACGGCGACGTCTGCAGCTATTCATGTAGATCCCCAGCCTCGCGCGCAGCTTGTATTTCGCCACCACGGTGCGGTCGTGGCGGTGGCACCGTTAACGGCACCTGCCGGTGACGACGGCGACGGCACCGGCGGTTTTAGTGCTACATCTCCTCACGCGACGGGGGTAGCCGCAGGTTGGTGTCAGTCAGGCGGGCGGGGGACAGCGGCCTCGACGGCGGCGGCGACGGCAGCAGCAACGAGTCGCGGGGAGATGTCTGCAGATGTTGGGGAGGTGGCGGTGGTGGAGAAGGAACGCGTGGCATATCCGCCGGGGGAGTCTAAGCAGCAACAGCAGCAACAGCAACAGCAGCAACAGCAACAGCAGCAGGGCCAGGAGGATGAGGAGGAGGAGGAGGGAGACGTGAAGGAGAAACTCGGTGATGAGGTTCTCTACAGCTTGGATCTCGCTCCCCTCCTCCCGCTGCTGCGGCCGGGAGTGTTGACGGTGGAAGCGGTCATCGTTGATTCTGTTGCGGAGCCTGGCGTCACCGCCGCGGCCACCGACGCCGCTGCGGAGGCGGTGGGTTCGCCCACTGCCGTTAGCAGCAGCAACCGCAGTAGCAGGTCCGGCGGGGCCGCCAAGGTGCCCACGCTCTTGGTTGATGACCCACGGGTCGCGGCGGAGCTCAAGCTGGCTCTGGACAGTTGGAACGGCTCTGTGGACGAGCTGTACGATATGTTGTACGACATGGGCTCGCTGCTGAGAATGCAGGACGACCTGGCATCGTGTGCTGCGGCTATCATGCAAAGCGGTGGCAATGACAATGGCAATCGCATCAATGACATGCTTCGAATGAGGTCCCTATCTGCTCGTACATGGGGCTTGTACAACCACCTTTGCGCGTACATTGAAGCAATGTTGTGGAAAGAGACGCGATCATGGTTCTCCAAAAGACAGCAGGCCGTTGCCGCTGCCGGGGCGGCGGTGGCGGCGTGGTCCGGATCGGTCGCAGTGTCATTGTCGCCGCCGCCGCCATCGGGCACCACACCTTCGGGAAAAGCTACCATTAGTCGCAGCCTTGGCGGCGGCAGTGCCGGCGGCGGCGGCGGCGCTGTCCAGGCAAATGAAGACCAGCTAGGTGACTGGGGTGCACTTTGCAGTGGCTCTCTATTGGGGGCGTTACGCTTCGTGGGATCGTTCCTAGCATCCTTTTGGCGCTTTGCGCCGTCAGCGCAGCAGATCCTGCCTGCCGTGCGGCGATGGCTGCGACTCGTCCGGTTGGTATTGGGCCTCCAGAGCGAAGGCACGGCGGACGCTGAGGCGTTTGCGTCGTACACTGCACGCTTTGCCGAAGGCCTCATGAACGTCATGTGAGTTTTAGAGTTCTGGGATTTTAGGGTTTTAGAGTTTTGGGATTTTAGGGTTTGGGGCGGAAAGTTATTTGCTGGTTTGGTTTGGGGAATGGGGTCATCATTTGCCTCGTTCAAAAATCCACCAATGTCGCTGGTGCCCCTGGCCTCTTTTGCATGTGCTTCTGCACATCTCGTCTGGTTTTCCTTTCCGACTTTTTCCTTTCCGACGTTTTCCTTCCGATATTCTCTTTATTAATGCCTTCTGTTTCAAGAAAAATCCTGGTGGTTCCATACGTGCTCTGTTGATGTTCATCATATCTCTCGTCAGGCAAGTGATGGATCTCATTGGCTTTGCTACGGTCATGACCCGCGGGTCGGTGCCTCCAGCCGCCATCAACGGCGACGGCGCCGCCACCAGTACTGACGGCGCCGCTACCAGCAACAGCCTCACAGCCTCCATTGACTCTGATAAGGCCTGTGTGCTCATGGCTGCCTCTACGGGTGTGGTCCTGGGGGCCCTATGGCTCGTACTCCCTAGAGCCTCGTGGAGGCGGCTCTCTGCTCAGGCCAAGTGGCCGAGGCAGGTGTCGTACACAATGGCGAAAGTCATGGTGAGAACTGAACTGGACTGCTGCTGCTGCGAGTGCCGTAGTGGCTTTGGTCTTGGTGGCGATGCTGCTGCTGTTGATGATGATGATACTGCTGCTGTTGCTGCCAAGGGCTTCATGGCGTATGTCGTATCATTCCGTGTCGAGATTTTCCTTTGAAATTGTGAGGATCATGGCATATGTGCGTCTTACTGCTCTGCTGCTTTGCTCGTGCTGATATTGCTGCTGGTGCCTTGCTGCTGCTACTGCTACCGTTGTTTGGCGGCTGCAGCAGCGCTAATCGTGGATAGGAGGAAAGTATTTTATTATTGCATTCCTAATATCCTCGGCGGCGCTTAATTCGCTTCTTGCAGGTTGCCTTTTTAGGCTTTCCGCAGCCGCCGGCGACGCTGCGCCACGAGCTGGGCGGGAGCATCTTTGTGGTCGAAGGCGTTATCCTACCCGCGGCTGTGCTGGTGAGACTGATGTGCGTGTGTATGTATGTATGCCGCCAGTTTTTAGGAGGAGAGGCCGTTATTTAACCTCCGAACCAGCTTCAAAAAAACGAGCTCTGAAACCGTTTTTTTGTTGGTAATTGCAGATGAGCCCGATGGAGTCGGTCATCATGGGCCTTATCCGAGCTCCTCTGTGCGCCAGGATGTGGCTGCTGGGGGCTGCCTCGCGCTTCACGGTCCCCACGGCGATGGTCCGCGCTCTGGCGCTGTCCGCTCTCAATGTCCTCACGACGGTGGTTATACACGTGTACATCCGTATGTCATACGAACGGGAGCGCGATGCGGCGCAGCATGCAAAGACTGAGTGAAGGAAGGGGTGCTTCTGTGTCCGTTCGGCGGGGCCTCTGTTGCCGGTTGTGGTTCTGGGTGTGGGATGATCCTGGTGCTAATGCGGGGGCCAAGGTAGGTGATGTCAATGCTAATTCTGCCGATTCTTATGGAGGGCTTGGGGGTAAATGCTGATGGCTGATGTGTGCTGATGTGTGTGTGTGTTTTCCGCCGGGAGGTCTCGGATTATGGCTTGTTGCACTGGGGGCCCGCAACTAATAGTGCACCATTTCAGTCGCTGGTGTTGTTGCTGCTGTTGCTGGTGTTGCTGTTGGTGTTGTTGCTGCTGAAGATTGGGGGAATGCAAATAACACGTTGTCAGCGTATGGAATGCTCCATGCAGTCATCTTTGGTTTGCTGAATGCTGACTAGCTATTGGCCATCTAGAGGAAAGGAGCGATGCGCACCCGTGGCTGCCGTATATTGTTATTGTTGCCATTTGCACATTTTGATTGTTATACTTCTAGGATAGAACACCATACAGCACCATCCATCATTACCACATTGTACTGCTCCGTACAAACTGCAAGGCGGGTTCCCATCCTGCCATCGAGAAAAGCCCTCGTCATTATGTTATCCTAGCATCCGTAGAGACAGAGGGTTTCAGCAATCGCCACCGATCCAGCGTGCGAATCTTGGTCGACAATGTTGGGGGGGGGTACCCAGGATTTGAATCCTGGACCGTATATGTTTAGTAGATATCAATCGTTTCTTTTCAAAATATTTTAAATGAAGCGAGCTATAAGCTATATTTAGATATTAGCTATTCGGCAAAAAAATCCAGCTCTTTAAATCATCTGGCTCATAATCTATCTACATCTACTATGCCATGCAAGCTATTTCGGGTACCCGAAGATATTTCGTCATCTATCATGGTATGAGATATGTCGCCCGGTGGCTCCTCTGCGGTTCTCGGAGGAGAGTGGAGGGGCCCACTCGCGCGCACGCACCTACTAGTGCTTTGTTTGCTTGTTTGCTGTTCATCTCATGCAGTCGAATATTATATTTTTTGCCGTAAACCTCCTCGTCCAGGGGGGGTTGTGGCGGCAGGTTGCTTCAGGGCTTCGTTTCAGAGATTGTTTCCGATACCCAATGAGCCCGCATGATTTCCCAAATTGTTATGCAATTGATTGGGCAAGACCTGCACATGCGTATATGCAGATGCAGGTGCAGGTGGATGCATCCTTAACTGCACATGCACAACATGCACATGCAGGGGTACACGTGCAGATCTCCAGCTGTTCGGAGGTATGTTTTCTGAGGGAGCTAACCAGGATCGTTTGCTGCACATGTACTCAAAAGCAGGGATGGATGGATAGATGGATGTGCACGCACGACGACGTGTGTGTCTCGTTTTTTTTCTGTTTTAGTGGATGATTTTTTTAGGATTATAGTTCACTCGGTGAGCGACTTGGTCATGGATGTGGTCGTACGGGGGATTTTCTGTCATAGATCCGGTCATGTTTCCTCATGACCACTCATGAGGCCTCATGACCGGTCATGTTACCGGTCATGAGGCAGATTGTAGCTTAGATGCGGCAGGAGCAAAGCGAGTATAGCCTCTAAGCTAAGTTATGTACGGCAGCCGTATGGCTTGCCGAGAATTTCGAATTCACTATTTCAGCTTACAGCTCCATAGTTCCGGCATTCTGCCTACACTATTGGAGCTTATTATTGTTGCTCTCAGTGTCCCTCGTTTACAAGCGGCAAGCTCGGCCCAGTTGGAGACCTGGCGATTGGGCAGCCCCCTCGGAACGCCAGACGCGCAGCGGTACAGCAATTACCGCACGGCCAAAAGCGCCTTTAGAGCATCGCCCCGCGCTAGGAATGTCGCCTGGCCAGCCCCACTGGCCAGCGTGTGGTTCATGCATCACTGACGCTTCAGGTTTGCCCTCGGGGCGGGTGACCAGTGGACGCAGTCATCAATGCTGCGTTTAGTCGTCTAGTTCTGTGTGTCAGTTCTTTCGGCCGTGCCGGTGTGGCCGTGCGGGACAGCGCTGCGTGCGCTCAGACCGCGCCTGTGGCGCTAGACCGCGCTTCGGCGCACACGCGCCTGGCGCTCCGAGAGCAGCAGTACTGCATTAGTGTAAGGCCCTTGGCAGCTCCGGTTCCGCCTCGCCCCGTCCTATCCGGCACCTCGAACGCAACCGTACGGCAAGCCATAAAGGCTACAGGACATAAGTCATGGTCATGACAGTTGTCATGCTACTTGTGCAGCATGACTGATCATGAATTGCAACTCATCTGTGTAAATTCAGCCAATGGTCTTATGCTGGCTATTTTGTTCCTTTCTAAACTGCGACAATTATATGCCAGGTCTGGTCTGGGTTGACACTACTGCGATTCGCGGTTTAAGGTCCTGGGTTCGATTCCTGGGGAGTCCCCCGCATTAGTCGGGAGCGCGAGATTATGGCTAGCTGCTGAGATGTGGAGTTGAGGTCGCAGTTGATGGACCAGATTCGCACGCCGGATTGGTGGCGATTGCCGAACCCTCCATCTCTTCAGTTGTTCGGGTGAATGGATGAGGAGGGGTCCTAGACGGCTGGACCCGCCGCCTTGGACTTACAGTTCGTATGGCGAAGTATAGTGTGGTAGTGGTGGATGGTGCTATAAGATGATAATAGAACAGACAATGTGTTAAAGCGGCCCAGAAGCCTCCCACTCTGTAACTTTGATATGCCATATGGACTCCAGAATCCCTTCTGAAATGCTGCATAGTATGTTACCTCTATAACAATTGTGCACAATGTATTATACAGCATCCCTGCAGAAATTCTGGAGTGCACTTGAATTGCCTTTGTTTCAGCCAGTTGTTGTTGCAGTGACTTGATATTCATACAGGCGCGGCAGTAAACAAAGCCCTTAGGCTTAGCTTCACTTATCCAACGCAAAAGATCAGTATATGCCAGCTAGCAGGGCAAGGCAGCCAACTTCCTTTTGGCCTGTTGCCAATCCTTACTCGGTCAGCTCCCTTACACCCTGTTGTTAATTTGAAACCCATATGTTACACACTCAAGGCATGCATTTAAGGTTTAAGTAGCAAAGAATCTTACCTGCTGTGTTCAAGCATGACATTTTAAATCACCAGCTCGCACCGTCCCACAGGCACAGCATTGTTGCTATAACTAGCTAAAACATGTAGGATGTCCAGTAGCCTCATCGGCAGGCGCGGCGGCGGCGAGGCCTAGCAACGCAGCAGCAGCGGCAGCGACGGTGGTGGGGCTGGGAGGTGCAGGAGCCTCAACGGCAGGCGCGGTGGCGGAAGGGCCTAGCAACGTCACAGCGGCAGCAACGACGGTGGGGCTGGGAGGTGCAGAAGCCTCAGCGGCAGGTGCGGCGCCTGCGGGACCTAGCAACGGAGTAGCAGCGGCAGCGACGGCTTTGGGACTGGGAGGTGCAGTAACCTCAATGGCCGGCGCGGCGGCAGCGGGAAATAGCAATGCTGCAGCAGCAGCAGTGACGGCTTTGGGGCTGGGAGGTGCAGTAACCTCAACAGCATGTGCGGTGGCGGTGGGAAATAGCAAGCTGGGAGGTGCAGTAACCTCAAGGACATGCGCTGCGGCAGCGGGAATAAGCAATGCCGCAGCAGCGGCAGAGATGGCGGTTGGGCTGGGAGGTGCAGTAACCTCAACGACAGGCGCGGCGGCGGCAGGAAATAGCAACACCGCAGCAGCAGCAGTGATGGCAGTGGGGCTGGGAGGTGCAGTAACCTCAACAACAGGCGCAGCGGTGGCGGGAAATAGCAACACCGCAGCAGCGGCAGTGACGGCAGTGGGGCTGGGAGGTGCAGTAACCTCAACGACATGCACGGCGGCAGCGGGAAAGAGCAATGCCGCAGCAGCGGCAGCGATGGTGGTGGGGCTCGGAGGTGCAGTAACCTCAACGACATGTGCTGCGGCAGCGGGAATAAATCTGATTGAATAGCTAACTGCTAGTTTTAACTTGCATGAAATGCAAAATGCATTCGCTGGCGCCAACGTAGCCCCCAGTACTGTGCATTGCGTTACATTTTCCATAAAAATTTTATGTGCTTTTCAATTTACTATATGCTCAGCAAATTGCTAGGGAAATGGGCTCACCTGGACGCGCCATGCTGCCGGCTTGCGCAAGAGATCTCGAGGCGAGCACCATATGCATCTGTACGCAAGCATGTTCACGACTGGACCTCTTCCACAAACATGAAACACCTGGAGAACCCAGCGAGCGACCGACACAAAACACTCATGAGAGCATGGTACGAAAATTGAAGTACGAAGGGTTTATGTCTGCATTTACAACGTTTCGGAAGATGTGGCGGCTGTGATGTCATCTACTTTTTCCATTTCCAATACGTACATAATGCCCAAATACCAGCCTCAGCTCGAGCTATTACCCATTCCAGAGCTACACCCGCTAAGTGTAGCAGATCTTGAATTGTCAACTCCTTTTAGTTCAGCAAAATACAGGAGGAGAAAATCCCCCCGTCTTCGTTGTAGAAGGACAATGTCATACCCCAATACGCCGTCCGAACCCTCAATGGCAGTATCACCGATATCGGCAGTTTCTTCATCGGAACTGCCATCAACGCCAGCTGGAGCGTGGTGAGTAGTTCCTCCTCCCGCACATGTCTATGTCTATGCGTAAACCCGCACATGTCTATGTCTATGCGTAAACCAAGCATGTGGTGTTTTCTGGCCAGGAAATGATGCATTTCATCTATTTGTTTTGTATAATTTGCAGTGAAAATGCTGCAAAGGTTTCTTCCGATGGTGCTGGTCCCACGGGTCCTTTGCTGGAGCTCGGTCCAGCGGCCGCGCTCGTTGCTGGTCCCGTGGGACCAGCACCGTCGGAAGAAACCTTTACATGATTTTCACTGCAAATTATACAAAACACATAGATGAAAAGCATCATTTCCTGGCCAGAAAACACCACATGCTTGGTTTACGCATAGACATAGACATGTGCGGGAGGAGGAACTACTCACCCCGCTCCAGCTGGAGTTGATGGCAGTTCCGATGATGATGCCGATATCGGTGATACTGCCATAGAAGGCTCGGAAGGCGTATTTGGGTATGACATTGTCCTTCTACAACGAAGACGGGAGGATTTTCTCCTCCTGTATTTTGCTGAACTAAAAGGAGTTGACAATTCAAGATCTGCTACACTTAGCGGATGTAGCTCTGGAATGGGTAATAGCTCGAGCTGAGGCTGGTATTTGGGCATTATGTACGTATTGGAAATGGAAAAAGTAGATGACATCACAGACGCCACGTCTTCCGAAACGTTGTAAATGCAGACATATCTCGCTCCGCAAAAGATTGAATGTAGAAGCTATATCTATTCTATATCCATCTGCCGAAGGAGAAATTCCAGATAAATCGGACTAGGGGGCCGGCTTTTCAAAGCCGAAAAGGGGCTCGGCCCCGGTGCAGGATGCGATTGTTACAGTGCAGCCACTTGACCCCCGTTTGATTCGCAGAGCAGTCCGTACGGCATAGGGGTGCAAGCACAAGAACGCCGCCACGTTTTGAGTACACACTTGTTATTGAAATCCTCAAACAATAAAGGTCGGCAGACTTGCGACGGCGGTGTAGACCTGTCTGGATCGTCGCAAGCGCGCAGTCGCCATAGCATAATCATTATTGACTGAACGGTTAGCCTTCTCGTGATTCGGCAACCTTAGAATGACATACACACAAAGCAGGAGTGTCATTGCGGCAACGTTTGTTGCCGCCGCTGCGCCAAATCCATGAGTCGGGACTGCCCGGTACGTAGGAGTCGGGACTGCCCGATACCGTTGCATCCATGTTCGACGCCGGCCCTTCTGCTGGCTGGCAGTTCAAGGCGCGTCAAAGTGCCCGTGTTTCATGGACCAATTGTTGTCCGCTCCCAGCCAGAACGCATTCGGGGATCGTTCCAATTACACATTTTGATGTCGGTGTGCAGCGGCAAAGCTGATGGTGTGTCGCAAAGGCACACTTCGTTTGAACTTGGATTGAATGAATGAAGAAGAGAATAAGAAGGACAACAATCAAACAGGCACGAGCGAGACGCCAGGAGGGAGGTGCTTAGAGTGTTGCCATGGGTCGGTCTAAACCCTAAGGAACCAACCCATAAGGGATCATGCCGTTTGCTTATGAATCTATAATGTAAGGGACATGCAACGACGTCAGCGGCAAGGGCTGCGGAGTGAAGGGAAATCAAACTCGAAGCCATGGAAAGCTATCTTCCCGCTCCGATGTATTTGAATGTTCTCCTTTGGCTAATCGATAAAGAATTGATGTAGCTTTTACATGCAATCTTTAGCGAAGTGAGATATGGAAATTGATCTCACCCTGGAAAGCCATCTTCGCCCACAGATATATCTGAGTTCATTCCCTTGGTTTATCAATAGAGATTTAGAATAGCTTTCAGACGCAATTTAAAGCGGGGCGAGATACGAAAGTTATGGCTGGTTGCATAACAAATTGCGGGTGCGAGGTGACTGCTTGCATAAGGACGTGTTCACATGTGGGCGAATCAGGGTTGATTCATGCGAATTGGACTCTGAATTGAACCTGATTGGACCCGAATCGGAATTGGGGTCCGGGGGGGCCTCTTCGGGTATGATTCGACGTGATTCACAGTTTTCTTTCTCAAAACAAAGTTGTTTAACAAACCGTTTCTCATAATTACCATTACAATACTATAGGAACATTTTCCAATTGTTAATTCACGCAAAGCGCACCGAGCATTTTTCACGAACTCCTGCAGCTATGTATGTACAAGCCTGGTGATAATTTTCGCCATAGAAACGATACTTATACTGTTCTGTTCCTAGATAATGCTGGCTTGCCTTGGGTGATGGGGCGTAGCCGCGGAGCTTCAGCAGGGCGCGGTGGCACCTCGCGCGGTGGCCGCAATCGTATGTGAACACAATTCAGAAAGCCGCCCCGAATCGGACTCCCAATCAGACTCTCAATTGGACTACATGTGAACACACCCTAACAAATTGCGGGTACTGCTAAAGTTGCAAGTCGCAAGTCGCAAGTCGCAAGGAACACGCAAAATTTCTATATGAAATTCTATATACGCGAATACGTACGTGAACCACGCCTGTAGGGTGTAAACAGATAGCATTTGCGGCGTCCGCGTCTACGGGCTATGGCCGATCGCAGGCGTAACTATGCTGAAGTGGCTTGCGGCCTATGTGGCTTCGTCTGTCTGAGCAGTGCAATGTAGCTGTCTGAGCAATGCAATGTAGCTGTTCATACGCACAAGCTCACTCAGGCCTCATCTAGTTCTTATCAGTATTTGCTTAATGTATCTCATCAAGTTCTTAGCAGTATTTGCTTATGGGCCTTCTGGTGGGGTTCCGAGGACTTTCGCCAATCGGGGAGTCTAATTGCAAATTCCCCTGTGGTTGCGTGTTCTGAGCCTGCCCTTGGATTTGCTTTTGGATGTCTAGGTGACTTGTGTTGTCTGGTCTGGGTGGGAGTCTTGTTTGCCCTCATCGTATCAGGTGCAGTGCACGGCCTGCTGGCCCGCTGGCTGTACTCTTTGTGAGTCTGGAGCCCACTGTAACAACCACACTGCCTCGAGGCATCCCTAGCCCCGGCGGTGGACTGATAGGAACTAGCCTAGTCCGCACAAGTTCCACACAAGTGTGGGGGTGTCCGTAAGAGCTGGGGGGCCCATGGGCGGTAAATCATTTTTAGGGCGGTTTTTGGTGGACCATCATCGTCCACCCTCGTCCGCTTGAGCACGGAGCGCCTTAGAGCAACATGCCGGGTCCCAGACTTCCGAGAGGAACCTGGCTAGTGCCAGGGGTGGGGCCTCGGTCATAATGGTGTGCATGTTGCACCCTTGAAACACGAGGTCACGTTCGCCCGTGTACTAATGTACGCCAGGCATTCCACAAAGACATGCATTTTGTCTTCAACCGCCCCGCAGTCACAAAGCCTGCAGGTGCACGCTGTGCACTCATGGCCATTAGGTTGGTTAATCTCTAACTCCCAACAGCCTAACCGGAAACATATAAGCATTTGATGCAAACATTGGGGCATGGCGATTTCAGGTGGTCATTATGGATTTCAGCACGAACAATGAACCCTGCCCGCTCCCCCTGGTCAGTTGTGGGCAAGCATCAGAGAATCGGGTGAGAGACCGAGCTTTCTATTAGGGCCTGGTGCCTTAATAGGGAGGGGTAGGGTCTGTACAGGGTTTCCAGGTTTCCTCGGTCTTCTTGAACCTTCACCCCAAGAGCCAGTCTTCTTGTGTGTTTCAGGCTCAGTGCTCAAACTCGCGTGACGGAGCCTTGACCCCCGGGGGAGGAGAGCGGAACTAGTGGACTTGCGGCTCTCGGCTGCCTAGGAGGGGACAGAGGCCCCTTACGCCCCTCTCCTGTCTGCGGGAGGAGCTTAGGTGGTCTTTCTGTTGGGGCTGGGCAGCAGTCCCTGGCCAGTTTCAGGCACGGTCAAATACTTGCAACACACGCACACGCACACACACACACACACACACACACACACACACACACACACGCGCGCGCGCACAAGCTCACGAGATTGAAATGAATTGTTACAGAGTGGGAGGCTTCTGGGCCATTTGAACATATCGTCACACAAGCTCGCGATATGCCAGCTGAACTGATTCCCTGGTAAAAACCTTCTTGCGGACGAACCCAGCTCAGACAATGCACGGCTAATATCAGGGCCGCTCCAAAGAGTGCCCAGTAAGTTTGTCATAGCGGTGGCCAGATCGGAGAGCGATGCTTGGTCGTCGGCCTGCACCAGCTCCACCAGCGTCTGTGCAGCGATCTCATCAAACTTGCGTGGTTTGCGTGTTCCTGATTGTCCTCTAAGCGGCAGGACATCACCATTCGCCACGTAGGACTGTATGATAGCATGCACAGTCCTCTCGCAAGGTCTGTGCCCGAAAGCCTCAGCTATTTGCGCTTGCGTGTAACCCTCGTCGAAATAGAGGTGGCAAACACGTTCGCGCACTTGTTTGCTGTAGTAGTAACGGTTCAATACTTCTCCCATTGTGAGATCCGCTCTACAAACTGAGTATGCACACGTACGTATTCGCGTATATAGAATATTGTAATAGAAATTATGCGTGTTCCTTGCGACTTGCGACTTGCAACTTGCGACTTGCGACTTGCAACTTGCGACTTGCGACTTCAGCAGTACGCAAGACCGCACTTCGCCTCGCATCCCGCAATTTGTTATGCAACCAGCCATAATATGTTAGGAAGCTAACTTCGCCCATTACACCATGACTGACTGACTAACTGACTGACTGACTGACAGACAGCAGTGAACCTAGGGGGCTCGGCCCCCCGAATGGCGCTTCGCGCCCGGGGCCTCGCCCAAAAACTCGCCGGAAGTTTATAAATCGTAATTGGGGCACTTTAAAGGTGAGTATGCCGAGAGCAGTCCACACCAACCTGACGCGTTTTTGCCTTGGCACGTTGTGTCACGGTTCGCACCTCAACCCCAACCCCGGCCGTAAGCCGCGGAAGTAAAAAACGTGCCGGGTTTGTGGAGCGGGGGAAAGGCAAAGGTAGAAGACGAGCTACATACACGTGCTGAAGGAATGTCCTGCTTACGAGCCGATAAGGCGACTGCAGTTGGTTTCATTACCGGATATGTAACGTCATGCGCAACGTTATGGGCTGGGTCTTTTGACGCGACGAAGCTGGGAAGCCTGCTGGTGCAAATTAATAGAGGGCACGAAAGGAGATTAACCCAGATACGAGAATTGTTTATTTCAGGTTAGATCAGATCTAAATTGATTCCACGTGTGCCCCCTGACGGTTCCCATTGGGGGGGAGAATGAACACATGTTGCTTGCCAACGGTCAGTGTACAACAACAACATGTAACCTTTAGGAGTCTCAACGTAAAAAGTCACCCAAGTGTAATCGCAACCCAAATGGAGCTGCCAGTGACAAGTGTCATCACGATTATAGCAAGCGTGCCATAACCTAGACTCACGCGTGGTAAAAGATATGCAAGTGCCCAAAAAGGTTAACCAAGTAAAAGCGAAGAATATGCCAAGTGGCGAAGTGCCGGAGTCTTAAGAAATTCTAAATTCTAAAATTCTAATATGCAAGTGTGCCACAACAACATGTATGTATGGTGTTGTTACAGGGTGGTATAGCTTTACCAGCGTCCCCCTTTCCCGAGGCAGTTCCCTGCTCTCCACTGCGAGAGGGGCATCCTAATCCATTCACCCCATCCGATTTCAGAATCTATTCATTGGGTTCAGCAACTCACCACCAGCATCTAACAAAAAATCGCGGATCAGCGGCGCCACAACTTAGTTCCTGGCCAGCTCGCAAGTTGATATAATCACACGTCCTACACCGTCCATAAGATGGGGAGCCACCTCCCATTAAACACCCCTCACTCACCGAGGGGTCGGCAGGTGGATTTCAACCCGAAACCTCCGGGAGCAGAAGTCAGGCCTTAACTTCTGCCAGCCACCTGCCTATGCATGTATGTAAGTATGTATGTATGTATGCGTGGATCAGATGAAGGTGAGGCGGGAGTAATGAGATAGACACTCAATTTGGATCAGGACACGAAACAAGAAGTCTGTTTAAGGGAACAAAGTCGGGTTTTGATTCGTACAGGACCGCCGTACAGCCTCCTGGCCTGACGACAGGGTCAATCCACAGATGTGTGTGTGTGTGTGTGTGTGCACCACCTGCAACATAACAAAGTCGTGTGCGAAGACTTTTCAAAAATTATGGTTACCAAAATATGCCTTTTTAAATACTTCTCATTTCACCGCCACTGCCAGCGCCATTCCTATCACCAGCCGCTGGCACTGTACACCAAACCCACCTCACCTTGTGCACAGAGGCCTTGCCGCGTCACACCTTGCAGGGAAAGATACCTTGCTTGCGGATCCCCCGAATCACAATCATCAATGTCACGATTGGTGATGATCGCTTGATTGACGATTGGTTGATTAATGACTGCTTAATTGTTTGTAGAAAGCTTGATTGTTCAGTGACTTGTTTCATCCATCCACTCACATACGCTCAACCCCCCCTACGGTAACCCAGCCTTGCCCAGAGCACCCTTCCACCTTTCCATCCAGCTTACAATGCCCATAATTATATGTCTACAAACTTTTTAAAGGTCGTAAAAAGAAGTAATCCACAACAACCGCAACCCATTCATTCCTACCTATTCATTTTTTTGTTTATTCTTCAAGCCATTCATTCCTACATCCTTCCATCTAATCATCCACACCCATCCATCCTTCCATCAAGCACATCATCCGACTATCGCAAGGTCTCCGGCTGCAGTTGCTACCGCGACCTGAAGTGGATAAATCTGGCGCCACTGCCCGTCATGACCCACATCGCAGCGGCTGCCAAAAGCATGGTCAGCAGCGTTGACTGCCGTACTGCCGTACCCGCACCGCTGCCACTGTTGGCGGTGCTGGTGTAGTTGCAGTACGCTGGGTCGATGATGAGACCGTTAGTGTTATTGTAAAGGGTCCTATTGAAAGCGATTATGTCGGCTGATGTGTTGCTAGTCGCCAACAAGGTTGGTAGCTGGGTGAGAATCACCGGGTCGATAGTGGAGTCATCTAGTCCAGCTCGAGCGGCTGTGATGTTCCGCAAGGCGCAGTCATCATAATAACCTGCAGGGGTGATAACAAGACATATTGTGGGCCTCTTAGTTCGGAACAGAGCGCAGGTCGGTCACGTCTGTGAGATGCTAGCTCAGGTACTAGTACGGGTTACGGCATGCATTTTTATTCGATGGAAGTACATATGATGTGTGAAACAGGGGGTAATATCTCCACCCGTGGCAGCTACCCTGCGAAACCCTGCCTTTCCCGGTATTTCGGAACACCCTCATCCAATCACCCTAGTCAACTTCTCAGTGGATCGCTCAGGTTCCGCACCCACCACCGGCATCCAACGGAATCTGCCGGATCGACGGCGGCCCAACTCCATTCCTGGTCAGCTCGCAAGACAACTTTATCCCAGGTCACCACCGTCCATCAACTAGGGGCACTATTCCTTCCACCATCGGAAGGATTTTCGACCGTGATAGGTCTCAATCCTGGGATCTCCCGGGGGCAATGGTCGTGCGTTACCAGTAGTGCCTAACCTAGTATAATAGTACATATGGTTGCATGTGTGAGCACATACATACTGCTAGGGGTTATAGGGGTTTACGCAGTTGATGCGAGGATGGTGATGGTTTTTGCGGTGGCTGTGCTGCGTGCTATTGGTCATCTGGAGCGGTGCTGTGCAGCCAAAGATAACTAGGTACAAGGTGTTATACATGCTTCAAGCACCACCGGGCATTACCAAGACAGCTTTTAATGACTGCTCTAATTTCATCATCAATTTATGTAGCATCAGCCACCTCTCATCTTAGACCGCCACACGGACGGTTTCAGGTAGGTGGTTTGTGTGCATGAATGAATAGCCCCGCTGCTAACAGTGACCGCCCAACTCGCCCAACTAGGCGCGACCAAAGCTAAGTGCATCTCCATAGTCCAAAACCAAGCCGCACGATGAGAAACCCTTAGCGCCAGTTGGCCCCCCAGGCAGACAGAACGCTGATTTGGAAAAAGAGAAAAAGAGAGCACCCATCGAATCTAAGGAGGTATGCTGCGCCGCCGTGCTGCAGTGCATCGACCCACCATCATAGTAGAAACGCGTGGCTGGGTATGTGAAGCCGTTGAAGTAAACCAGCGAGATTACGGCAGCAGCGGTGATGACACGAATACGCGTCGTTACCCCAATACTTCTACCATACGTCGTCGTGCGGCCAGAGGACACAGTTGTCGTTGTGGTAGTTGTGGTCGTTGAGGAGCCGGATCCACCAGACCTTGCACCCCCGCTCTTGGCAGCCACGGCAAAGGCCGGAGAAGAACCATGTAGCGAGATGATTAGGACACCAACCATTAAGGTACGGCCGGGAGAGAGCAGCACCCGGGTCATGCTTGATACAGAATGAAGTAGTTCGTCAGGATGAAGATGTCTTGAAGGGCCCTCCGGTTCGTCCCTCCGACTGCAACACCTGGGTTTTTACGCTAAGCACATTTCATGGATAGATTTCAGGTACCTGTCCAATTATCTTATGAGCTTGGTTCATAGTATGAGCGGAAAGACGACGCGTTTGAGGAAGCAAGCGCAACAGGCACGAAACCGTTTGCAAATTTGTCAGCCATACAGTATAGTAGGCAACCAAATGTCTGAAAAACCATAAATGATAATGGAATGCTGCATGGTCATTGACAACCCACCTACTATAATACTGTAATGTAACAAGCCACTAATAATGAGCTTCTCACATCCATCCGACACGTAACTTTTATAATAGTTATCTGTTAACAAGCGCCTTTCGTGCTCAAGTTGATATGTTGGCCGGCTACAACACCTGGCGTCGGACACATACGTGGCAGTACTGTACAACCTTTACTATATAAGAGATACAGACAGCAGCTTACGAGTCATCTAGATTATCAGTACTGCCGAACGCCTTGCGTATTGCAGCGCTTTCGTGCCTTGTAGACAACGTAGTTGGGAGCCACATTACTATAGTATACATGCAACGACATGCGTAGGGCTAAGCATTCAAGCTTGAGATCTCGAGCAATTGGATTTCGAGCCGTTATCCATCTTCCGGCAAGGCGCCCTAACCAGGTTTCGGTTTCATTCGATGCGCTTTCCATGCGTGGAATGTACATAAGCCGAAGAGATTAGCGTGATGATACATCTCGCGCATGGATGCCTGCCAGAACATGGGATGAAGGGCAACTAGGCGAGCGTCGGGACGCACGGCCTCAGCATCTGTCTCATCTGCAAACAGGTTATGCCAACCATCATTGTGCCTATAGCTATGAGGTCCGTACGGTGCATGGATACCCTTATTGCCCGTCATGACAGCGCTGTATCGGCAAAATGCCCCGTATTGAGAAAAGGCAGAAGCTAATCATTTCCAAAAAGCCCTACGGAATCCCATATGCCAGCCAAATTCGCCAGCTCTGGTAGATAGGCCTCTGTGTGGCTGGCGGGCCATGTAGACATGGATGACATACCAAGGGGTGACATGGTAAGATGCATGGGAAGTTATTAAAGCGCGTGCTAGCTACGTATACGCCTGGAGCTTTCGTGCACACAACAGATCGAGGATGGAATCGATCGATTGTTTTCAATGGTCCGGCAGAAAGGGGCAGAACTGGGCGGGCTCGATGCCATGGCATAGCATAAGAGTGAGAATCAATAACAGGATGCGTGTTTGGCGCATTAGTGGCATTTCTAGCATCACCAGGGCTCCGTGCCCTTGCAATTCTGCCGACGTACGGCAGTACAAACCGTCAGGACACAACCCGTTTGCAAAACTGGTTTTTACGTGCCCGTTGCGAGCGTG
This sequence comes from Volvox carteri f. nagariensis, assembly GCF_000143455.1. Classification (NCBI taxonomy): domain Eukaryota; kingdom Viridiplantae; phylum Chlorophyta; class Chlorophyceae; order Chlamydomonadales; family Volvocaceae; genus Volvox; species Volvox carteri. Next base: position 528,510 of record NW_003307555.1, on the reverse strand, counting down.
TTGGGAACATTGTTCAGGTATGCCTTCCTGGCATTTGCCTATCCAAAGACAATTTGAGATGACGGGGGAGGTGAAGACAGCAGACTTCTCTTTAGTACGGCACAGCGCAAATACGACAAGCAAAGTCAAAAAAGGCTTCCTGCAATTTGTCAATTAACCGCAAGTTGCGGTTAGTAAGCCCTGGCTGGCCCAAGTCTTTCATAGCATCCATCGACTTGGTCCACAGCAGGAGAGATCGGCTGCCCCCTTTCCTTGTGACCTCAGCAGGCATGGTTTTCACATCTTGAACTTCTACTTAAATAATTTGGACATTTGAGGACTCGCACCTTAGTAGCAAAGACGTACGAGTTGTGAGTCGGGAATATCTGACAGGCTCGAAGAGAGCTATTCGCCAGCAAACATGACTATTGGAGCTGTTTTTGGTCTCCTAATCTTAGCGAATATCCTATCTCCCTCATTTGCTGGAAGCGCAGTAGTGGACCTCACAGATGAGGACTTTGACGCGAAAACTTCAACTGGAGTATGGATGATTAAGGTAAGGGAAAGACCCCTTGGCGTCTATATGTGTAAATAAGAATGAGAGAACGAAGTGGAGCATCAGCCGGAGCCAGGGATTCGCACGGCCCTCCTTACCGCCTTCCCATGCCATCCTATCCTACACCCGCGCAGGTGTACGCTCCTTGGTAAGTCTACACCGATCCGCACAGGCTCCCTCTGCTCTACCGGTGATCTCCCTTTTCGGTTTGTCACGCGGCGGGGGCTGGCTACTGCAGCGCCTATCCCGCGACCTGCCGGCTCTTGTACGCCTCCAGCTGCCTCCAACCCCGCCACGGCAATCACCTTGCGGGGCCTCCCTTGTTCAGCGTAGCAGCCCTGCCGGATGGTGTGACCCGTTCTCTCCGCTCCGCTTCGCTTTTGATCGATCCTGCCAAACCAACGGTATCCTTGTAGGTGTCCTGAGCAGGTTTTGCTATTCTGAGTTTCCTGAACGGGTACATTCCCATGTTCCAAGGTATGACGTTGTCGTTCAGGACCCGTACTGTGTCGCGTGGTGTTCGCCTTGGCTTGCTGTCAGGTGCCCGGAGTGTCGCAAACTGGAGCCTCTATGGCAGGCGTTTGCTGAGGAGGCAGAGGCGGACGGTCTGAGCGTGGGCAAGGTGAGCACTGGTGGGATCGAGGCGCGAGGTGTGTTGAGGGAGAGAAGGAAGGGAAGGAACTATCGCATTGCGAAGGTGCCGGGAGGAGGGGGGAACGTGTGGTCCGCGGGCATGTGTGGCAGTAGAGAGGGACTGGGAGGGCAAGAAGAAAAGAAGCCAGCTATAGCCGCGGAGTAGGGTGTAAACTGTTCAGGGGAAAATCGTGCTCAACGACGGGCAACGATGGGTGGGTGGGGTCATATGGGCCCATGGGACTCGGAACCAGAGTAGCGACCAAGTTGGGGCCGGTCGTGTCAGGTAAGCACAACAGCTACGGCGTCTCAGGCTCCGGTGGTCGCAAACAGGAAGGAAGAGGAGAATGCCAGGGTGGGGAGAAATGCCATGTGCGCGGCCAGGCGATGCAGGCGGAGGACAGAGCGGTAGCGGCGGTTCTTCCTGGTTATAGGAGGAGTGTGGTAAGCTAAACTACAATGAAGCTAGTACCTATAGCTAGCAGTCTAGAGTGTATGGAGGGGTGGCTGTGGGATTGCGATTGGGTGGAGCTCTTCGGCGCAGCACAACGTCCCCCGCCACATGAACCAGTGTGATATGCGTGTCGTGTACACATGTGGTATGATGTAGCCACCCGCCAAGAGATGTCACGATCTAACTGATTGCCCGCCAGTAAACGTCTGTCTGTCTGTTTCTGTCTGTCTGTCTTTTAGCATCTAATGTATCCTTTTTGCTCATTTGCCTTTCCTTTCTGTCTTTTCTGTACTTGTGTACTTGTTTTGTCCTGGGTGCAGGTGAATGGCGACAGTGAACGAGCACTGCTGGCTCGCTTCCGAGTCAACACCGTCCCCAGGTTCTACTTGTTGCGGGAGGGCCGCACGTACGAGTACATGGGGCCCAGAAACATCATGGCGGTGAGCCAAGTAGTGGAGTGGAGGAGGAGGAGGAGGAGGGCCAGTAGCAGTAGGAGGGGGGTTTCAGAAGGAAAAGAATGGCGGACGTAAAGACGAGGAGGATGAGGGGGAGGACCAGGATGTTGAGAGAGCGTTGAGGGGCGGAGAGGGAGAGGAAGCTGCCAGACAGGCAGACAGATAAATAGACAGATAGACAGGCAATTCTATAGACAATCATGTCAAGCGCCCTTTCGCTTCAAGAGGGTACCTGCATCCGCTCCCTGCTTGTTTTTCCACTCGCACCCGCGCTGCACGCACTTTTGTCTGCCCGCCCCTGCTTCATCCCCGGGGTTATTCCCCCCTCTTCGACCGCCTCTTTGTCCGCCAACCCCGCGACCTTCTCCCCTGCGCCTCATGTCCTCAGTTCCGGTCATTCGCGACCTCCGGCTACCGAACAGCCAAGCCACTGCCCTTCCACCGGGCGCCCAACAGCGCCCTCGGCCGCGTTATTGGCCGCTTCTACAGGTAGGGGCACTTGGTTGTATAGCGCAATGAACCGACTCCCATTTTTTCTGCGCAGGTCAGAAAGGGAAGAGGGTTTTTGGTGGTGGTGGTCGTGTTGCTGCTGTTGTTGATCCGCCCTCAGCTTACTACTACTAGTACTCTGTCCAGTTCTGCTCCCTGCCCCTTCTCCCCTCCCTCCATGGCTACTGCGGTTCCTACCCTCCCTCCCGCCTGCCTGCCTGTCTGCAGCTTGCCCCGGTTGGGAATGCGGGTGTACCGGTTGCTCCGAGACCAACACGGGCTGTCTGACACGGCCATTGTGTTGGGCTTCCTGGCCATCCCCGTCGTGGTGGGGGGGTTGCTCATCTGCGCGCTGGACGCCATGTACTTGCGGAGGGCCAAGGACGAGTTCGGGCCAGAGCACGAGCACCAAGAGTAGTGTGAGCTCACAGGGTGCGGCGATGCCAGCTTTCCGCAAGTGTTGTTGAGCTTGTGGGGGAAGGGAGACGGGGGACCAGCCCAGCACTTCGTAGCGGCGGCAGTAGTCATAGGATTAGAAATAGCAATCGCACGGGAGCAGCTTGGTGCAATACATACATAACTACATACATACTGGAGTGCTGTGGCATTTGCCAGGGCGATTGTGGTAGCGGTGGTGGTGGTCTGGTCGAGGTGTTTGGTGGGCGCTAAGCAGAGGAGCCGGGACGACAGACCCGTAACTATGTAAGTATGTACGTATGTGAAACGAGGGGATGAACGGAGATTGAAGTACACGCAACACCAGGGCCTGCTTGCCGTAGGCTCCAGGTGAGCGGCCCGGGCATGCAAGATACGTAAGAGCGGGTGGGTAGGAAGGGAGAAGAGAAGGAAAGGAGGTGAGTGGCTCCGTGGGTGAGTGGCTCCGTGGGTGAGTGGCTCCGTGGGTGAGTGGCTCCGTGTCTGGCACCCATTGTGGTATGACAGTAGAGGGGGCGAGGATCAAGGGAGGGCGGTGCGTCCGTGTGGTGCAGTGCGCGCCTGTTCATGGAAAGAACTCCCGTGCATGCGAGAACTCTGATGCTACTAGGCTGGACTGGACGGACTTAGGACGGATTTTGGGCTTTCACCGAAAATGCTCGAGAGATTGGAATTGGCTACGAAGACCTGTGAGTCGTTATCATGTCGTCGCAAATGTCGTCACTCTGATTGATGTGATGAATCTGAATCGAGAATCCTTGGGGAGGTTTTCTCGGTAATAAGAGAGCCATGCATTCGTCCATTCATCCATCCATCCAGCGGCAGTACGGAGCTGTGAAAAGCGACCACCACCAAATCGGTACTGTGGATCGTCACAGATTCCATGGGTGGTTCTACGTTCCGACAAGCGTATGGATGGCAACCCGTCTGATACTGTTTTCAACTCGACCACCATGAAGATGACAATCCTGAGTCTAATTTTTTCCCGCAAGCCGTGTTTCGAATCTCCTCGCCCGTCGTACCCAAGACTTGCAACAGCTCCATTTATCAAGGCCAATTGCGGACATGTGAAGTTGAGGTCAAGTTAATGGACCGAGATTCGCACGCTGGATTGGTGGCGACCGCTGAACCCACTGCCTCTAAGGATGTTTGGGTGACTGGATGAGGAAGGATTCTAGATGGCAGGATGGGAACCGCCTTGGACTTGCAGATCGTATGGCGTTTAGTCATTGTGGCAAAGGTGTATAGTGCTCTTTAAGGTGTTAATCCTAGACCAGAATTCAATCAAATGCATTCGGCCCAGATACCTCCCACTCCGTAACACTCATAAATAGCCATATTATGTCTCCATCGCCTTCCAAGTTCCAAGTTCGCCCACAAAGCCATCACGGACAAAAAAATGTTTTTTATATGGACACCCTCACCTCCACAGCAGCAGCAGCAGCGCAGATAAGAAATAAATAAGCACCAACCGAACACCAAGATGAGCATTCATGAACACAAAAACATATTCTGCATGTTACAATATGTACTACTACCTAGACACATACATTCTGAACATTCTAGACCCTGGACCCCCTCTTCTTTCGTGCTTGTTGTTAAGTTGGGCGCGCGGGCGGGTGGGTGGCTGGGTGGGTGAGTTAGTGAGTGCTGAGGGGAGGGAGAAAAGGCGCGGATGAACGGGTGTACGACGGCCAAAAAAACACGTCCGGCAGCCGCCACCCTCCCCTTCCAAACCCCTTTCCCCCCCCCAGACACACATGGCTCAATGTTTTAAAACCTTTTGAACAAACCCCCCTTCTGCACAAAAACAAACAAGCAAACGAAAAAAGAATGAATGGGCTCCCCCCATCCTTCCCATCAACTTACTGTCTATATATAGATATGTCTGATCCTTGACAGACCCCAATCGCGTGCTGCTGCTCGATCAGAAAGAATTTCCCGCTCTCGCACCCCTCCCCTCTTACTCCTGCCGTTGCCGTCACCGAGTCTGGCGCCGCTGCCGCCGCCGCCGAAGAAGAAGCTCCAGCCCTGCCCGCTGTCGACCCGGCCTTGTCGCCGCCATCCCCTGCATGGCTTTCCTCACCCCCCCTCCTCCCCGCCCCTCCCCTTCGCCCCCCAAATCTAACCCCTGCAGACCCCGGCCCCCCGCTGCCTGCATACCCTGGCCCTGCGCCGCCGCCGCCGCCGCCTCCTTGGCGGCACGTACGGCCTTGGCGCGTGCCGCCGCCTTGGCGGCGGCGGCCTGACGCGCCGCCAGCATCTCCGCCGTCACTTTACTGAAGAAGTCGTTGGGCATCCATCGCTCGTCTGAACTTCCCGGCAGGCGGGGGCCCCGGCGAAACAAACCGCAATGTATGGCCCGGGGGTTGCCATGCAGCTCCCGCAGGTCCAGGGAGGGAAGGGGTTTGGCGCCCAGGGCCGCCACCACGGACATCAGTAGCTCGTCCAGTCGTACTAGCACTCGGCCAAAACTGGAGCAGGGTGCCGTTACCGCAAGAGTGGGCGTGTCGGGGTGTATGAGAAAAGGGGCCCAGCATACGGAGGGGCATAGAGAGGTGCACGTTCGCGGGGAACCAGGACGACCCAAGGTTGGTTACGCGGGGGGAGGAAGAGGGGGAGGGGGGGAAGGGTCTCAGCACGTGCGGCGAAAAGAAACCCTTCCGGCAGCTCCCCTCCCTTCACAAACTCAGCAAAACTCCGCCATCACCCCACCGTTCTCCCCTCTCTTCAACCCCCATCCCGGATTTCCCGCTCCCGGGGGAGGGGATGACGATGAGGAGGAGGAGGAGCGGGGAGGCGAGGGGATAGGAGAGGGGAGGAAGACGAACCACGAAAGAGTGAAGCTGGTGCCAATGGTAGGTGATATGCCTGAAGAGGAGAGGGGGGTTTATACATATACCCCTAAAATATTTTGAAAGTCTTAAGCTCATCGCCCAACGCACTTACTTGTACCACTCCATGTCGGGCGCCTGCCTGTCGTACAAAAAGTCAAGATCTCGTGGCAAGTACGGGTCGTACGTTAGGTTGAGACGCTGGGCGGCCTTCACCGAATCCTTGTCATGGATCTGCAGACAGCAAAGGAAAGAAGACAGCAGCGTAACCGTAATGATGGCCACCAGCAGTGGAGGCACGCGTGTGTGTGTAGTAGTTGCGGTGGGAAGCAGGATGGGCTGTAGCGGTTGGGAGACGTGTATGTATGTATGTATGTATGACGTTGATTACACTGTGGGCTGAAAAGCCGGGGGCCCAGGGCCGAAGCACAGCGCGAGGGGCGGGTGCATACGGCTGGTTAGTCTCATGCACTCCGCCCCCGGGTCAGGCCGCACGGGAAACGACGGCCGGCACGCAACAGCGCTTGTTTGGCGCTCCAACTAGACGGGATCTATGCCCGTTGGTCTCCTAACATAAACGAAGTCGCAACTGGGGGGCTCTTCCTGCCGACCGAACGAACCGAGCATCTCAGAGAGCTCGCAACCAGGACCTGGGCGACCGGGAGCCCGACGAGTCATCCCGGGCTGGGGAGGTCACCAAGCTCAAAAATCCTCATGCAAAAAAAGAGCGCAAAGAGCTCACACCACAAGACGCCAAACAGCCTCCTGAGACTACTACCCTCCTCCGCCTCTCCCTCCCTGGGCTAGTCCAGGGGAGATAGCCCCCGTCGGGGGGGTAACACCGCACAAGTCCGCGCCCTTCCACAGCACTGGTCTAACTTGAAAAGTACTCAAA